>NC_064238.1:9043430-9361452 GCF_023101765.2 Spodoptera frugiperda
CTTCCCCTAAATCGTACGGATATATGAAAGCGCGAGAGCTCTTGGAAAATTGGATAAAAAAAACCGGAATGAAGCAGTTTTCGCGAATTCGATCGGCCCTCGTAAAAAGAGTGCAATGAAACTTAGTTGAACGTTAACTCTGCGATGAATGGGAACTTTTCATACGGACAGTGATTACTCTTCAGTACTTTATTTTTTCATTGAATGCAATCCGATATTCACTGGCTGCGGATATTAAATATAGCCGTGTGTATGAATGTTTAGTTTTCATTCGCTGCTCTTTTTTTTTACATATGGTACGAGTTTTGGTATATGAATTTTTATTGGCATTTTTTGAAACTATTTTCTGAATTTACCATACCTTCTGTTACATATTACTACATCATTTACTACGTCTACATAGTTTCAATTGCCAATATACAAACAATAACACTCCACACATTACAAAATTCTATTCACCGAAACTTTAAATTAAAACTGTTTTATGCAAATAGCAAACTAATTAACAACAAAATCAATCAATCCCTTAATGAATTCAATGCTAAATCAACTAAAAAACCCGTACAGCCCACCGTTACGTGATTCAACTAATTACTTAATTAAAAACATACGCATTGAAAACCGTCCAATCAGAATGCTGCATTCGAATGAGAGTGGTCCACCAGAGCATTTTGGGCGACACAAAACGCACGTAGGATTAATATAATCGGGCCTTCGGACAGACAGAGGTGCACGCAAAATGACCCGACTTGAATACTAAAATCGGAAAATACGTATGTTCAGTAATACATTCGAAATGCTGCATTGGAAGGATTAAAAGAGATTAGCGTTCATAAAGGCGAATGGAAAATATGTAAAATGGAGATTGGTCCTCTTTTGGGTCGGAGAGGAAAATATGCGAGTAGTGTCTCTCAATTACTGTAATTTGTTCATATGAGGACAAGTAATGTTGAGTACAGTACCTACTAGTTTACACGTTAAAAAAAATAAAAATAAAGAGGAAAGATGTAAAGTTTCATTTTCAGAATCAGTTATTAATTGACCATATTATTTGTCACGCCTTTTATCCCCGAAGGAGTAGGCAGAGGTACATATTACGGCACGTTCTGCCACTGAACAATGTACACCCACTTTTCACCATTTGTATTATAAGTCCCATGTAATAGTAGGTGACTTATTTATTTAGTAATAGGAACCAATCATTCCATCCATATTGATATTAGTAATAAGATCAATCTATGAGATTAATTTTCAATATAGGTCTCTCTGAAATTCACCGTAAACACATTGCTTCTCATAATTAAATAACTCGATATTTTAAAATCCATATACACAAAATCGTTTCTATAACTTTGCTACAAATAGCATGAAATAACAGCCCATAAAATGTTCACTGGCAACGTGAGCTTGCCCAAGGGACCGTGCGCGGCAAAGGACGGAGTATAGGATCAACCGTAATCACCACGCTTAGCAGGCAGACTGGTAGGTAAATACTGTTTTGTCGTTTGTAAACGATCCTTTCATATAAACATAGGTTATCAATAGTAACTTGGCATGTTAAAAGGGTTTAAGGTGTCAATAATAATAAACGATATCTGAATTAATTCTTGACTTATGAACAAAATTTTATTATAACTTTCGTCAGACATGATGACATGATGCGACCCAGCAGCGCGACAGTCACCGCACCGTGTGTCGCGAAATGCTGCTCATGAATATGAGTCTCCAGTACGGCTTGAAACTAGTCGAGTTCTTCGTTAAACAGTTACGTGATTAAGCCGATAACATAATAATTATGAGATCAACTTTGAAATATATCACTCTTCCCAATACTTGTGTTCAACAGTCGCTTTGACGGTCTCTTAGCCAACATGACCAATTTTCGAACGATTTTACAGTTTACAAAAGTTTTTATCACATGATATTATTATGTATATTAACAAGACCACAATAGCCTGTAAGCTTCCAGAATTTCCAATTGAAAACTCGCGCATAAAATAATACAACCTTCAAATTGCAATTTGCACCTGCAAGGCCATCACGTTCGCACATACTGGATTCTATAGAAGCACCGAATGTTCTAGAGTCGGAGTTCTTAGCGTTATTGAAAAAGTGGAACATTACAACGTGCCAAGTGCGAGCCTTCTGTTCGATGCACCGACCATTGTTCGCGTGTCTTTGGAGCATTATTCCGAGACGAACCTCTTGGGGGCTGACCCATTTCCAGCCATATCCCTAAGTGCTTACGCATCTAGGTTATTGTGCTATAACAGATCTGTTCCCTTTGTATTTGTTGGATATGTCCGTTGGGAAGTATTATGAAAGATTGGTGATGCAACCTCCTTTGGAAATTATTGTGGCTCCTCTTTTGTTTTAAACACCTGAAGTGCTTTCGCAAATAATGAGCCCTGTCAGGTGTTTTCGTTTTCAATTTATTTCTCAAATATTTGAGTAAGTCTTTAGGTGCGTCCAGATGGTGTTAAGCTAATGCTGAAGAAGCTGAAAAGTGAAGTAAGATGTTGTAGTGCCACACATATTAAAAAAATGTATGTCGTCGATTTTGGACAAATGTAAAAGTAAATTCAAATAATAAAATATATTTCAACTTAATAAATATAAATTAGCGATACATTATTAAATGATTTGCCATCACCACCAAGTATGAAGGGCGAGTCCCAGTAGACCAAACAGCAACAATATTGAAATCGATACTTTGATATACTACACTCGTACCACACCGAATATTGTTCGCTTTTACCGCAGATTGCGTAAATGGATATCTGGCTTTCGTGCAGAAAAAACAATGCGCTCTTGCCAAATCGAAAGCCGGTTTACCGTGAAATGAATGAAAAACTGTTACATATTTTTATGATGTTTTTAAAGAGTTCATCATGTATATTAATGAAAATAACTTCACGGCTTGCAACACCTGCAAGGGTGGACAGAGTTGTACATTTACCATATAATACTGGTAAGCCTATTGCTATACCGAGCACCATTGTCTATACACGTTTAAACCCAGTTCCAAAGTCTTTTCCCAATAACACTGCCCGAGAATTGAACTCGGAACCCTTTCGCTCTACAGTCACACTTACAACCAACCGACCAATACAATGATTTGTTAAACCATTGCCCCTATAATTAAAGCTAACAACATACCCATTCATGGTCATAAATGAAGAATAAGCCTAGTACACACAAGGGGAGTGACTTGCAAACTCTATACGAGACAAAATCACAGCATAATCACAAAAACCCGATACCCGCCACTTAGCACACAGCCTTATCTCTGCTTTTAAACGCTTACTAGTAAGAGATACCCTATTACACGGCAAATCCCATGATAGTTCAGACTAGTTGCATTGTCAACTCTCGTTAGAAACACAGTTAACTTCACACCTAACCTAAACAACGTCAAAGAATTTTGAACCTTATTCACAGGCCATAGAGGACATGTGACACTTTTCCAGCGGCATAATAAAGTTGGGGATACAAAGCAGACTAATGCTGCCACGTGGCGCAGACGCAGCCCTGTTTAATCTTCATCCCTTGCCTTTGATGTGAACGGTCCCCATGTTTGTCTAAACGCAGGTTTAATTACAAGCTCATTAATTTTGTACTATTTACCGTTGAAAGAAGTGCTTGGACGTTTTGGTTGTGGTATGGGATAGGATGATGTTTAATTACAATACTGAACTATTTGCTTAGAGAATACCTTTGGGTGTATTTTTGTAGTAGGATTGCATATTATGCATAATCAGTCGTAGATTTTTTTCTAATTGTTGTTATAATTTACGCTATTGCCCACCATCATTTAAAACAGCTCTATTGTGATAGATTCTTCTTGTCTTTTCTTACATGGAATCAGTAGTTATAATTTAGTTTGCAATAAAATCCCTTGCAAAATATGGATAAATATTTATACCTTAATTTGGGCCATTAGAATAGGGAAACTCCTAAACTTTGATTCTTTTTATCTAAGTGTTGTTATCTTATAATTATGACAACCAAAAAAAAACGTGTCAAGTATTTTTTCATTATTTAACTTACGAACTAAATAGATTTTTAATTTTCGTATCTTAATCTTATCCTCATCCTTGAAAAATATGGATTAATATTTATCCTTTAGTTGGGGGCCATTACAATTAACGTTTATATAGCATACAACACAATACATACGTGCATTTATTATACTTAGTCGCACACAGATAACTCGTAAGCTCTAACTTGAAAATTGCTTGGATGACAACTTCATTTATTGCTCAATAAATAAGAGTGGTCAAGTTTGGCGCCACTCCAAACATGAGTACGGACATAAATGGATGCATGTACGATTATTTATGTATTGATATTGTCTGGATACATATACTATACAATACATAATACATGTACAGTACAAGGGTACATCATTTTGTTAATGATCTTCTATTTCCTAAAAGTGTTGATAAAGAAATTAAATAGATACATTTTTATATTATTATTACTTCAAAATATTATTTTGTCCATTAAAAATAATTGAAAACTTCGTGTTTATGAGAGGTAATATTAAATGATAATCCATTATTACACACAATCGTCCATTAATATTATTTGAAAACATCTTGTTAATGAGAAGTAAAACAAATACGACTTACAACAAATATTAGCCACGTACGTTAATACTCTGAGGGTAGTATATAACAATATGAAGACTTTATGTCCCCAATGCTTCAACTGAGTCAAGAAAAGGCTCAGAGAAGCACAAAATAATTCCATTTAATCCATTACTTTATTCATTCTTCTCATCTTCCATATTTTCCTTGCTTCCTCCATCTTTATTCATTCAACAAAACGGCACCGAACCTTAGCTCGGAAGCGAGGCGTGTCAAATCACTATAATTATAACAAATTTCGTTTGTCGCTGTGTATAAACAATGCTAATTTGGGAACATCTGCCTGCTTTGCATGCAAGGCAAGAGCGCAATTACAGGGATTATTGCGTCGAGAGTCGTTTGCCCATTAAATAAACGTTACAAGTTTAACGTTTTTGTTGTATAGGGGTGACTTGGGTGACGGTGCATTCAAGATGGCTGTGTTTCTCTAGCTGTATGCAAATTGATTGTTTCACTTTCTTGGCGTAAAGAGGTTTTAATTGTTTGTTTTTGTAAGCGTTAGTTCGTGTCTAAAATTAATTTGGTGATGGTTCTTGACGTCTTGGCTTTGATCTTTGAAGGGGTTGATAGAGATGTGTGCTGTTAAGTATTTATTGATAGTTTTAAGTTCCATAATATACTTGTGTATGATATCACTGGAAAATAACAAGAAGAAGAAAAAGAAGAAAATTATAAACTTGCGTAGGATTCTAAACGAGATATACATTGTATTATCTTACGGCTAACATTGTCTTAAATTTATTTAAATATAACAATAAGTTTTATTTGGTTTTCATAAATCTAAAACTTTCAACCTCAGATTACCTCATCAGACTACAGAAGACCTTACCATTAATCCTAAAGTCAACTTAACCTGATTTTTCTCTGGCAAATAGTAAGTCATTCTTTACAGTCCGCCAAACGCAACTTCATACTAATTTACTCCGTCTCCGAAGTTGGTCGCGTACAATGACTTAAGTATCATAATCTCCGGCGCTTAATATTCGCCCCCATTACGTAATAAATTACAAGTAATCCTATAAATCACATTCCAACTCGTGCAAGTTCACTGTCATTACAAAGTATTATTAATCAAAATGAATCAAAATGTCAGAATACTCGTAACGAACGGAGGCTAGAAATCTCTCGCAGTGCGCGTGTTATCTCTCAAAACCAGGTGACAGTTTAGGGTTGACGGATTTAGATTGTATTTGTTTTTTATTTTGTTGGTTGTGCTAATCGATTGTTGTTGTATTTGAGTGTGCAAACTCTAACTATTAAGCTGAGGACTACCTAACGGGTTTACCGAGACTCTGGCTCGAAAAGCAGGAGTAGGAATTGGGTGGTTTTTAGTCAGTAAGAGTCTGACACTTCTTCTCGCCTCGCACTAGCGAGAGAAGTCATTGGATGATTTTATGAAGGAAATAAAGGTCTAACTATTAACTAATTTTATAAGGAAATAAATCATATTTTATTTACTTGTGTCCTACAAACAACTACTACTGAAATTATAACTTTTATTACTTTTAACGACTTTTTTCAATGAAAATTCTCTCGTTGTGTCTTTGTTATAGGAACATACAACATTCATTGAAAATTATCATACGTCAATTAACATAATTTCGACTACGAATACGTACGGTACTCAAAAATTCGCAACAACGTATTTCAACTCGATTTAAGTACAGTACCTACTCGGGAACAACCCTAAAAGGAAAGCGAGAAAATAAAGTCTGGCAGTAGTGTTGGACATCTCGCGACATTATTCATGTTTATCGCTTCAATGCTCGGCCGTGCGACGCCGCAATTAGAGGATTTTCTTCCACCCACGTTTCGTACACAAAGCATTTAAAACCTTTTGTTTTTCTTGCTTTTTTTTAAATACAAACGGAAATTGTGGCTATGAGGAATTTATTTATGAAGACAGGGAAATAGTTTATTCTAAAATAGATATAGGTTTCATACCTGCATACTTAAAGACTTATGTTTTTTGTGAAGAGTAAACTGCTCGAGTTGTCGACTCTATATGATAGGGTAAGGATAAATTTAGCTTATCATATTACCACAAAACAATTATACGTGCATATCTAATATTGTTCTGAAACTATTTATATTTGTAATGCTAAGCGTCTAAAGAGATAAATATTTTTATAAAATCTTAATTAAACTATTGAATTGTTTATTACTCTTCCACATTACAACAAAATAGAAAATACTCATAAATTATCATGCATGAAAAGACTGACGATTGTTGATGAAGCGAAAGACGTATGTAAGATTCTTAGCGATTGGCGGTCCATTATCTCTGCCTACTCCCATGGGAGACAGGCGTGAGGTTATGTATGTATGTATGTATTCACAAACCCAATTTAATTTGCTCATGTCTATTTATGGATCCCATGAAAACATTTTAATCTAAACTTGGCTCAAACAATTTTATTTGTAGACGTGCAGGTACATGATTTAATTAGGAGCCCCATCGTCCACTTAATGGCTTACACCTTGCCTACACGAACGAGCTTAGTAATTAAAACAAAAACAAAATAGCCAATGAAAACAAAACACGTTCGGCAAAGTTAGAATATTAATGTACCCTATCTCGAACAGTTTGGTCCCCAACTAGTGTTGCTACTCGTGAATTTCTGAGATGATTGCATTCCCGGTTTACGGCTAAGCTGTGTACTGTGATGGTCCTTTTCTATTTATTTCGAAAATCGTTTCGATTTCGGTTTTATAGCTGTAGTATTTTGCGTTAAACTTGACCAAACATGTTCCAAAATATTTTTGGTTGTTATTTAAATTTAAATTTTTCAGAAAAATATTTATTTATTTATTTGTTTTCATTTAGGTTCTGCTCTGAGAGCTTACTAATTTCAACTAATTCCTAAAAGGATTTAATTGGAACTAAGTGATATTTTCCCAAAACAGTCAATATTTTGCCACTTAATGTGCCTTACTAGATAAAATAGAATTTAGAAGTAATCTCTGATGTTTAAAAGTCTCCAAATCATACTCGTTACATAAAATAATTCAAAACACGATGTCATACAATTTTTATTTAAAATCCTTTTCCAATCACCAATCCATCTCAATAACATCTACAAATGGGCAATCCGCCATCTTTTCTCGTTCGCGGACTCGTAACGGGATGGAGCACATCACTATTCCCGCGGTCCTCACTAATACCGATGATCACTCTATTCGAGGTAGTGCCGACCGGATAAATCCTCAGACAAAAGCACCAGAACATCTAATAGGATTATACCAACTTTGTTTTCGTTCTCGCATTAATTATTGAAACAGAAATGTTCTAACTTTTTACGGATTATCGTCTGTTAAATTAAGTAATGTTACTCGGATAGGAGATTCATTAGGAGCGTGTTCATTATTTGTTGATAATCTGTTTTAATTGTGTATTAATTAAGGTTTTTTAAGGGGGGAATATCGTCCAATGGCTTCTGCCGCCTTGGACCAGACGAGAGAGGGTGTGTCAGACTCTTACTGACTAAAAACCATCCCGTTCCTACTCCTGATTTTCGAGCCGGAGCCCCGGTAACCAGTTAGGCAGTCCGCGGCTCCAGGTCGGCATCAGTTCTACTGGGCCCCATCGGTAGCAGTCTGATGGCTCTTTGAGGTGCGCGCGGAACGCTACGCGCTGTACGCACGGGTATTAATGTTTTTTAGATGCAATCTTTTCCTTTATTTACGACTAGGTATGTCAATATAGTATTCTCTTTACTCCTCATGTTTCTATGCGGTTTGCCGTAGTGATGGTATGGTGGCATAGTTTTATGGTTTCATGCTGATAATGTACAGCACAAAGTTTTATTTTTCAATGCATAAACATAAAAAAAGTTTTTGAAAAGCTTTCAGTCTTCAAAAGTATACAAAACTGTACTAAAGCAAATTAGGTACGTAGACAAAAAGTTATCAACCATGAAATCTCATTCAAATGATCATTTAAAATAAAGTCAACAAAACAAAATATATCAAAGACAACTAATTCTCTAAGGCTCCATCCTTAAGTAAAATGAACAGGCGACACCACCGCATTCCCCTTATTTTCATAGATTAACAGTCACCTTACCTTGGGGTAGGATAATATAATTATGGCCAATCGATGCCTCCCAGAGTGCCAGGGAGGGCTGGCAGCATCATGCTGGGATATTTATGGGCACATTTTAAAAACACAGAAAATAAAAGTCGAATGCAAGGCTTTCTCAATTACAGCTGCAAATTTGCTCGCGGCTTGATTTTATTAATTTGGGGAGTGTAAGCTTCTGTTGCTTTAAGTGTTTTTGATGTTCGGATTATCGTGTTTCGTTATCTTACTAATATTATAAATGCAAATGTTTGTGAGTTTGTGTGTTTATATGTATGTTTGCATACTCAACCACGTAAAAATGACTGAATGGTTCGGGATGAAATTTGGAACAGGGGTGGTATGGTCTGGATTTAGATATAGGTCACCTTTTATTTCACGGGATGGTGTGTGAAAGCGCTGGCGTGTCAAGTATTGTTGATATTTAAATAACCTATCGTAATATTTTGACAATTTGATTATACTAATTATAATCATCAATACATTTTTGTTTTATTTAACAATAACCTTTGAAGGATTAAATAATATCGATATAGTTATGGCTGTATGTTATTACTGTCTTACCGTTATAACATAGGTAATCATAACTTATCATGGCATATTTCTCATCAAGGCAGCATAAACAACAGACACCATCTTCCTGAAACAAACCATTTATTTATTCAAAGATATTCCTCAAAAGATCACGTTTCTAAGTACGAATGAAAAGAACAACATCATTCATCATACGAGACGGCTCAAGGGATTCCCGGTCTATTCCATTCAGGAGTGAACCAAATCTTTTGCGTGGTTCCCTTCGACATTGTACAGCGATGACGAATGTGGAGATGTGAATGGGTGTCACTCTTGGAAATGTAATAGGCTTTCTGGAGGCCGCTTAACTTATTCATTCATATGTATGTAAGTTGGTAGGTAGTGGTAGGTTTGTGCTTGTAACGCTTGAAGTGTGTGGAGATGTAGGAATTGTTTTGCAGTGTAGTGTAATGATGTTGACTTAAAATTGGTATAATGTTTTTAAATGTAAGTCAATCAGAAAAAATACCAAAATGGTACGTAATAATCGTTTTTCTTAACATAGAAATGAACTCAAACATGAATATTGTATTTTCTATGTTGTCATAGAAAACACGTTCCACTGTAATAGATGTTTGACTCCAAGAAGAAAAATTTAGACCGCAAGGTTATCGTGGTGACTGAGCGATCGGTTGCCGCGTGACGTTTAGTGGGTTCGACTCATTGTGTAACCCACAAATTGTTATTTCGGATCTAGATGTAATGTGTAAGTGAATTTGTATGTTTGTAAACGTACCCATAACCCAAGAGATGAATCCTAGTGTGGAACAATGTTTATAAGAAATAAATCTAGACCGAAACACTCCATCTTCACATTCACATATCTATGAAGTCTTTCAAATAACGGAACAAAAATAGAAAAGGGATAACAATAACTCCATACAAATAACATAAAATCCTTCCACCAGAAATAAAAGTAAGCGTAGCAAAAATAAAACAGCAGAAACTAGCAATACAGTATGAAATTAATTTAAAAGAGAGAAATATTCGCATTTATCTGAAGTGGAGCGCAGTGAGCATAACACGGCCCTGTACAGGTGTCGCGCAGAATTAATACCTCTTGTATTTATTACTCAATGTTATTGTGAAACTCATCAAAGTTATTTTTTGTTGTTGTTCTTTACCTATAATCATTTTAAATGGTAATTAAGCTTACTTAAATCTCTTAAATCTCTCTCAAGAGAAGAAAAAGCACCTAGGGTTTTTTTTAGACAACCAACATATGGTTCCTCTGCTCCTGATTGAGAAGTTATATATAAGTCCTATTTATTAAGATACCATTACCAAGCTCTCCCAATGTTACCAAAATCAATAACTTCAATTTTAAAAAGATCTGACGATAAGTGGTATTTGAGACCCAAAGCAGAAAAGTTACCAATTTTTCAGTACATAAGTTTGATACGATCAAAATCTCAAGCTCACTTCACGGTATCCCTTCCATCCCATATCACAAGATCGTCCCGTCTTGTCTGTCTTGTAAACGTCAACAGATCGATGTGAGAGAACAACAAAAGTTAAGGAACTGCCGCGTCATTACACGTCACCACCCTTCAGAGGTCAAAGACCTTGACATTCGACAACAAACAAATTTCGAAATATCCAAACGCTATGTTTAATCAGCCATATTGTGCGTTAATGCAAAAATATCTACGGTGTACAAATAAAAGGGTTGCGAGGGTGAAAATCTAAATACACGGGCATTTAGAGTTCGCTTTTAATCCTTTATTTACGGCGTTCGTCAGTCTAAATAATTTTCGCGGGCCGGACATGCCGCAGGATTAATTTGAGCACGGAATCAAAATGGCGGCAGGTGGAGTTAAAACTTCGGTGCAAGTTGTAGCGGGCAGTGGGATTATGAAGTGTTGAATTATATAATGAGTGGTGCATCTTAAAAGGGTAGGCAGGTCTATTTAATAAATTACGCTTGTTTATTATGTACATTTTGGTTACGCTATCTTTGGAATATGAATTTTGCGGTTTATTGTTTGGTTTGGTGTTTAATGCGCCCTTGTTGACGTTAGGTAAATTGTATTAAATTGCGGTGCAACGTTGATGGGACGTTAAATGTTATTGTAAAACAAATACATTAGTGGTTGATAGAGTACACTTTATAGTTTTACGTAAATAAAATTATTTGTTTTTAATTAATTTGAAAATTGATTTTGGTAAAGAGTGAATTAAAGTCAAAAACAATTGTGTTGTAGTACTTGTTACTAAAGTATCATTTACCCAACATCTCCCATCCACAAATAAACAACGAACACAGGGAATCACAGCAGAAACAATAGAAATAAAATATTCAGTCGAAAATCGGTCATCAAAGGGCAACGATCACGTTTGGGCAAGACTTCATGGGGTAGAATGAGACAGGGTAGAATCGGACAGGGTAGAATCGGACGAGGTTGAACAGGCACCGCTTGATTTATTCGACGTACGTTTCGTACGGTGAAGGCAGCGCGTCGTAATTCGAACGAGAGTGTAAATCTTGTTTATCGAAGAGTTAGACGTGCTAGATGTGGTTCAATTCGGTGGTAATTAATGATTCGTTTGTGATAGTTTTTGGTCTGTAATATACCTAGTTTGAATAATAAATCGCTAATAATCATTTATATACGAGTATTTAATAAATGAATGCTGGGGTGTTTTAATGTAGTACTTATCTAATCATAGTCATCATCATCATCAATAGCTTGTTTTTTTATGTAAGAGAATTTGAAACAATATCCACTCCTGGGTTGGAAATCGAAGTTTAAAAGATTCTAGTATATGAGAAAACGCTGCTGCTATTAATCGTGTAGTTATTTAGTGATCCATCCACATTAAATCCTATGTTATATGATATTTTTCGAGACATCAATACGAAAAGTCTGTAAGCGCGTCATTCGCGCGCTTGCTTACACCTTTTTTTGTATTGCTTTCAAAGCAATGCCATGCTGAAAGCGTGCCGTGTCCGTATCGTGTCCGTAAAGACCCTAAAAATACAAGTGCATGAGTCGTGTGCTACTTTCATTACCACACGACTCTTTTACCTGTAAATAAGGCAATTTTCTCTCAAAATTTAATAACCAACTAAGCAAAATAAATAATTCTAATCCAACAATTAATTCTAACAAGAGTAATTACACGAAAATATATATAAAGAAAAGAATGTTAGACAGAAACTTGTTACGTAACAAAAGAGCTTTATAAAGGCGTGTTTAAGAATTAAGTACCTTCTTGAAATTAATTTTCATAGTGCAGAAATTAATTAGGGACGAACAAACTCTAATATTTGCGTAAGCATTGTTTATTACTAAATTAAAATTAACTCCTGGGATTATATTGTGCTTGCTATTTACTCGACGCTTATTTCTTGGAGACTACGCAGAAATAATAGGTCTTAGGCTGCATTGAAAGCGATAGCTATACTTTAAAAATTTAATATACTTTTTTATCTCGAAAAGCGTAGGTAAAGGTATAATTTCTTATCAAATATTGTATGTCTACCTTATTATAATAAGGGGTAATTCTAGTTTGCATGAACCGAGCACAATTTCAAACACAGTTGCAGCACGACCACATAACCAATAAGGCTATACTTTTGAAAGTAATTGTAAAATCATGTACAATTATACAGTTACGAGGATTGATTTAAATAAGATTCGATATTTTTTCTATCTGCGTAGTAAAAAAAATTAAAGTATTAGAAAGCTAATTATACAATTAGCTTTCACTGTTACGAAATCTTACGTCAAAACCGTCTGACACAAACTAATTCCAATTTAATATTCTCTTGGTTTTATATGTAATTTTCTTTCTAGGTAGATATTTTGGATTAACTGTTTTGATTGTTACTTTTGCACTACATTATGTTCAATCATAGATTAAAGTAAGGTAAGGGTTGATTTCATAGATAATGTAATGTAAATAACATAATTTTTATAAACTTATCACTTAAGAAACCATTCTTAATTATACCAGACTCAATAAAATATTTATTTGATATAATAAAAATCTTGAGTTTTTTATCAGAAATAAATATTTTAACTTATTTTTCAAAAAAGAATTAGCTAAAGCGAATTATAAATGATAGATTAAGTTAATAATTCAAAATATTTTTTTGAAGATTAGTCATTATAACTTGAGTAGTGTTGTCTTGTCATCTCAGTTTTTCAACACAAACTATGGGCTTTACCCCCAAATGAATAGGGACCCATTCTAGAACATTATTTTAGTTCTCTGTGACGTCGGATATTTGTAGGAAACGACAATACAGTGTGATAAACTGTTTGCTCCGACACTTGCGTCTTGTTAATAGGGAGCCCCTACATTTGATAATTTTGTACTCTATTAATTGTAAGTGACATATCGTTGGGAGATAAGGGTAAATGTATGTTTTAATGATATAACATAACTGGTTCTCTATTTATTTTGTGTCTTAATGGGACTGGTTAAGATAGATTTTGCATTGCTGTTTTAATATTGCAGTTTTGGTATTGCAACCTTGACCTAGCCTAGGTTTTTCATGATTCTACTAGACCAGTACACAATTATTCCAATTTTTTGTTTAACTTCATTAAAGGCCTAGTTTCATATCATCAAAGGCCTCTTTTAGTACGCAAATTGTTTGTTCAGTTTTTAAAATAACTTTTTATGAAGCCCAGATAATTGTTAACTCGATACAATTATACTTTGTTCAACTTCGTCCAGACGCATAAAAAAGGGCAAAAAGTAAGTCTATTTATATTTCAAAACACTTTCACTGTAAACGTTTTCAGTAACAGTTTCACAACTACGCACGTTTTAACGAAGCCTTCTAATGACGTAATTGCACAATTAACCAGACTGTTTAAAAAGTGCTACAAAGGTGCTACGGCGTAGCCACGTAGCAAATGCTACGAGCATTTATGTCGTTGTGTACGCTACAACGCGTGTTAGAATATATGAAATGTTTTTTTTTTATAAATGTTCATGTTGAAACCATTAGCAAATGATGATTTTTAATAAACCTTAGCTCTATGAAACCTCTATAAATTTTATAAAATTTTCAAACATCATTCAATCCAATCGAGGTATGCAGATAGAGTGTATAAACGTTTTGGAAGCCAAAGAAATCTATAAGAATCATTTTAAGTGGTACTTTATGCTTTTTGTGTACCCCTTTAAAACAAAGGCTTGACTTTATACCTATTCGTAAACAGAAATATTTCAAAAATTAACATCGAAATCCATTCACAAAAAAAAATCAGACCATAAAACAAAAACATGTCACCGACAGCCTGCACAATGTACAAAGCTTATAATAATTTATACAGTAGCAGCAATACACTCGAAATAAGGATATAACACTCGGCAAGTCTTAAACGGTGTTTACGTCTAAATCGACAAAAAATCCCCCGTTCTCCCCCTGGTGGGGGAGTCGGAATACCCCAAGTTTCCCCGCGCGACACCTGCGTTGCAAGATGCTCCCTGATGTACTAAGACGTTTAACTTTCCTACCATCTGCTGGTGTTATTTTTGATGCGAAAACGAAGCTTGAAGTTAAGAAAAAAGAAGTTATTTTTATAGTGGAATGGGAACAGAGATATAACTGTAATAGTTTTTTTAAAGGTTTCGTAGTTTAAATGTGATATATCATAAAAAAGGCCGACACTAAAATGGTAAATGATATTTGTTTTTGCAAATTGGTAACAAGATAACACTTTTAGATGTGAATGTCTAAAATAAATATTGAGCCGAAACAAATTCAGAGGAAATTTGAGTACTCAAAAGTTAACTCTATACTTATACATGTATATTTAATAAATGAAGTACAATTATCGTGACATACGTTTATTTAGCAGCAGTTAAGTTCATTTGCAAGTCAAATAAATACTCCATCAAATAATAAATACAATTTTTCATTCAAATACATAAAACAAATGCTCAAACATAAAAGGAATATATTTGTGTTTAATTAAACACTAGACAAACAATGAAACTGAAATTTCAGTATTATTCCGTAATAACCATTTCAAAGCAAACAAAGTTAGGGGATTCAAACAGTGATCCTACATAACTAATTGTTTTATATTGTTTTATAACCCTTTTGGGTCAAACAATTTGAATAAATAGACAGAAAACTAAATGCTGTAAAAGTCTATGATCCCTGAAAGTTAGGCTTGAAATATTATTCAATTTTAATGTACTTAAATTTTGTATCCAACATCTTTTGTCTTTACTTTCTTAATTAAGTTAAATTGAAAAGCAACCATATCTTTACAATATAATGAAGTTGAAGTTAATTGTTTGTTTGTTTCAAAGTGCTCACAATTAAATATTTGATTTGAAATGAGTTTGTATAATTATATTTTTTTATCCTACAGTTCTGCTATTTTATTTTAATACATGTGAAATGATCGGCAATGAAGACTACAAATAGATCATGTAGAATATTAATAGGTATTTGTTTTCAATCACAAAACCTTTAAACAATTTCACAAAAGAATGGAAAACATTTTTCTGTTTCGAAATCTTTCTTCGTAGATTCATGTAAGACGCATACGTGGTGCGGGGGCAGTCGGCAATTTTCTACCCTCTCACGTGATGATGTGGCAAGCTGTGATATTTGCACTTTGAAAAATGACTCTGAATATTATATGTTCGTTATATCGATTTACGCACATTACAAGAAAGGAAGAACAATAAGAAATGTGTTTAACTTCAGACTAATTTCAGTTAAATTATTATTTATGGACCTTATAAAAAATAAGAATTTTGTATTGTAACAAGTAATACATAATTTATATTTTATGCTAAACGGTTTTATTGAACTCTATTCTACCAATCAAGCCTTTTAATTTGATATCCAGGAGATAATCGTAAAAAATAGATTAAGAAAATGTACCAAACATCAGACAGATCTATAATTAGGATGGGGGTAAAATTCCAATTACTAAATTTGGCCAAACGAACAAACAAAGCAATTTAATTAAAACCATTTAAAAACCAAATCGATCTGAAACCTCATCTCACCTTAGGACATTATAAACGAAAAAATAAATTAAATTATATATGGTTTAATAGGACTTTATAAACTCACAATAACCCTACCTAAACTACGATGTATAGTTCCATACCAATAACAAAAGTACTATCAATACTAGAACTGGGTCAAATTCATCTAAGTGCTTACCTACTTGTACGCTACGTTACTTCATAATTATGTTTACCGCTCCAAACACAAACACATTAACGGCAAACTACTTGAACGATTATGAAATTTCGATCTCTAATAATAATCTATGTACTTACATCGTACGTACCAATTTATCGTTCACAAGTAAATCACTACACGTCACCTGTTACATTGGACCAGTTTAAAATGAGCTTTGCAATTCTCGCTTATTACCCCTTGAGCTAGCAAGATTGTATAGTGAGAGGGGAGGGAAGGGGATCAAAGTATTCTGGTGCAGCTGTACTGATATTAATAAAATTAATTAGTACGAGATAACGCCTTCGTACGCAATACACCAGTTTGCGTCTTGCTCAGGTATAATAGTTAGTTAATGGTTAGGTAGAAACTAAAATATTTAGCGTAAGTTTAGCTAATATTTGAGCTTTTAGTCTACCACAATAGTTTGATTGATGATCGAAATCTGTTATTGAATTAAGTAAGGATCGTTGTTCATTATTATTCAGAAACTAGACTGAGAATATGAAACTTTGTGATAATAAAGACGTTTATTTTACCTTTAATGTTGTTAGACAGCCTTATCAATCTAGTCATAACAGTTTGTAGACTTTACAAAGAGTACTATGGAATATTACTTTTAGTAGACAAAAATCTGGAAATTTTACTTAAAATAATATGATATTTATAGAGAGTAGAGATCGGGTTTCAGTTATGATGCTATGAAATAACCTCCAAGAGTTATTGTACAGTAAAGTAATTTTAAAAAAATGCAAAATTCAAAATTCTCTCTCTAGCCCAGTAGGGGTTCGCACCCGCATGCTTAAAAATAATTTTATCAAATTGTGTGTATTCATGTAGAATTGGTTCGCGAATGTTAGCGACCTTTCACTTCCAAATCTCACCGCTCTGTACTGAATTTAACGTTTCTATTTCCGTTGCAACGTTATGCCGCACAGTGGTGCAATTGTGCGGAGTAATGGAAAAAAATATTGAATATTTTTGTGCAGTTACAAATATTTTATTTGTTGAAAAAATTGTTACGTTGATACGAGTACAATGTATTTTTTGTTTGTTTAATTAATTAATTAATAGACAACTATGAATACTATAGAATTGTTCATTATTTGAGTGCTGTCGAATCCGTTTTGATTGAATAATAAAGACGATTATTTTTATTTTTATTTATTTTATGTCATTTTTTATTCAAAGTATATTGATGAGATATAATTTCATGCACTTCTTACATCGGACGTATGATGGATAAAAAGGAATAGTTAATTAATGTTTCTGGAACTCACAACTCGTGGAAATTTATTACACTCTTCAGGTTCAGCTACTATGCAATTCTATGTTATAGCTACTAACCCAGCATTAACTCAACCAATAAAACAATCAGACCAACTTTTTCAAATACAACAATTTTATTTTTCACTTATGATTAGATCTATACAACATCTCCATCGAACCCACAGTGCATCGATTGCACTGTCAATCACTAGTTCACGGGAAGCCGTAGGGACTATCACAGTTCGTCATCAACAGTGTAGATATGTCTCTCTCTTTCTCTCTTATATAGTTAGATAGAGACAGAAGTCTACCCGGGTTCAGTTGGCACCCGGATATTTATTCCGGATCTTATTTACTGCTTCAACAGCTTGCGTAGGGTTACAATATCGAATCAAAAGTATCGATGTTTTTGTAATAAAAATGTTATTGATATATAAATTATTGTGTAACAAATGCCTTCATAGTTAGGTTCAAGACTAAAAATTAAGTATTTGTTCTCAGATTCAGTTATTTAAGTTGGCAAAATGAAATGAAGGTTTTTACTACGAGAGTATTGTATTCACTTAGGATCAATGTGTGTCCAACTTTGTTACCGTTAATCGCCAAAATCTTAATCCAAAATTCATATATCGATCTACGTTTTTGACAAAAGCTCCATACAATTAATGTCAACAATCGATCATAATCGAAAGATTTTAGATCGAGATCAGCCGTTGATTTTTGCCATAAAACTACATACGTTATGGTTTATAAACACCATCTACAAAATACTTAAATACCTAAAGTAGAGAAAAAAAATACCTTGAACTAAAACCTGCAAAATATTATCGATACATTTCCCTGATCTCTATTTGAGAATATGTTTTCGTATGCATATCGATGCATGCTCAGTACTCATGTTAACGTCCTTACAATATCGCTCAATGGATTCAATTTACAAGCTATATGAAGTAATCCATTAAGCCTTAATGAATTGTTTGTTAACATTTCCCTTGTTGATAAAATAAATATCGTTATGCCTTTTATCCTCGAAAAGGGTAGGCAGAGGTGCACATTATGGCACGACATGCCACACTGTACAACGTACACCTAATTATTAAAATTTATGTTGTACGTCCCATGTAATAAGGGGCTATTGCCATATTCCAGGCACATTTCTAATGAGAAATTTTCGAAAAAATAAACAAGCAATACTTTGCCAGACCCGGGTATCAAACCCTAGACCCCTTGCCCGACAGTCACAGTTGTGACTACTCGTTCAAAGTTCGTGCGGCAATCGTAGCATTAATAAAATTAATAATCCAAAAATACATACTTACATAGGTACTGTTTGACAAATTATGCTTTAAATCCTATGTAATGTTCGAAGAGGAATTGCCACAGCATTATGCATTCTAAATGTTATTTGAACTCAAAACATGTCTCAACTCAACACTCTTCAGTGGTTTTATAGCGACCAAATAAGCAACACCGCACTCATTAAAAATCATTGTATTAAAATTATTCACTTACTAATAAAATCTACTAGAACTAAACTAAACTTGAGGACTTGAATAATTCTATAAAACATATCAAATAAATCTCATAAAACTATAAAAATTAAAAAGGAAAAAGAAAATGGCGAACGTAACTAATAACTAACTCTAACAACTCGGTTAAATAACTGGAACACGGTTAACTACGTAACTTGTTTTAATGCGAGAAATTTCTTCAAAACTTTTGTTACCGGTAACCGACCGATACTTTTATCCGTGGAGTATTTTTAATGTAATGCAATAGAACTTGTAGGAACAATATTTTAATGGTAATATGTACTTAGAAAATATCAGTTGACTCACGTAAAATATTGAGAAAAGCTCTACTAGTTTCAAGTCACAAAGGGACTCTTCCTTATTAATAAATTCCGTATGAATAATTTTGGTGCGGTAGCTGGACATCCGGCTGCCACGTAACGTGTAGCGGGTTTGATTCCACGGACGGTGCAACTCTTTTGTGATCCATAAATAGTTGTTTCGGGCCTGAGTGTCATGTGTATGTGAACTTGTATTTTTGTAAACGCACTCACGACACAGGAATAAAACCTAGTGTGGAGCAACGTCTTTTAAAATCTATAATATCTCAGGACTGTCTACTGGTGACCTCCGTAAACCTCTTTTATATTTATGTAGTTGTATGTACAATTGTACATTGTGTTTGCCCTTTTTTGAGGGAGGAAAATCATCCAATGACTGTCAGACTCTTACTGACTAAAAACCACGCTGTTCCTACTCCTGCTTTTCGACCCGGAGACATGGTAAATCCGCTAGGTAGTCCGCAGCTCCAGATAAGGCATTATCCCTACTGGACTTCATCTGTGGTGGTCTATTATGTTTGCCCTAATCTATACGTTTCAACATAAAACTTAGGCTCTTGACTGAAACCAAGTATTTTAATATACCTACACAAATATTCGATAAACAAAACACTTACATAACTTATCATATTAATCTTCCGATCAGAATTTCAATATCGGTAACACAACTAAAAACTTCAAAGCTCCTTCCAAACAAAGAATGCAATGTACCTATGTATGAGAAACTATTATGGAGTCCCCCTACGAAGATACCATCGTATCGTCATACAATATCTTTTTGAACTGAGCTCCACAAAGCAAATACTTGTACTTAGAATTTATTTTATTAATGTAAGCTTACCATACTTTATTCTACAAAAGATATTGAAATAAATATCTTGATATTTTGGAACAAAATCAAAACGAAAAATCAATGAAGTATATAATCTATAGTCGCGTGATGAACGGTTTTTAAACGTACATTTAAAAATCGTAAAATGTCTAAAATCATATTTGAGACCCACAAATCAACCAGAGGTGATCATTACGGCACGTAATGCCGCTATACAATGTACACCCACTTTTCACCATTTGTGTTATAAGTCCCATGTAATAGGGAGTGCACCTATTGCCATATACTGGGCACGATTCCAGACTCCGTGCTATCACTGAGAAATTATCAAAAATCCGAGAAAAGCCCAGTATTACTTTGCCCAACCCATGAATCGAACCCGAGACCTCTTGTCCGGCAGTCGCACTTGTCACTTGAACAACGAGGCAGTCAACGAATCAACCAGTATATTATAAACTCAAACATTACTCGACTATAAAAATCCCCGACTGAAAACTTACCATAACTTTTTAGTATGATACAAAAAGGAAAATTGCAAAACATTCAACCTCGGGCAGCGACCATAGACTGCATTCAGTAATGAATGCGACTTTACAGAGCGTTTGACAGATTCTAATTTGTACGGAAACAAACGGAGCTTGAATTTCGAATGAATATGTAACCTTTTTGACAAATGGGATTGGCTGGCCGAATGTGCTGGGTGAATTAAAAAGATAAAATGTTATTCCAGTTTTGAATTTTGAATTTTCGCTTTCGAGTGGGGACGGTAATTAAAATTTTCGATTTTAGAACACAGTTGAGGCTTTTATTTGTGGTTTTAAAGTCTGTTCATATCTGACGTAAAATACGTCAAGCGTATCATCGGTTGAGTGTAAACGGTCAATTGTTTTTCTATACATTTGTCTGTTCTGGCGTTACGCGACCGATGATACGCGACGCATGTTCCGTCTGATATGAACCGTCCCTTAATCTGACTGGACAACTGCTTATCTTATCACTTACTTTATAATAGCTGGCAGTATAAATAGAAAGCTAGTTTTCGAAATAAAAATGTTTGAATGCAAGAACATTTTTGGGTCGCTAAATATGACTGGTCTGCACTAAATCAACTATGTTTTCATTGTTCTAAAGAATGTTCTATATTTTACAAAAGCTGTTGAATTCATTCTTGCCGAAACAGTTACGACTCTTGGATAGTCATTTAAAATTCTTTTACAGCATTTAGTGGTTAATTTTACACTGAAATGCGTATACATTTTTAATAAACTTCAGCTGAAACTCTCACAAGGGTTGCGTAAAACGTTAATTATGAAAATAATTTTATTTAATGCAAATGTGAAATTAATTTGGAAAAGCTATTTTGAGACACCTATTTAAACACATATACACGTAACCTCACGCCTGTCTCTCATGGGAGTAAGCAGAGACATTCATATTAAGTTGATGTTAGCTCAGACTTTTAGTCTAATATGTTGTGTTCCATGAGCCGGACGCATTTACTAATTCTGAACTATCTAAATATTAAATTTCTAAATCAAGTTACCTTTTCATTTTATTATTTTAACAATATCTTGATAGTTCGCCCTTAGTCTGCGAACCCATAGTCTGCAATGAAAGAATTTGAATTAGATTTTTTTTTATTTAAGCTTTTACGAAAACATAGAAATGATAATATAACAACACCCTACTTAGTAACCATGTCGTTGCTATAATTCTATTTATAGTACTCATAAAACAAAAAGAAATATGCATACATACACCTACACACAAATATCTTATGTTTACTTACCCACTGCCTATATAAATACCATAAATACAATCCCCCTATAAAGGGGTCGAAAAATTTGATTTAAAACTGTAACCTCGTAAATACGATCGTAACCATAGACTATGATATAAAATAAATGTCCAAAAAAAAACATTGTAAAAACGTATCTATGTTTCAGGTAGTAAAAATTCACGAGTGTGTTTGGTAAAACGTTGTTTAAGAGAGATTTTTTGACGGCACTCCATACAAAGGGAGATATTTTCTTTTATTTTAGTCTAAGTGCTATACTACGTTGCTGTGGATGCGTTTGGCTTCCACCAATCATATGCATTGGTACACATAGTTTAGCACTGGTAAAAACGGACGCAGCTAAGCTATGTTTGTTATACGCACTATGAATGTGTTCTATGGATGGCTTCCCTACTATATGTATGTACATCTTCCTCGCACACCTACTATGCGGCAGCGCATCTTCTTAGCACAGCTACATAGCTTAGTATCAGTGGGTTTGAGTGATGTTCTGACACTAAATTACGTAGAATATTCTGACAAATGTACCATCTTTTTTTTATGAAAAGCAACGTCGGCCTGTTTCGTTTTGCACCTAAAAACATACACAAATATTTGTATGGAGTGTAAAGCAACACTTTGCTCAAGAGCGTAGGCTTTCTCGTTGAAATTATGACGGATGGGTCCCGGAGATTTCGCGGTTTCGGCTTTGCGTGTCGGAGCCAAGGGGATCCCTTGAGCCTTGTGCGTAAAACCCCACTCTCCCCTAACCCTCGGACTAGAAGTTTCTTTCTTTCGATACCGAGAATTGTTTAAACTTGTTTTCGTCGCAATGGACGGATTTAAGAGTTCTATAAGTGTTCAGATTTTCAGCCATCTTGGGACGATTTGGTTTGTTTTATTTTTGTAAGTATTGTAGGATTTTGTTTATATAAAAATGTTTCGGAGAATGTGATAAAAAAAATAATAATAATATATGATTACTTTCGTACTTACTACTAGCTTATATTAGTGACTTTGCCTACATTCCCGTAGGGTAAAAAGTAACTTAGTCAAATTTCATCAAAACCCGTTCAATAGTTTCAGCGTGATCGACGCTAAAATATATTGAGCTTGCAGTGTGATTTTAATTAAGTCTGTACAATAATTTATGAATAATAACAATAAAAACATTATAAATCCTTCATCTTTAATAACAGATATCAGACGGCAAAATAACAAAGACAATTCAAAATAAATATTCAATTCAGCTCAAATATTGAATCGTCCCAGCATAGCTCTCGCTCCACTAGAATAATCTTAAAGAAAAATAATGAATGCATTCACACTTCAATATCTACTGCCAAGCATATCGATACAATTTAAATGAGATGCTGAGAAATGAATAGAATCCAAGCGAGAATTTCCGAGAAAAACATCGTTATGAAAGCAAGGCAACATCAACATTATATTGTTTGAATTGACACTTATTTTTCATACAATAAAGACTAGATTATCATGTATTGGTATTAAAAGGAATAAACTTTGAAACAATATCACGTTCACAGTATCAGCAGTTGTGAATCTCACGTGGAAACAAGTGAACAACGATAACAATGTCAGCAAAACACGAAAGACAAATAGCGGCACGCCGAAATGAAATAATGCTAAATAAGCAATATGTAAAGTGTTGGAGAAGGAGTACAGAATCAATAGAACAAGCTGTTTAAGGCATAGGATTTAGCGATAGATATACGAAACTTTTTAAATAAGTTGTAATACAAAAAATAGCGACATGTATAAAAAAAAATCAATCGTTCAACACCTTGTTATTTTTTTAGTATAACTTTAGTGAGACATACTAAATTAATTAAGGCGTGTGTCGAGTAATGCTGATCGTGATTATGAGCCCCTAGCATAGCTTGAAACTAGTCGAGTTCCTCGTCAAATAGTTACAAGAGTAAGCTTGTTATTGTCATTTTAATACCTAGATACAAAGATTATTATACGTGTTTATATGTGGATTACCAATAAAGTTATAAAACATTCACCACCTCCAACTGAGCGCTAAAAGGATAAGTTTTGAGAAACTAATTCCATCATAACTTTCAGACAGCTAACACGTTCCTCCATTAAAACGATAAAGTGTGTCATAAAACTCAAACTGCACTTCAGTGAAAATACGAGAAACTTGTCGTAAAGTGTTCTTGTCAAGTGATTTTATGAATCTGCTGGGCTTTTGTGACTTGGTACACGTGCCCTAACGGTTAGGTTAAGGGTAAAGGAGCAAACAGCTTCAGGGTAAGTAAATACGCTGACGAAGACACGGGTACACCGCTCTACCAAATCCGACGTTTTTATCTGTCACCGGCAGCCGTGGGCAGAGTTTTAGTGAGTCCTTTGATAGCGTTGACATAACCAAGTTTCCCTATCGCTAGTTTACTTTACCTTTTATACCAAACCTTTATTTCGTAACGCCTACATGAATCGCTAAACCGCGCGGGAAGGATTGTTTGCTATTCATAAACTTGTAGGCGCTTTATGATTTGAATACGTTTTATGTTTTTTTAATCGTACCCGCATAAACGTTGGTTGGTAAAATATGCATCGTTTCTTTACTTTACTTAAATATACAGTGGAGCTAGTTTTAAGCACTGTAATCAACCATTTTATATTTGTTTAACTTCAAATTAGAAACACTAAAAAAATTGCATAAAGGTAACTTATATTAACCGAAAATTACATTTCAACAACTCGTTAATACAAATGAATGAACTGAACCTAGGTTTACCGACTAATAAAAAACTTATTTATTATTTTTATTTATTCTTTATCACATAAAGAATGAAACAGTATGTCCTATATAAACGCCATGGAGGTAAGGAAATCAAGAAACGGTAATCCCTATTGGCCTAATAATAAGCTGATGGAGTGAACTGAACTCATGGCCCATACAAAACACTCGACCACGCTATAAGGGGCCGTCAGTGGTACAAGCCTGACTGCTACGTCAGCGGAGGCCGATTGAGAGGGCGTCACGAAGCCCCTTGGCGTTTAACGACCAATCCTGTAAGGGTGACTTTACATCTTCTTGTCAATATGAGGTTAAAACAAAGATGCAGTCAGAATTAGAATTATTATAGTAGTCAGAAATAATATGAAATTGTACTTGTGTGTTGAATTATGGATTGGAAGTACTTCATAGCTTATCAAGTCTTAAATTATTCAGTCAAAAAATTCAGGTCATTTTTAAAAGAGTATCAGTTCATTGTCCAGTTATCGCTCTAACAAAATAACGTGTGTAGTGCTTTATAGTCAATTCATAACTCTTTAAAAAGCCCCCAAAATTCCATTCTTTCACCTGAATTTACACAAAATCCATAAAACGAAACATATTTGAAAGCAACTCTCAACTATTTCCTGACATGAGAGCTCATTTTATCAAAGTTCATCAAATATTTCACACTGCAGACCAAAGTTTTTAGAACTGTGACAACGATTTAACCGAAACTGTTCCGTTTAAAGCTAGGGTGTTCGGCTGTCCGAAAGAATTTTCATTAGCGTGTGCTAGGGTGACCATGCGGTACCCACGTCGGCCCGTGTCACTAAAAGTACCGAAATACGTGAGCCTACACCCCGATTCGTTATTGTCACTTTTAAATGACATTTTGGTATTTGAAGTCTTTTAAAAGTTCGCCTAAACAAAGCTAGAAACCGCAGGATTTGTTGTTTGATTTGAATTCAATTGTGGATTTTGTTTTAGGAGCTATAGTACAAATCGAGGTTTCATTGGATTTAAGTACTATTAAGTCTTGAAAGGTATTGTATATCAGTTTTTAAACTGACATGATCACTAATACAATCATTAGAACTTAAAACGGAATGTGTTGAAACGCCATGTTTATTTATGTCTATGAGTTTCCGATATTTCGGCACTGTTGCAAACACCATGATCACTGATGAACCCTTGCAACAGTGTCGAAATATCAGAAACTCTTAAGATGTAATGTTAGTATTGTATGTCATCATTGATAAATTAAAATAAACTACTCTACACTAGTCTTTCTTTTTGTTGCTCTACGTCTATGTGTATTGTATTGTGTAATGGTATATAGTTGATTGTTTTTGTTTTACCTATTTTATTGTGATGTCTTTTTTACGCTTTTCTTTCAATTTTATAATTCTTTATTTTGTATGTGTTAATGTAATTGGTTTTAAACCGTGTTAACATAATAATAATAATAAATAAATAAATCTACATATTATGTAATGATAAAAATCTGCATTTTTGTTGGTAGTGAAATGCAAAGTATACATATATTATATTTTTTTTGTTGAAACAAAAGAAGTAAATAATAAGGACACTACACAATCCATTTATTGCTAGTGAAATGCAACGTATTTTTGTTGAAACAAAGCAAAGAAATAATAAGACACTACACACACAATCCAAGATAACATACACACAATATTGTTTAAGTGCACTAAAATACAAGTATGTCGTAACTCTTGCGTCGACGAGTGAGGGTGACCGCCGCCATTTCAATAGTCTTTATGTGCTGTGCCTAATTCCAACATGGCGACAGTGATAGCCAGTTTTATTGACAACTTGTACTGAAGTTTAGCTTCTGTTTTATGAGACTGTGGCACATTGGTTTTCTTTGATGACTGTTTATTTGTCTGACCTTTCATGATAATTTTCTTTATGTTAGATGATATCGGTTTGTATGTTATTGTGTTTTGGTTACTTTTAACAATTTAATATGTCGAGTGTTTGCAAGTGCGACTGCCGGAAAAGGAGTCTCGGGTTCGATTCCTGGGTCGAGCAAAGTATTGCTGGGTTTTTTCGGTTTTTCAAAAATTTCTTAATGGTACCACGTAATCTGTTGTTTTTTTTAACGTTGCTCGATACAAGGATTTTCTCCTGTTCGTTTACAAACATACAAGTTCACATACACACGTGTGCCCAGTATATAGCAATAGGCTCACCCCCTATTACATGGGACTTATAGTATAACACAAATGGTGAAATGTGGGTACACTCTGTAATGTTTAAAAGCGGATTGCAATGATGCTAATGGATTGTTTTCACAGCTTTATAGGTGTGCACTGTGCATTTCTACGTTTGACTATTCTCATAAGAACTTAGAGAAATTCTCTTTAACCTACCTCAGTTTTCCTTTACTAAAAGGTTTGATATGTCAGTCATTCCGTCACTAGCAGCTGAGACGCCAGAATTTTACCTACCAACAACATCCTTGAAAACATACAATTCCAAATCGACAACAAAGCGTTTTCAACACAACATAAACAGCAATTCCTAAACGTTCATGAATTGCATAGCACATTACATAAACAGGGAACAATGCTCATATCACACAATACTCGTAGTACACACTATTCAATGTCTAGTTGTAACTACAATCAACTCCACAGCCTTGCACACAGAACATGAATTAATAATACCAATCATACCTACCTCAGAACCCACCGACGCACAATTAACAGGTAAACAGTAATTAATTGGAAATCAAGAACAAACTCATACAAAATTAATAAAACCCTAATCAATACGCGACAAAGATAAGTGAAGCGGAAATTTTATAACATGAAAATTTCCTACAAAAACTTCATACGAAATTAATTTAAAATTAATGAAACATTCTCTCATATAAACAGGATGGTTAATAAGAATGGAGTTTTAATTAATTTTCCAATCATAAGTTACATGGTTTTGGAGTAGAAGTGAGTTGTTTGGTTTGCTAACAACAATATTTGTTGATGGCTGCAAGTTATTCTGACGTAGCGCTACGTGGGTGCTTGTTTTGGCTACGGTAAGCTACGCGCTACGAGATTGCTACGGCGTAGAATTATGTTGTAGTTTCATTTGAGGTATTTAAGTAAGTAATTCATATAGTCATTCTGTATCCTGCATTAAATTCACCGAGGGAAGTGGAAACTATCGTTTTCTTTTTCTTCTCCTCTAATAATATCTTCTGATTTATTTCGTTGCGGGATCCAAGACAGTTATTCATGCTCCGGAGATACTTCAGTGTTGCGGTGTTATCATGGTGGTATCTACTGCAGATTCTGGCTTACAGGAGTTGCAGTGACATGGGAGATTGTGGTGGGCTTGTCTAAAAAAAAGTAATTCATATCGTATGTGAGTGCACGTTACAACCTACCTTATAGAAAACCAGACACCAGATTCTATGCTATCAAGAAAATTTAATAATACTTAAATATCATTCAAATATAAATGATTTGTTCCTTCATGATTTTTTTAAATCTTTTATTAAATTAATTTGGGGTTATCATCCCAATGGATAGGTCAACCCCATCATGAAGTACACTTACTGGTACATAACAATGGTTTAAACCCAAATTAACTTAAATAAATTAAAAGAAAAAACCTTCCTTTATGATTTTAATCGTAGATAATATTTTATAGCGTATACAGATTAACCAATTTGAATTAAATTACAATACTTCTTTATTCCCCCTCAATATCGTGTAGGTATATTTTACGAGCAATATTCGCTGCGGCCGGAATTAGGATACATAAAACAGTTATAGATAAGTATCTTTATATGCTAGTCTGCCCTTCAAGTGGCATTAGTTAAGGGGACGAAAGATATGCAATAACAGATATATAAGTATGTTTGTGTCTCGCAGTGCGATGCGTACGATGCGGGCCTGTGGACGCTTACCTTTAATCTAGATTTTTTTTTCTAATAATTTTGACGTGTATACGTGCTTATTTGTAGCCTATTTGCAAATAAATAAATAAATTATATTTCTTTTTACTTCAATTCACTACTCTTTATTTCAATTCAATTCAATTAATTTCATATCATATAACATACATACATAACTTCACGCCTCTTTCCCAAGAGACAATGAACCGCCAATTGCTACGAATCTTAACACCTCTTTTGCTTAATCAACAGTCCTAAGTATTTTCATGCATGCTCATCGGTTAAGGGTACTTTTATTTTGGCCTTTCTTTAATATATCGCCAATCTGGTCTCTAAATGTTCGTCTAGATCTACCGATAGCCCCATTCATATTATTAACATAGTTATTCATTTCATTAAAATTTTCTTTAACATCAAACAAAAGCATTAACAAACAAAGCATAATTAATTAAATCAAACAATAAATATAAAATTAGAATAGTAGTTGTACCCACGACGTCGGTCATTAGTGATCTATAATGATCCGTACGTGCTTAATGCGTATCGGAGCTAACCTAATTGGATTTGCAAACCAATTAATGTTGAACATTCCCTCATTATACGTGTATACTAGTACATATTGTAAAGTCAATACGGTGCTGTGCTGATTACTAATTGATATGTTTCTGGAACAATGGCGACGGTTTCTAATTACCGGGTAATTTCTTTTGTGTGATGTGATGGGTGATTTGTCCTTTTGTGTGATGTGATGAGCGATTTGTCATTTTGATCTTTGTGTTGTTTTTCTGTTTGCTTGATTGTTGGTGTGTTTTTGCATGCGCATGCTTAGCGCTTGGCATCTGAACTTAGCTTAATTCAATCTAATATAATTATGACATAAAAGAACAGTACCTTTAGTACGAGTTTACTTTACGTTTAAAGTAATCGAAACGAAAGCGTACAGCTCTCTGATTGGCCGTTTTGAATAAACCAACCAATTAGAGCGACCAATTTGTACTAAGGTGAAATTTAATTTACGCTGAAAGTATTGTGCACTGCTGCTGCTGCACTTAATTTCAAAGTATCCTATCCTAACAAACATTAACAGACTCAAAGTCATTAATACGTAAAAGTGACAATAGGACTTTTCAGATGACATCAAGACCTCTTACCTCGAAGTTACCTTATAAGATAACTTGAACAGCTTCTAATAAAACGATCTACCCCAATCTATAAGCAAAATGGAATTCAATAAACCTCTCCGAGTCTCCAATCTACATCATATTAATAGTAGATCGATGCACTAATGCGTTTGCTTTGTCCGTTACGTACTCACGTCAAATGGCGAATAATCAAGTGAATAGAGCCTTACACTAATGATTTGAGCTGAAAGCCATGGTCCTATGTCATTGTGCCTATAGTTATCGAGTGACGACCACTTATAGTTATGCAGATGTCCTTCACGCTTCAATGGAGGATCTAAGTGCAATTTGTGGTGATTGATTAGGATTGAGGTTAATTGAAAAGTTTAATCGTATGTATTTATAGTTTGGTATATACATGTATGTAACTATATATTTATGTTACAGTGCATTTTACTTGATAGTGTTTCAGTTTGTGTAATGCTTACGGAAGCACAACTGAATTAGAAGTTTTAAGTTCGATTAATGATTAAAATAATTTAGCGCCTGTTTCACCACCTTCACATAAGTGTTCCATAAACTTATGTGACAGATAGTTCATACAAATTGCGTTTTTAATTTAAAGTTATCTGATATATTGCGGCTATCCAGACATTGGGAAATAAGTCCCAAGTATTTTAATTTTGAAATGTCTATAGGTAAAGAAGTAAAAACGATTTTATGTAGAAATATGTTAGGAGAAATTACGTAAAATGCATGATTTGTTGGGCAAATCTGTCGAAGAAATGTAAGTAGGTGCCTACTCTTTATATTACACTATCCGTGGCCAATTTTGTTCCATGTCTTCTATGGAATCACTTTCCATTAACCGAATAAGAGTCTCCAGAGCCCCATAAACATAATAACACCTAAAACTAAATAATTCCTCGAACAAATATTCACACAAAACGTGTCCTGATCCGTCATACAAACTAATCAGAGAAACTCAACAGTTAAATCAAAGTAATGTATTAATATCGTAGATGCGAAGCAAACTGTTCGTGTGTTCGTCTGTTTGAACACTAGCTACGAAAAACCAGTATAAACTGACCGTCAAATGTGCCAAAAGGCCATACAAAGGGAGACCAATATAAACTGGATATGTAAAGCTTGATATGTAACCGTTTGTACGACTCAGGCGCCTATTTACACAGTGTATTTGATTACTGGAAGCGCCCTTGCGATTTTCATGCTTGTCTTACCAATGTATTAATGAACAACGGGGTTACATGGTGTTTTATCAACCTCGTATATGAAGAGTTAAAAATTTTAGCCATGGTTTTTTGACTGGAAAGGTGGTTTTAGGTAAGTAATAGTAATTAAATACATAGACTTATACAATTTAACTACTGAATGGTAGGTATTACATACCAAGATCAGTAGCGAAGTGAAATAAATAATGTTTTGGTATAGTTCTGGTACAGTTTTCAGCACTTATACTTAACTATAAAATAATTCAGTGACTTCTCTGGCGTGAGAAAAGAGCGAGTGTCAGACTCTTACTGACTAAAAACCACATCGTTCCTACTCCTGCTCTTCGAAACGATTAGGTCATCCGCGGCTTATTGCATCTGCATCTATTGTGTCTGCATATCTCTGCGATCTGTAATCGTTGCTACGTGTAAAATAATGCGCCTAAACCAGGAGTCAAACTCAGCACTAATTTACGTTTATCTCTGTCTAAAGGGGTGTTACTGTTGTTATGAACTGCTATTCTGATAATGTAATAATCATAATTATCAATAGGTATTGTCATAAACAAGAAAATGTGTTTATTATTCGATAAGATTAGAATTCGAAGAATTCAATTTCCTCAATTGAAATAGATATATAAAATAAAGGAACTTGTGAAATGATTTTTCCATTTATTAATACCTAAGTCGTTAGGTATTATTATCATTTTATATGAAGATTATAAGATTTGGATAGATTATTGCTCAGTGTCAGTGTAATGTTATTTAATAAAATCGAAGGTGATATCAAATTTAAAAATCCTAAAAATATCAAATACAAGGTATTTTTTTAACGCGATGGAAATCCTTATGGACTTACTTGTCATGAGAACGACGGGGGACGTGTCGGACTCTTACAACATAAAAAGTAATGCAATTGCCTAAAGAAGTCTTGATGAACTTCTCAAATCCAAAAATCGTTATTAAACAAATATATTATCGACCTTCAAACCTTCAAGAATATTGCGTATTCCTTTATATAAGGTCGGTAAAACACTTGTAACTTCTCTGGTGATGCGGGTGTCCATGTGCGGCGCTGATCGCTTTCTGGAGGGAGTAGTCGCTCGCTGAGTGGAGGGGTCATCATCAGGTGACCCCTCCACTCATTTTCCTTCGATTCCATAAAAAAAAATGTACTCACTTCCAATTAAATGAGGTCCATCTATGTGATTAAGAGCAAATCTTTTCTGAGCAAACCTTTCTGTATATATTTTTTAAGAATAACTAGAAATATGTTTCCTTTTAGTTTTGTAACTGACTGTATATAAATCCTTATCACCGTTTTCTTGTTCATACATTATTTTGTCGTTAAACAGTGACTCACTACAGCAGTGATAACAAAATCTGACTCAAAATGATAGTGAGCTAAAATTAACACATTGTGAAGTACTATTGTTCTTATTTTATATAATCGATTTACTCATTGACATTCGGGCTACTATCATTATATTATTCCATTGAAAACTTTGGTTATGTGTTGTAATATGTCATTATAAAACGAAAGAGGTAAGATTCGTATCGTATCATGGGAGACAGGCGTGAGGTTATGTATATATATGCAACGACACGGGAAAACGCAGAGCAGAGGTAAGCAGAGCTGCGTACATTACGGCACGTAATGTCACTGTACAATGTACACATCACTTTTCACCATTAATGTTATAAGTCCCATGTAATAGGAGGTGAGCCTATTGTCATATTATACTGACCACAATTCCAGACTACGCGCTACTACCGAGGAATTTTCGAAACAAAAAACCCGACAGGGAATCTAACCTAAGACCCCTTGCCGCCAGTCGCACTTGCGACCAATGAGGTTGAGTGGTCGCAATTACGACCGTCTGACAGTCATCAGGATAAACATTTCCCACATTATTTCTCAAATGTCTTCTACCTTATGAGGATATTAAAATAAAAGTTATCAAATCAGGAAAAACTGTTATTTGCAATGTTCTAGAATTACTATCTATTTGTATAATACTTCAGAGAAAACTAGAAACATTATCAGCTGAGTACCTAATTGCAATGAATGAGTAAACCAACACTTCAATAGAGTGTTTGACGTATTGTATTGTAAAATAAAGATAATAATAGTCGCTACTTACCGAAACAACAGAATACTTTGAAATAATGATTCATTGAGAAATAATATTCGATAAAATTAATACAATCTTTTAAAGAATATTTATTACTAGCTACTTCCGCGCGGTTATGCCCGCTCTATTTGGCTCCTATTGGTCATAGCATGATGTTTTATAGCCTATAGCCTTCTTTGATAAATGTACTATTCAACACACAAAAAAATCAAATCGGACCAGTAATTCTGGAGATTAGCGCGTTCAAACAAACAAACAATCAAACAAACAAACTCTTCAGCTTTATAATATTAAGTATTGGTGTATCATCATAATATTGTCATATGCCTGTAATTCTCTGAAAGATTACCTGCAGATAGTTCGGTAAATCCATTCAGATTAATGTTTTAAATAACTTATACATCTATCTAGACTGATAAATAAAATTGGACATACGATACATACACCAAAATATATTTTTTTATAATTTTTGTCTGTTTATTTGTTTGTTCTGTATCTGCCAATCTCTGATATGGCTGGACCAATTTTGACGGTTTTTTTGGCAGGTTCCTGAAGTACTGAGGAGTAACGCAAAAAATTTCATAAACGATTATGGATTTTTTTGCGTATAAAATAAAAATGATTGAGTTTCATTTCAAAATTATTAATTATAATGTAACTGAGAATTCCGAAATAAAAACATTGTAGGTATGAAACAAATATGTATGTGTCAGATCTTTGAGAAAATTTACATAATTATTGACCTACTTATCCACTAGGCAACTACAACTTTGTTTCTTTGCCAAAATGTGTTATATTCACGTTTTAAAGCACGTAGTTGGCACTTACTTTACCTCTTTAAGTTGGCTACTCTGATATAATTGGAGGAAAAAGTAGCATACACTATTCTTATTCATTCCATAACTATCCAAGACAAGAAATGCAGATTGGAAACCCTTTTTTTGTGGGGAGAAAATCATCCAATGACTTCTCTCGCCAGGGCGAGGCGAGACGGAGTGTCAGACTCTTACTGACTAAAAACCAAACCCGTTCCTATTCCTGTCTGTGGTGCCGGTAAACTTGCTAATAGTAAATTGGAAACCAAATCAATCTCAAATGGTGATTTATTAATCGAATTCCGCCATTTTTTTTTCCTGTTACAATTTCGTCGAGAGCGGTTTTCGCATAGTTTTTTTCGAAAAGATAGTTGAAGGTTAGCCGCCAATTTTAACCATCGTTTTGGCTTCAATCCAAATAAAACAACTAGTGAACATAAGCGATGCGTGCAATTTTTTTCGCTATTATAAACTATCGAGATATAATTACGAAATAGTTTGGCATGTCTATGTAATAGGATTGTTTGGTATACTTTCGAATTATCGATTTCAAAAGCATTTTATATTTATTTTTTACTTTCCTACCTTTAGTGTTAGGCCGTAATAGTATTATTTTTTGTAAATTGATGTGTGTTTAACATGTTTAAGAACCATAAAACGCTGTGCTTAACGTACATTTTACGTGTCAAGTATGATCGATCTTCGGTTTTTGCAAATATGTAAGTATTTTTTTCTAAACTTTGCAATTTTAATTAGTTTTTTAACTTTAATAAAAGATCTCATATATATCATATAGACAACAGTGATACTTAGTGCTTTGACAGTAAGGTATATAATACCTAATACTGTCGAATTCGATCTACAGATAGGTAAGGCAAAATATCTTTGATTTCGATAACATAACAGTCTTAAAGGCGATGTGATAACAGCCAATTAATGTTCTACATTACCTAGACACTTGTGACCCAGTAACCTAGAAAAAGTCTGAATTTATAAGTATTCATTCATACCTACTTTCTGACCACTCTAGTAGATTACCTTGTTATAAACATGTTGTTCTTCAGAAACCAGATGTTATGTGTTTGTTTCAGTTTTAAGGTTATTATGTACTTCTACACACAGCACATCAAATTACCCTAAATGTTCATAATTTTTCATTCGATATTCAACTTTAATGCTAAGTAATACAGTTGAAAATTAATTGAAAAAACGTCATGAAGTGGTATAGGTTGAGCTGCCGGCTTTTATGCAATACAGGTGGTTTCTTTGCCACAGATAATTTAAAACAATAGGCCGCGGGTACTTCCTAAAGAATGTTTACATTATTCTATTAATATTTGTTTCAAAGAAGTGTAACTATTTATAAGATATGTGGGAATGTTTTGTTGTTCACAAGTAGCTTGGGAACCATTCGCGTGGAGCAAGATGTGGACACATCATTACGATGTGAACGATAACACAGTGTGAAATTATCAATTTTATGTATGTTCCCGTCATTTTAAGATCCCGGTCTTACGACTAATACCGACGTGAAACAACGCTTGCGTTAAGTGAGTCAGGTTACCGGAGGCCCAATTACCCATAATACTAATCCCCGATTCCCCAACAATCCTTAAATTCCTAACCCCCAAACGGCCAACAACGCACTTGTAACGCCTCTGGTGTTTCAAGTGTCCATGGGCGGCGGCGATTGCTTACCATCAGGTGATCCGTAGGCTCGTTTACCGGCTTATTCCATAAAAAAACACAATAAGTCAAGTAACTGAATAGGATGATTGTAACAACAACAAAATCAATGAGATATGAATTCAATATTAAAATATTTGCAGTGTAACGCGAGTACAAAATGCAGAGTCGAGCGCAGTATTCAATTTGCAAAATGCCTCAAAAATACCGCTGGGAACTGTCGCTACTGTAATGCACGAATAGTTTGCATCATTCACGTGTTACTAGTGTGTTTGTATTTCTACCATTATTGTTTAGCTTTTGTTCTCAAAATGCACATAACTGACAATGTTTACTGATTTCTTTTAGTAATAATCTCTTTGGTAAATTGCGTGCTCTTTCAAAGTCAAAATTATTTACTTAAAATAGACCAGGAAGACACTTTTGATCGTCAAAGCATATATAGTAATATTAATAACGTCTGTCTGTCGGTAATGTGTCAAATGTACACTCTTTGGTAATGTGTTAAATGTATACCCACTTTTCACCATTTATGTTGTAAGTCCCATGTAATAGCAGTATAGCCCTAGTATGTGGACTGGGCACAATTCATGAATCCGTGCTAGTACTGAGAAATTTTCGTGAAACCGAAAACATCACAGTAATAGTTTGCCCAACCCGAGACCTCTTGCCCGATAGTCTGACTTGCGACCACTCGGTATATTTTACTACACCTACCAATCACAGTATTAGCATTCAACTATATTGTTACAATATGTTAATTAAAACAGATCCGCTACTATCCTAATCTCTACTACTTATTCACGGTAAACAAGAAACCATTCTCTATTTGTTTCAAAAATCCTTATACTCAAACGGTAGCATGCTTTTAGGCAGTCCAAAACATCGAAGACCACGACCGGCGGCTATGCAAATAGTGTCCTTTGACAGTCAACCTCATGACAATTTGTAGTACCTATTACAACTGAACTGATAAAGGAATATTGTCTCATTCAAAACGTTACATTACCTCTGTGATGTGATTATTACCTTTACACATGACATAGACTGTCTACTGTCCATTTTGTACCCTTAGTTGACTAACCTTTGACTGAGTATGATTGGTTGGTTTATCCGAGCCGGCCAATCAGAGCGCCAATCGCGCTTTTGTTTCGTTTTTGTTTAACGTACAGCAAAGTCATACTAAGGTTACTGTAGTGAGCTAACGATGTATAAACTTCTAAATACGCAAAACGGCTTCAAACTAGGCATACAATTTTAAAGAAATAAAAATAAACATAATTTATGAAGCCAACCTTCGCTAGGCAAATGGTTTCTATGTGCCTAACAAATTGATGATCGATTGAATAGAAAAGTAATGTATGAAATTGTCATAACTTTATACGTACTTTGCTTACTGTCACTATGAAGTCAAAATATTTATTTTTCCATCCACTCAATTATAATAGTGTGTGATGTGATGTGATTTTGCAAACAAAACTAATCAGATAAATGTTCAATAATTGTATTATTATGCTAATTCATTACGCAATTATGTTCAAATATTGAGCAATCAAAAATTAATCAAATGTTATCTAATTATGTTTTTGCATTGTAATTCTGGTAAGATAAAAAGACAATCACTATCTTCTAATAAATAATAATATATAGTGACGAAAACTAGATACAGTCTTCATCAAATAACACTGGAAAGGTATTCAATTACTCAATTTTTTATTCAGTAATCATTTTAGACCGACGTTACTGGAGGATTTGCCTTCAACAGTTTTCTATTGGTAGTCAAAGATTTAAGCGAAAATAGGGTAATTTTTGAAACTATTCTAACTTCACTCGTAAATACTTTTTCTGCACCTACATACATTTGCAATATGTATAAATTAAAATGATTCGCTTTCCGCATAATGAAATAAAAAAAATATATAACTATTGTGTGAGTTTACTAAGCTCATTTATCGCACAGGAAATATGCACATGACGATATTATTAATTCTAAAATAAAACAATGAAGTGTTCACTGGGCAACTTGATTTCTATACAATGCAATATTAAATTATACACAACAATTGTTATTATTTTAATTATATGGAACTTGTACCTACTTTTGCTATCCGTTTTCCCACAGAGAGTTATAACTTACTTCCTCTTTAGCATACAGTCGGACAAATTAATATAAAGTTTTTTTATACCAGAACTAAACGCATAAATAATGAGAATAGGACATAAGATTATTTATTAGTTTAGTCTCTTTCTTCACTCTTTTGCTAACATACAGGTAGAAAAATTACACCTTAGTTCTTTGTCATACAATATTAATTGACTCAGTGCCTCATAACTCAATTATATGATTCATAGCATACCGTAAAACAGGGTGAATAGATACAGAAAAGACTGAATTATTGGTGAATAGATGTTAAAACATTTTCCCAGCATTTATTCATTCATTTTCTGTACGGGGTAAATAGAAATGTTATTACGTAACCGTACCTAAATATAATTACGTAAAATATTCGAAAGTATTCGATTCGAGGCGTGAATATCTATCTATTCATGCCTCGAATTCTATTTACCGCACTTGGTGCAAAGAGCGCCTGACTAGCTAATTGTGGACTAAAATACGTGAGTTACCTAATGTGACGATAACAAACTGTATTAATTTTGTTTTGTATTTCCCACAAATACTATGACGTTGTCCTCATTACAGAATATATCACATTAATTAATTTATTGCTCTATTTACCTACATCCGTGCATTATAAAATTAACACATACTTATCCTGTGTACTATGGTGCACATAAATACCGTTTCCTGTTTTTATGAATAAGCTGTGTTTTACCATCCGTGGTATGTAATATTTGTATCTAAGAGCTGATTATAGCGTGCAAGTATCCTTCCAATCAGCCATCTGGGCACTTATTCTTGAAACCAATTTTAATGTCAATGCAATTTCAATCCAATAAAATCTCAAAAATTATTAGCTGATAAAATAAGATTCAGAGTACGGAATATAAAGCCAAACTGAATAGCATTTAGTTCAATATACACGCAATACAGATGTTATGGACTAGTGTTGCAACTCAAGTGTACGAATTTTCACAATAGCTATTTCAATCAATCGGAATAGGATTCAAGAGAAGCCCCTATACCACTGGAACTTAACCACTATACTTTTCTCCAAATACATTATACTTTTCTCCAAAAGTATAAAAAAGAAGAATTTGCTCAATTATATTTTTTACAATCGCTATCAAATTGAGACGTGGTCAAAAGAAATAGGCACTTTTAATAACGTATCAATACGACCTATTTAGATTACTAAGTTATTGCTGACCATAACCCAACTCCAAAACTGTAGCAATACATTGTGAGAAGACTTGCATCTAACCATCTCACAGAGATCTTAAGTCGGTTAGCGATAAAGTTTGTCCATTGAACTGAAGCCGCAACATGGTTGTAAGGAGACGATGCAATTTAATTATTGCTTCAAAGGCAGTCCGCTGATATGCTGACTATGGGAACCAAGTTCAGCATCTCTCTGACTATCTTAGCCTTACAATGATGTTAGTTAGGCAATAACTGGTCTTTGGAACTTCGCCGTTGTTTAGATTTAGGGGAATAGATTTGAGTTCAATTTTTTATTAATGTAGTACATAAGATATTATTTGGTGTTGTTAAATCATCTAATGACTTCTCCTACCTTGGGCAAGACGAGAGGAGATATCAGACTCTTACTGACAAAAACCGCTGCGTTCAGAAAAGCGGAGTCGCTTTTCGAGCCGGAACCCCGTTAGGCATTTCGCAGCTCCGGGTCGGCGTCAGGCCTAGTAGGCCTGACGCCTGTAGGTGGGGATGACCACAGATGATGGCTCTTTGAGGTGCAAAAAGCACCTATATTTTATCGTTTTAACAAAGATGGGACAATTCGGTAATCAAATGTAGGAAAACTAGAGCCACCAAAAACTACAAGAATATAGACAAATAAAAACTCAATTAATATTGAAAAATAATGCAAGCTTCTTGATCTTGTATTGTAATTGCTAATAGTTCGGTACCACATGATACAGCCCTATATTTAGAGTAGAAAATATTAAATGGTAGGGTTGTCGCAAAAATTAAATAGGTACTGTATAAATTCTATTCAGTATAAAAAATAAAGTGTTTTTAAATTTTACCATTGACTTGATAAAACTCGAACCTCTGGTTTGGACGTACCCAGTCGCATTACGATTTTTTTTTTAACACTTTTACGGACAACCCTATAACATAGTATTCACAATAAACGAAATAAATGTAAAGTTAGGCTTGAAAAATGTTGTACTAATAATAAATGATAATAATCTCGGTAATTACCTTGCCAGTTGAATGGTGGGAATTTTGTAGTACATTAGTGATTCAAAATATACATATTACTTAGTTACGTTTTTATTTCCTCTAAGCAACAGGCAAAGTACAACATAAAGTAGTTAAACTCATTCTTTTTACATTTGTTTGAACATTTTCCTCCTTTAAAATTCAGTCGTTGCAAAGATTATCACAACATTACAATCATTAATTATTATTACCTTACACGTACTGTTTTGACGAGGAACTCGACTAGTTGTCGCGGAATGCTGCTCATGAATATGAGCCTCTAGCATGGCTTGAAACTAGTCGAGTTCCTCGTCAAAACAATGGTCACATAATAATTAATTTAGTATGTCTCACGAAAGTTACAATAAAATATTACAATGATTAGTGTTTTTAATAGCGTCATGAGTTTCATTTCTAGGTCCGGCAATGTATAATTATTATTCTCAGTAAAATACAAAATTAGGTCGTATTCTTGCTCTTCAAACTGGAGCCCCGGTAAGCTTTCCGCAGCTGTAACGAAAAAAAGCACGACAAAATGCGAAATTTAACCAAAAAAAAAATTTATCAATAATTAACAAACTTACTTACTGATAACCCTACCTAACTAGATCGTTTACATAAACCTCGCAGCACCACCGCGCCACTAGCGCCGCCAAGCGGCCGGACGGGGAGGCTTGTGACAGATATTTTTATGTGCGGAAGCACTTGGCTTAGTTTATTGCGGAACTACCCCACTGTGCTGCCGTCTTCGTGACGTCTCGTATTCATAGGAAAAACTTTGACATTTACTTACGTACAAACGACTTTGGTTTCTTTTTTTTGTACGGTACTTATTGTGGTTTGGTAGTAAAATAATTGTGGTATGATGGATGATACTTGATTTGGCCTGATTTTATCTCATGAAGTTAGCCAAAATTAACTCTTAAAGATCAGATCAGATTTTCAACTTTATCACAAGAGTTTAAGGCTAAAAATTGAACAGTTTTGCTTAATGGTAGGTTTGACCATTAATCACCACGCTTGCTCAATACGCGTTGGCGATTTCAGACTTATAAATACAAATTATAAGCCCAGGTTTCCTCACGATCTTTTCCTTCACTGTTAGTTAATGGTGTTTAAATAATCTAAAAATGTCCATAAAACTTGGAAAAGGTCACATTGGTACTTAGCCTTTTGCAGGTTTCAAACTCGCACCATCATGCATGAGAAGTAGCGTCTTCAACCTCCGTGCCACCACGACTACGTCTTTCAAATAAAATCCAAAAATAGATAGTAAAATGTTTATTAAAAATATGTATAACAATGTTCAATAAAATAATTCAATCTGCTTGTACCACTCCCTCTAGCGAACTAGCATACATATAATTTACTTGCATTGCAATCTTGTGCTAATAACAAATAATATCAAAGCATTAACGACATTATTTCTTTGAAATAAAGTTCATAATACTTAAAAAGTTGTGCTAGACTAACAGTTTCAAAGCAGATATTTATAGTAATGTGCTGAACACAGTATAAAAAAAATTAATCTCAGAATGCCTATACAGACAATAAAAAAGGTATACCACTTTTAGAAAAAAAAAAAAATCTGTTTTAAAAAACAAGTATTCTTAAAATACCTTGGACATTATGTTTATCAATAATATAAAATTAAATATATTGACTTTAATCAGTTACGATATCGTTTATATTCAATTTGGTTAACGAGCACTTGAATAACGTTTTCTTGATATTTTTATCGCTCTTATTGATATAATTCAGGGTGTTAAGTATTTATAGAATACTCGGTGCCAACAAACGATTTACGTATACACTGAAGTATCAACATTATGTGGTAGGCGTAGAAACACGGACGCTCTTCTATTCGTAGCTTAAATCGACAATTTAGAAGACGAACGCTTTTCATACTAAAAAAAACGAGTTTTTTTATATAACTTTAACTCAAACATCTTTTAAATCATCGATAATAAAACTTTTTATAGAAAAATGTGCGTCACACGACATTTGAACATATGCAGGCACTATATTTATACATATACACATAAAAGACAAAATACACGAATACATGCATTGACCGTTCTGTTTAATTCATATTACCCCATTTTATTCTCCCAAGATCTATATTCGCATAGTGAAGGGGTGTTAACGGTCAAAATGGAACTTTCATAAGTACAAAATACGGTAAATATTCGCTTAAACGGTACTTAATAGTAAGAAAATGTATGAAGGTAGATTCTGGGTGACTATCGTTGGTAGGTACCGAGGTAGGAATTGCAGTTGGGGCAGTAGTGGTCAGCGTTCTGACAGGAGTCCACACAGTAGGGGACGCACACACAAGGCCAGCAACTGTAACAAACAAACAAATATTTATTAAAACTATATGAATACCAAAAAAAATGAATAAAAACTAACTTAAAACTAAAATAAAGGCGTTAGGCGTCGAAGTACTCGTCCGAAACTATATGAATACATATTAGGTACACATACAAATCAGTTACTATAGGGTTTCTCTGAAATGGTGAAACGGTGACTGGTTAGAAACTTTTCCATGTAAAATCAATTACATACACACACCCACACTTACACGCGTAAAGAGAATATACAGCTAGTATTATTGTTTGTTCTATGGGTGTGTAATACAAGTGGTCACAAGCACCTACAGTTTCCGCGAATGAGACCGGATTACATTTTTGGTCAATGTTTATTGAATCAGTCATTAAAAAAATCTGTTATGGCACGAAGACTAAAATCAGGTAACGTTGTCTATTAAAATAAGAATTACAAGCACATCATTGACGAAATGCAACAGTCGCTTAAAATATACCAACTTAGGTTTAAAGAATTTTTATTCTCATAAGAGCAGTATATAAGTTCACTTATAATAAGATGCACAGAATTGCTTATATCTAAGTAAATACGGCGTTGGTGAAGTACATACATTAAATGTTACGTTGTTGTTGCTAACATTCTTGTTACTAATGCCTATCAATACATCAATACACATCTATGCACCTTAACCAAGGGGCTGTTAAAAATATGTTAATTTCGAGGCAAGGTTTTTAATTTGTACATATACGATATATGTACCTAGCTAACCTTTATATGAATATCTGTAAATACAACCATATGTTTAGTGATAACATTTATCAATTGTTATCTACACCTGAGCATTTAATATCGATCAAATATTTATGTAGGCTATAAAACTGTGTTCCTTGTTCGTACTAAACACAATATAGAAACTCAATAATATTATTCCGAATAATAGTATTATAGCAAATTAAATTTAACACTACGTAATTAAATTGGCGGAGTAATCGCTTAAAAAGAAAACGGTTACAAACAAAAAACATAAACAAACATCCAAACATAATACCTCCTCCATTTTTGAAGTCGGTAATAAATACTATACTACATTACAGTACACTTGAAATAATCAAAATGTAACATAATAATTATATTTATTCTGTCTCATCCAGGAAAAACACAGTCAGTGTCAGATAGGTACAAACCAAGGCCCAATGATAACACAATTATCGACTGACCTTGGTCACGACCGGACTCACAGCGTCCTATTGGTGTTTCCGTTGGATTTAGGAAATGTATTTTAAACAAAACTAACAACTGTATTATAATGATTATGATAATCGGCTCGCCCTGTATTACATGAGATAGGTATGTAACTAGAAACTGATTAACCATTGCACTTTTAGGACTGGGATCGAACCCATGCCAGCTATCGAAATTGTAGGAAACCCCCACATTCCAGCAGTGGACATCCACGATGTGTTCCTAAGCGAAAACGTCACCCCTTTTATCCCTGAAAGGGTAGGCAGAGGTGCACATAACTTATGAATGCTGTTAATTCCTGTTTAATTATGTTTTAGTTATGTATGTAAGTTGCTTTAATTGGTTGTCTACCGTTGTAACTTTTGAATTAAATAAATAAATAAATAAACACGTAATGCCGCTATACAATGTACAGCCACTTTTCCAATTTATGTAATAAGGGGTGCGCCTATTGCCATATATTGGGCACTTCCGTGTGGTAGCACGGAGTCTAGAATTGTGCCCGAGAAATTTGAATGAAAGAAGAAACTGAGAAATTTTCGGTATATAAAGATAAAACACTATTCAAGAATTATCTTTTAAGATAGCAGTGCCATCATAATCTCATTAATATAGTAACACATATACCACAAATGTTATACATAACAGCACGTGCAGCGCATTAGAAAGTGTCGTTCCCGGTACCAACCTTGAACATTAGCTAATATTTTCACCACGCTATAGAGTTGAGCTATTAATGGCCGTATTACGCGTGACAACATGCTACTCACATTATTAGTTTACACCGACATAACAAGCATATACATAAATACTAGGCCATCACATAAGGTTAGCAAAAAGCTAAGTCGTATCAGATTTTTGTCTAATATCATAAATATGTAATAGTGAAGTGACAACCCATCTAGATATTTGAGTTCATCTCTTATTGGTACCTGTGCAATAAAATACTTTTTATGATAGTTTTAACCAATTGTTAATATCAATAAAAAACTAAGACGTTTTATAATGTAATGTAAAGTAGCTATCACTTTGATCTACGAGTAATTTTAAGAAATACGTAGTTCATGAGTTTGCATCACTACTTTTACCTAGAAGATATTATTTATTACCCATACTGAAATACAATTGAATTTATGTCCAGTACATTGTATACTATTAGATAACCCCAACACCGCAACAAGCGAAAGTGTCCATAACCTATGCACGTATTCATAGATAGACATACGTAGACATATGCCATAGCACAACATAGTAATGTGTAATTGTATTTTCCCCAAGAGATTAATTCAGGGTTTTTACAAATACCCATCTCTTCCAATGTTATTAACACATTAGATCCTACAGAAGATAAATAAAACATCTAACATAGAGTAGATAAAACCACTCCTTCCCTGTCTACTTTCAATATGAGTTAGGTCCGAAAAACATAATAATTATAATTGTAGTTTACTTTTAACGCCTGACCTTCAATTTATCGTAATGTATGTATAAAAATAACTATGTATTGTTTTACTATATAGTTGTCGTGTCAACGATCTGATATGGTTATATACATAATATATGTACTTATGTGTTATGTTGTCAGTGTTAGACCAAGGTCAAACCGGTAGACATCGGCGGCGCGTCAATAGTCTGCTATTATGGGCACGAATGTTAAAACTGGTTTGTGTTCGATCTATATTTATACTTTTTTGTTTTTGTATGTATGTATGGTTGTGATATCCTCACACAAAAAGTACTAGATCGATTTACAAAATGCGATCACTATCAGCTACATCTTTACTTAAAAAAAAACTGTCTAAGTCACCACTTAATCAACGAGGCGAAGTCGCAGGCAAAACAGACCTTAGCCCGATTTATATTATATTGAAGTTTATCATTATATGGAACTAAGGTTCATGTACAGTCTAACTGTGAATCTAAATACTCCTAGTTTAATCGATATTGCACACAAGATGTAAGTTTTAAATTGACAAATTCATAGGAGGATTTAAAGGCTCTGTTGCATAAGATCATTCCACGTATCTGCTAAATGTACCCAATTTTAAAGTTAGTTCAATCTATTCAGATTAGGAGAATTAGGATCTGATATTAATTTTAGTTAATTTCACTATCGTGAGTTACTCGAAAAATTCGTAATGTGCTACATTTATTCGATAGAGATTAAGAGAAATACTAAGAAGAGCAATGTAGTTATCTGTTCAAATAAAATAAAGTAATAGGTACAATGGCAGTATTAGCATCACAAAAGATGTAAAACAATGTACGTCTGTAGGTCAGGTCCAGTTGAATAGACTGTTGCTAATGTCTCGTTAGTTACGTGACTGACTGACAGATCTTTATGCCTCACTAGTTGGCTCAGGTGGCGCTAGTGAGCCGTTTGGTCGTCCGCAAAATTATCTTTCGCCGAAGTTATTTGCCTTAATTAAGGTGTTTTTGATTGTTATGATGATCGGGTGATTGATAAATTAGTTTGAACTAATGATTTGATCATGTATCTTTCAAAATTTTAGTCAGAAAGGAGATTGTTTTTCTTGTTTGAATGCTACTTCAGCTTGTCATCCGTAAACACAACGCTGAAGGTGTCCAGCAGAGATATGCTATGCTACGTTGATATGCATGCATTTGGCGTCTACCAATCATATTCCAATGAATATTAAGCTGTGCATTGGCTCACATAGCATAGCACTAGTGGAAACAGACTCAGTTAGGCCATGTTTTTTTTATATGGTAAAATGCGTGCTATGTATGGCTCCCTACTATCGAAACATCGCATACTCGTGCTGTGCATCTTCCTCACACAACTACGTAGCTTAATATAAGTAGAAATGGTAACATAGATTCACAGTTTAGCTATTACATTTTTATAGCATAGCTACATAGCACATCTCTGGTGGAAAAGCACCCCAAACATGTGACAAAATTATCGAACATTTTGTAACGCAGACAAAAGACTGAACATGGAATGTTCTAATTGTCCAACAGCCAATGATGTAACCGTTTAAAATAGTAATTCACATACATATATAGATTAAAAGCCAGACTTTAGCGTAATCACCAAATGTATGTGTAACTTGTATGATACTGATAATACCTAAATGTTTGCAGTTAAAGTATATTTTACAATACGCTGTGCAGTGCTGATATTTTCAGTTGCTAACTAAACCAGTAGTTGTCATACAGAATTATAAATAGGATTATAATTATGGTAATAAAATGTGGACAGTGTTTATTATATTAAGATGATCCGTTTATTTTAACCAATAAAATTATGTATGTATGTATGTGCGCGATTATCTGGCGTTTGGCTAAATCGAGTTTGATGCTGTTTTCAGCATAGTATTTTCCAGATTAAAAAAAAAGGTTTCATTCATCTTTAGTAGACGCAAGAATTCCACAATTATAGTGAAAAGTTTTTAAACCACAATTAACAGCTGATATAAACGCGTTTCTTCCTGTCCACAAGAAAATGTACCTAACTATGTGTAAGAGAGGAGTCATATTTCAGTGGTCGATGGTTTGTCATACAGGTCATATTGCTTTGAGATATTTCCGTCATATTCGGACTTTCACTTTCCTTTTAACTAATTCTGATGTAATATCTATGTAATAGTACATTCAGTAGTGTGCTGCGCGAGATTACGTCGCCGCGTTTGCGCACGCTGCTCATGATGAAGAGTCTCTCTGTGACTCGAAACTAGCAGAGCTATTCTCTACTAATATACGTAAGTAAACCGTTATTTTTAAATTTTGGGTTGTCAATATTTTAGTTTTAAGGTCTCTCTTTCTCGTGGTTGACCCGGTGTGAATGAGTTTTTATTTATATTTATCATAGTTATTATAAGGTATTATTTATAAAATATTCTAATTACATTTTATTCTTAAAAAATATTTTAGGATTAGAATATGCAGCAGCACTGTAGGGACATTGGTACTGTAAAGAACAAAATATTATTAGTATGATTTGATACTTATACTTACCTATCTTTAATATCGTCAAGCAAGGTAACTTAAGGAAAATGTATGTTAATCATCATCTTGTTAAGAATAATACTAATAGTTCATTTTACGGAAAATATTCTCAGAATCTAATTCAAAACAAGTTTGGTGTTCGTTTGTTTAGTATCAGAATCTGTATAAAATAAGCGTCGCAGTAAATACTGTTATCACACATTGAGATAACGATTTAAGTACATAATTATAGAGATATGGGAAGCTTTAGGTGGTGATGACAATATGGTATGTAGCTGCAGTCATTGTATAATAATTTTACGGAAAATTATTATATATTACGTACGTAGTTCTTTGAAATTGTATGCAGTTGGACACTTTACAATGCACCTATATTTCACTGGTTACTTTATAAGGTTACTTAGGCACTGTCGCACTCAGAGACATTCAGATTACGTAAACTATTCCTTAGTAACAATTTTGTATTTTCAACTATTGCTAACGACAGGGTTAAGTAACCATTAAATGACTTTTAGTTATGGCGGTCATAGTAATAAGCATGCAAATTCCTAAATACTAGGGACAAATCTCGATTAAATGGTACTAATTTTTATTACAATTAACCTAAGAACTTGTAAGACCGAAACTCGAATTTGTTATCACACGACAAACAAGATAGCTACTATTTAAAGCAAATCTTTAGCAGAACAACGAATAGCTATACACTTTGCGATTTAACTGTACAGTTAAAACTGCAAAAGCAAAAAGTTGAACTGTTTTAACTGGATCGAATCAAGAATCGATAAAACTGTATAGTTTAAACTACACAGTTAACTCGTAAAGTCTGTAGCGTGTATAGGTAAAGCTATCGAGTCTATAAGTCAGTATATCAATTAAAATAACTTTAAATTCTTACACATACTGCCACACTCAGAGACATTTAATGATTACTTAACCCAGTCCTTAGCAATTGTTTTCAATACAAATTCGTTACTAAGGAATAGTTTAAGTAATCATTAACACATTCAACGCCATGGGGGGCAAAAATTACCGGTGCTAACGGAGGAAATGCCGTCAACAGATTTTTGTTGGCAGTCAATGTATTAAATGTCTCTGAGTGCGGCAGATAGAGTTGAATTTCCAAAAACTGTATACTTACAGGAACAGACACAGAAGGAGGGCTATGACGTGTGTCTTCGTCGTGGACTTCCTCTCGACCCTCGTGACGATCGTGGCTCGGCACGATGGGCATGTGATCTGGGAGGGCTCGGGTCCGACTTGTACGATGTTCATTTTGATTTTCTGTAACAAATAATAAGGAAATTATGTGACTGTTATCATTTATGTGCCTAAATTATCGTCATCATAATTATTTTTCCTCCTACCAGACATAGAACTTTTCAATAATATTTATTGTTATGTAAAACGTTTACTGCCAACAAAAATCAATTGAAAGCAATTCCTCCGCTACAACTGGTCACTTTTGCCACATATGCTATTTACTTAATGGTCATTCAAATGTCGACTTTATACGAAACTTTGCATTGCTCTCACACTCACAGTCACGTCAAGAAATGGTTTTCAAATTTATCACAAGTTATGCACTTTAATAATAATATATAGATATCATACTCGTAAATACTTCGATTATCCGATAGGGGAATGTCCGATTTTATTATGTAAACGTTTTGTAAAACTTTAATTCGGCTCAAGACTAATCTAATATAATCCAATTTAGCATTTAACTCCATATCAGTAGTAAAACGTCATCTTTATTAGAAGCACGAGTGTTATTTAATGATTAGATAATTGGTTCACTAGTAATTTTGGGTACAAGGTTAATTTCATTGCATTTCGTGTCGTCATCGTCACGCCTTTTATCCCCGAAGATGTAGGCAGAGGTGCATATTATGGCACGTAATGTCACTGTACACAGTCGCATTACGTGCCGTAATGTGCCGTTAAGTGGGTGTATATTGTAATATACACCCACTTTTCACAATTTGTGTTATATAAGTTAAATAATTTCATTTTATATTCTATAATAATTATATCTTATACTAGCTATTCCCACATAGTTTTATCTGCTGCTCTAATTGTTTAATAATAATTATAGGAAAATTCGAGCACAAAAAAACAAAATATATACCTAATCTACACTTTGTGTATAAGGCTAAGAAGCCGAGCAACGCAGGTGAAACCTCACGGTAGTAACTAGATTAGCATTATAATATGAATCTGTACTTAATTAACTGAACAAGGAAGGAAGAATTGACAGAAACTACAGTACCACTTTACAATCCTTCTTTGTTCAGCATCACATTTACACATGTGATCAAATAATACCGGTCGATAGGACAAAATTCTCATAAATACACTCTAATGTTAAATTAAATACAAACAGTTATTTCCTATGTATAGGTAATATGCTACACGGATAATAACTAATTTTAATTACCTAATTAATCTATATTAATATTACAAAAACTGCCTCGTTGGCCAAGTGGTTGCAAGTGCGACTGCCGGGCAAGGGGTCTGTATGTATTGTATGTAATTTTACAAAAAAGCGCAAGTGTTTGTCCGTCATTCACAGCGACAGACAAATTGATTAATTCTTTAAGTGCCGATAGTTGATGGGGTGGAAATTGACATACGTTATAATCACACTATAATCACCAGGTAGTAGATATTACATCAAATTTTAATGATAACTTAATCTCTTCTGTTTTAATAAAGTTTTGGGGCGTAATTCATCCACATTTTTGTTAATCAGTTGCACATAATGTACGCTTTTATCACAATGCATGTTTACACAATAATATACGCAAGATATACTGTTACATGAAACTCGGTGAATTCAAAGTCACATTGTTATAATTATATGCTGATATCGTCCGCATATTGTATTGTTCACATACCATACTTACAAGTACATTACATACTGTAGATGCGGGCTTACAGGAGTTGCAGCGGTACGGGAGGAAAAATACCCAACATTGCCAGCAGATATTGAGTCTACTGCTATGGGACTCCTCTACATAAGGTTTGAAACAATCTCCTCGCTTGGAAGGTAGGTTGGAGACAGCAATTGAACAAATTTTAGAGACCTCTGCTGTTTGGTCTATTTCAAATGTATATCCTGTTAGGAGGCTTTGCTACAAACTATTGTCTTCTATTTACTTGACCGATACAATACAGCATAATAGATCATTGCACATTTTAGCTACAATTTCTAAGGACTAAGTTAAGTAGGTATTCAATAAAAGACTGAGTACGGCGGTAAAACTATTAAACGTTAAGTCTGTCTACAATACTAACTGTCTGGATATACGAAGGTGACATTTACTAATTGTTTCATTCGTATGTAAACTAATAATCGCTTGCATTGTAGTAATTAAGCTAAAACTCCTTTAGAGGCAATTTCTACTCAATATGAGTTTGACAAAAATATTAGTATGATCTTTTATGTACAACTATTGTGTCAAAGATCTCTTCTTATTTATACAAATTTTAACTTCGTTTTATACACTTTCAGCAACTATATTTCCTGAACTAATACAAAGTACTCGCTTCATGTAAGCTAGATCAATCTGTTCCCTAATGGAACAGAGAGTAAAATTCCCTAAGAAAAGGGGGATCCTCCGACCAGGCGGGGTGATCGTATCTGGCGGGTTTTCTGCCCAACAGGTTTTCTATCCATGTTAATTCGCGTAGACACTTCATATGAACGATGTAGGATTTTATGCCGTCATATGTTTGCTTGTCGATCAATCTATGTGGGATTTTTGTCATCTGTCATTAAATCGTCATCAACACCGCAAAAGGGCGAACCTCATACAATTTCTTATTTGAGGTTCGCCCCTTTGCGGTGTTGGCGACGAAATAATCTAACATGACATTCTTGTTGTCATGTGTCGCCACATGATCACTATAAAACAATCTAGGTACTGAGTTAATTATTATAAGGAAAATGCACGACCCCCATCTAGTCATAGGTAAATAGGTGAGGAAGAATTATGTCACATTTTCCTTGTAACAACAAATAAAAATTGCATACGTGAATAATAATGCATACCGCATTACTAATTGAATAATATTAAATTCCGAACCAGTTATACTATTTTGAGTCATTACTAATACATTAGTAGATCATATCAAGAGTTTGCGAATTCAATACATATTTATCAACTTTAATAATTCGGATATGAGTCAAAACGGAAATTTTAGATAATACTTACATTTACTTATCGTATAATATTACGAAAACAGCGGAGATTACGTCATGTAATATTATGTATTATAATGATGATCAGTGCGTGGTGGCCCAAGTTATATGTACTTTCTAAGATTATTTAGACACCGCTAATAAACGGCGAAGGAAAACATCGTGAGGAAATCTGGACTTGTAATTTCTAATAATAGATTAGACATTGCCCACCCGCTTCTCTTTTTGGAATAGAAGGCAAATGAGCAGTCGGATCACCTGATGGTATGCGATCAGAGCCGCCCAAGGACACGCATAACACCAGATGAGTGACAGGAGCGTTGTCACATTGAGCAAGCGTGGTGGTTAATACTCAAACCTTTTCCTCTTTTTTGATAAATAGTGCGTGTGTTGAGCAAGGTTATAAGCTATTAAATATCAAGCTATGACCAATAAGAGCCTAGCAAAATGCTGTATGCTGTGTATTAGCGCGACTAAACAGACAGAGTGAGTGAAACCGCGCGGAAGTACTAGTAACTAGTGTATAATAAATTAATAATTGTGTTTATAATCATATCAGTCAGGAAAAACCCTGAGTCTAATCACCAGCGCGTATGATATTCTATCCATCTGGTGAACAATCAAATCGTGAGTAAACCTCAGATTGATAATGTAATTAGTCATACTTGCATTATGTGCATTATATGCATCTCTCTTTGTAGGTAGGTATGTGTGTTTCCACAAAAACAATACACTCGTAGTTACCTAAATATGTCAATATTATAAAGTTATAAAAGAAATTTTCGCGATTTCTAGTGAAGGTATTGTAAAGTGGTATTGTACACGAGAAATATGAAATATTATTTTAAATCTCGTTCTAATAAGAGACATATTCATAGGTATTAGACTCTTATCCTCAATGAAGAATCGAATACCTGCAATACTACACAAGTTAAACTTGTGACCAAATACTAGGCTATGCAAGTTATATTTATGGGCTATGCTGCAAATAAAAGGAAAATTCTTAAATTATTTATCGTTAAGTAATGACCCGGAAGGATGATATTAATGAAACTAATTAATACATAATCCCACAAACAGTTTTATCTCAAGCCAGGTTTTTCCAGTATATTAATTAATAGTTATTTTTCCGATGTATCTATGTACGTATCATAGGTACCTAAGTTTTTCTATTCCATAATAGGTGCTTAGTATTCCTTTATAGGATTTCCCTTGTATACCTTTCAATTCGTATCGTTTCGTCACGCCTTTTATCCCTAAAGGGGTAAGCAGTAGTGCATATTACGGCACGAAATGCTACTGTACCTCCACTTGTCACCATTTGTATTATAATTTTCACGTAATAGGAGGTGAGCCTATTGCAATATACTGGGCACAATTCCAGACTCCGTGTTACTACTGAGAAATTTTCGAAAAACTGAAAAAGGTTACCCATTATTACTTTGCCCGGCAGTCGCACTTGCAACCACTCGATAAATGAGGCAACCTTTTCAATGTTATCCATAAATCTTCATAAAACCATATTATGTCCATAATCATGAACTAGCTTAACAGGTAACTTAGGTAATTCCACTACAATAAAGAACTTAAAATTGTATGCTTGACGTAACTGAATGAAACATTCATATCCGCTTCAATTTTCAATGCACTGAAAAACTATAATGGCGCGACTCAACAAACAGTTTTTGACCTTGAACATAATAGTGAAATAAACATGGTTCCAGAATTTACTCGTATTGTGACACTAGTCTTCTGTGAATGCCTTAAGAGTCAATCTAGGGACTACATGACTTGACAAGACTTTCGCCTGAATACTGAAAAGCTACTCAATTCTAAGTTGTACTTAAATATCGTGCTATCTCTGTCATTTTATAAAGAATTGATAAAGACAGAACTAGTTTTGAGAACTTCTTAAAATTTACTAGTTTGAGTTTTGAGTATTCGGACATTTGACTCAAACAAAAATCTGTTGTAAATCCACCGCTAGCATCGGTCAAGGTCAAAATTAAGATCGAGCAACAATATGAGATTTTGACACAACAAGTTTTCTATTGACCATATTAGTGACCCAAAACATAATTTGAATTTGCTTGCTATTTTAACATGAATGATATTTCTGTCAGTATTAGTAAATGTTTATTAATGTATTGATAACTGATAAAAACTAAAACAACTTAAAGTAAATCAGTAGTTTTTTGTTTCATTCATGTTTTTGTAGATAGTTCGGGATTATTTGATTATTATTTAAAAATATTGAACATCTCAGAAATCAGCCACCAAACCAGGGCTAATTTTGTAGGAAATTAGTTGTATTGTCACCTCCCGAGAGGAATACGTCGAATACAAGTCACCCTGCACATACCATAATAGTTGCTTAGAATTTTGTGTGTATTTTTGGTGTATCGTGCCCAGTGCTGAATAAATTATTTTATCTTTCTTTCTTTCAATTTTAAAAGCTGTGAAATCTATTAACCCTTTCTACAATATGTAATATATTTTTAAGCGGAAAAAAAAGAAAATCATTCACACCCCTAAGAAATCACCCTGTGTGTAGAGAGCTCTTTTCTATGATACTTTTAAGGCTTGGTCGTAGTTAAGTACATACAACGATGACGTCACTTTAGGGAGGAAACTGTAACATGACGTAATGCCATCTGATTCAATTAATTGGGACTAGTCACTGTTGTTTATCTATATTTAGGTTATAAAATGTAACATTAATAGTATTTTAATTGCTGGAACTATTAAAAAAAGAACTTGTTTTGATATACATGTCATTGGTAATTATAAAATGTATTAATAGATACACAATTTTAATAATAAAACTCGTATTAATAATTTGTCATTTATCACATTGTGACATTTTAAAGCTGCATTCGTATTTTATTTTAGTATTAAAATGCACCACCTGGTAATTCAATTTTAAAGTTCAACTGATAGTTTGAACTCTGAACTTTGACAAATGATAAGATTATAACTTATCTGACACTTAAAAACAATATAAAAGAAATTTAAGTAAATTAAATAATCACAAATATGCTTCATTGATCGAAAGCCCATTTCTATTTTTTCATATATCAAGTATGATAATGATTGTGTAGTTATAGAGTGCTATTAAAGAATTGTTAATGAATTCACTTGTTAATGAATTGTGTATTTCATTAACAAAAATGTAACCTTAACCTCTATCCAACATTACTGTTAACCTAAAAATAACTAATATATTTTTCTTCAACTAAATTATGAGCCTAATGGAACTGTTCCATTAAAATTCCATTTCCCATCCGGGATCCATTCATAACGATAAAAGAAGAACATTATTACAATTAACTAACAATAGCCCAAGACTAGATATAAATATATTTCAAGGGAGTCTGGAAATGATTATACAGTTATCCTAGGTACGATGGTAGAGATATACAGATCCATAAAGCAAATACTAAGAGAAGATGTCATAACTGGATTTCCCTTTAACATAACTCCGGGAAGCGCAGAATTACAAACCACGCCTCTCTCTATTTTCCGTCTAGCCATCTTGTACTTGTACAATTTTTATCAAAATCCGTTCAGTAATTTTAGCGTTATTGGCAGACAACCATCCAAACATCTGTCCAAACAAACTTTCACATTTATAATATTGTATGATAGTGTTATATTAGAAGGAAATACTATCCATAACTAATCTCTCAACAACCGGTTCTCTAAAAATTCCAAGAAATGGAATGTTTATAAGTACCTATATCATTTCTAAGTACAGGTGTACCAACAATATGTACAAACATCATTCAGTAACTTTTTTCATTGGATTTTCGACCTAATATCAAAACGGTAAAGTTGAAAATCTAATAAAGCAATTTGACAGAAAGAAGTAGGAAGACCTGTTAGTTTCTGTACATACTTAACAACACAAGGTGATGGTTAAAAATCCATTAGTAACGATGTTTTAAAGAAATGCGTAGGTATCTATGAGCAAATAGGTAAAAACATATTAAACCTAAAACTTTCCATATATGCACGTATGTGTAAGAATATAACCCCGTAAAGAAGTAATTTTTATTTAGAATCGTGGCTACTGTTCTAGTACCCATTTTTTGCACACAAAACATTTATCGGGTAGTTATCATGTCAAAATTGTATGTATTAAGGCAAATAATTTATTAGTTGTTATCAGAATAAAAACAACTGCTAAGGGCCTCTTTCACAATGTCTGAATAGATCTAATGTTCTTAATTCAAATTTATCTGGAACATAGAGGTTCCAGATAAATTTGAATTAAGAACGTAATGTGTGTGAACTATCTGTCACATAAGTTTATCGGGTATTTATATAAATTGTGAAACAGGTGCTAAGTATAATAATATCAGCGATAAGAATTAACAAATAAAATAAACTACCACATTCCTGATATTCCTACCAAATGTATAACACGTTCCAATATGTTGCTCCGAATATCACACATTTACCGTCAAATAATAATGATAATAAATATCACTCCAACAGAAGAATTTAGATAATGATGTTTTGGTACTGTAGGTACCTACACAGATATTATAAAGCATCTACGTCACGATTACACTAGAAGGTTAAAGAGTCTAGTTTTTGCTGGGTATTTTAATCGGCATCCAACGATGTCTGGCGTACCTATATTACGTACGAACCTGTAGCTATGGCACGTGTACCAAACCCATTAGGTACATTTTAGAATACACAACTGATAGCGCATCTAGTTATATACAGCTATAGTTTCCTAATTGTCCAACAAAAGAACATTTTTGTATCAGAGTTGTGATGTGACGGCGTCCGTGACCTTGAGATGCTACACGTCGAGCTAGTAACATGCCGGTAGGTTAATTACATATATTTTAATCACTTAGCGGCACTCCTGACTCACTAATACATTACATAAAATTAAATACTCTGCAATCTTTAAAAGAACTCAATAAATCTAATAGAACATTCACTGGTAACCGCATTTACAACACCGTCTACAAAAAATTACTTAACAGACGAACGCAAGATGCAATAGCCTCGAACATTTCCGTAAATAACACTCGGTAAAAGTTATTTTTGTAGAAAAAATAGTAGAAACAGAAGAAAAAAAATCGAATTTCAACAGTTGGTATGTAAACGTAGATAAAACAAACATAACAACTTACCTTTAAAACCAAGAACACAACAGAATATTACACTTGTTTAATAACAAAAAGGTGCGGGTAGCCTGTGGCAATATCAACACGCAACTGAGTGTTCACCAGCTCAGCTCACTATAGTCGGCTGAGCACGATTCATTTCATTAGTACTTACAACCAAAGTGAGTCATCGGTTACAATCGGCACACACTAGGCGAAATTATCGCCCACGCTCGAATTTTTATCAAATTGGAAGTCTTTATGAATTAGTTAAAAAGTGGTTTCCATTGCCAAAATAACTTGCGTAACTCGTGTAGTGTGTACAGTGTACCTATAATACGATTGGTAAATAAAAACAACTTACTTGTTGCTTTGTATTTTGTACTACATCGTGATTTTGCTTCAACTTACTGTTATTAGGTATATATGGTATAATATAGTGTTATTTAGGCTATTAGTAGCTTTTCTTTTTGTGATTCCCGTAGGTTTAGATACACATACTTACTATTACTTACATCTATATTTTTTTAATAAATAAAGTTAAAGAGTTTGTTCGAACGCGCTTATGTCCGGAACTACTGGTTTGATTTAAATAGTTTTTTTTTTGTGTTGGATAGTTCATTTATCGATCAAGGCCATATGCTATAAAACTTCATACTACGGCCAATAGTAGCAAGCAGAGCGGGTGAAACCGTGTGACTTGGCAGAGCCGCCGGTAAATTTAATTTTTTAAAAAAAAAAAAACAAATATGTTAATCGTAAGTATTTTTGTAGTTATAATTTAATAGTTGTGGTTAATTGTAGTGTAAGGTAGATACCATATTGATAAGATTTATTGTAAAAAAAGAAAAACAAATTGTAATAGTATGACAAGGGCACGGACCAAGAGTGGGTGGAGAACAAATGTAAATAAACATAAACCGCGTGAAAGTAAACTACATAGTTTTATATACACAATAATAATATTCTCAATTCACTGCACAGTTTTACATAAATATTGGCTCCGTTTTCAAACCATTGATTTATTATTTAAATTATTAATGTTTTTAAAATATAAGAATTATTCCGTCCTCATTTAATTCATGTACTGTTTAGAGTCTGCGTGGCAAAGACTCATTCTTTTGCCAATAATTCTTTCCTTTGTTATCAAAACGACAGGTCTCGATATAAATCAGAATACTAACCTCGTTGAAATTAAACTTACTGGAATTCTTATTCAATTAATAATACACGTTATTAGCCTTATTTCCATTATTTCGTTGGTACAAAGTACACTGCTGTTATTTGTAGAACTTGATTAAATCTTACCAATAACCAGTTTCATTAGAAAATTAATTTACATTTTAATTAATTGTACCGAAAGAGTTTTATTAATTAACTAGCTTTTGCCCGCGGCTTCGCTCGCGTTAAGAAATATTATTATTAATTAGGTATGGTTTTTGCGGCTTTACTTTTGTTTAGCGTGTGTAAAAAATTAGGGCCTACAAAACTTCTTTGTACACAATATTATTTACTAATCTGTCATTAGGCGCTACGCCATAGTAGCTTTATGCATGCAAAGTCTCAGTCCGATTGGTTTAAAATTGACAAAGTTTCATACAAACTTTCATCCCCTATTTTATCCCCTTGGGGGTAGAATTGGTCAAAATCCTTTCTTAGCGGATGCCTACGTCATAACATCTACCTACATGCCAAATTTCAGCCCGATCCGTCCAGTGGTTTCAGCTGTGCGTTGATAGATCACTATGTCAGTCAGTCAGTCACCTTTGAGTTTTATATATTTAGATAGATTGTACCAAAAGAGTTTTAGTAACTAATTGTACCAAAAGAGTTTTATTAGGTTAAAATTTAATTTCTAAAAATTCATATCGTGTGACCTGCTTTAAAATTGTTCATTTTTTATGAAAATAATTATACAGCAATTATGTGACACGTTAACACGTGTAGTGTGTAGCGGCCTTGTCACATTTAATGTGTTTTCATAGATTAAAAAAAGTCAAATAAATTTGAAAGAAGAACGTGTGTGTGGTTCGTCGTACGTCGCGGCCATTCGGTGCGACCAGACAGTCCTCAGTCCTACCTATAGACTATAGATGACGTAATTCCTAGTTTCCTAATTTACTTTGATGCTCACAAACTAAAGCTATTTGTAGCTCATAGATCATAGCTGGGTTGATACCTATCGATTCGAAATTCTTTAACGATTTCCACGTAATATTATGAGAATTGATTTCTAACCTTCATTTGTTTTTTCTCGGTTGACTAGAACTACTTTTTTCATAACGATCATTACTATTGTTAAATTGTTTAGTAATATTTTATAGGTACTAGAAACAAACGGACCTGGGTAGATCAACAAGTCTTTTTCAAACAATTGTATCTGGGAACCAGATCTATAGAAATCATAATGTCTAACCCTAAACAAAGTATATTAATTACATATGTGAAATCATATTATTTCAGATATGATTAATCAATTCAATAAACAAAATCAATGTCATCTAGTACCTACAGTAAAATAACATAATATCTATTTCATCTATCTATACATATAATAAAATCGTAGAAAAGTGCTGTCTGTACATTGAAAATAAAAATAAAAAAAATAGCAGGGGTTATTGTTATGTCGATGTCGAACCCAAAAATGTAATTAACTTTTTTTTTGTCTGTTTGTCTGTTTATCTGTTTGTCTGTTTGTCTGTTTGTCTGTTTGTCTGTTCGTCTGTGCGCGCTAATCTCAGAAACGGCTGATCCGAGTTGGATGCGGTTTTCACGAATATATTGTGGGATGCTTAAATTTACATTTAGTGTTTGTTTCATGTCAATCGGTTCATAAATAAAAAAGTTATGTCAAATTAAAGAATCACGTCGAACATTCTATGCTTATACCATTAATCTCCGCAACTATTTGACGGATTTGGTTGAAATTTGGTACAGATATAGTTTAGAACCTTAGAAAGGACATAGATATATTTTTATTTCAAAAATCAAAAAATAAAAATAAGAAATAAATTATTTATAAATAATTCTATGTCGATCGTTACACGACTTCGGTTCATGTTATTGTTTTAATTTATCGAAAAAAAGTAAATAAATAGTAAAAAGGTATGAAAAAAATAATATCAATATAATAAAACATTTAGTACAAAGAAAATGCTCTAACGGAGTATAGATAATTCTATGTCGATCGTTACACGACTTCGGTTCATGTTATTGTTTTAATTCATCGAAAAAAAGTAAATAAATAGTAAAAAGGTATGAAAAAAATAATATCAATATAATTAAACTTTTAGTACAAAGAAAATGCCCGAACGGAGTATAAATAAATAATCCAAGTTGTCTTTATCCTCGATAGATGGCGTTGGGATCGAAATAGATCGCGCTATGGTTTCGTTACATTCATTTGGTTGGGTATCGGCCGAGCGCTTCGGTACTATCGTAGAAAAAGTGTATTATCAGTCGTATGATTATTTGTCTGTAGTGGTCCTGCTGTTTCGTATATTCTAAATTGGTTTCGTTGTATTTGTCAATTAATAAGTTTATTTGTTGGGTTTTCCTGGTTTTTTGGTTAAACTATTTAACGTAGGTTTAGTTTGATATCGATTATTAGTAGTTACTGTAGTTAGTTTGTTTAATAAAATTGTAAGTCTAATTTATAAATTAATTAGATTAGATTTAAGTCGTTTCTTTTAAATTATTTAGTTTAAGCTTGGTTATTATAGCATAGAGGATAGGTTGTAATATAGTTTCTTTTTAATTGTTATAAATTCGTAATTCGTAGCTTTCTTTAATTTTAAGTTAGTTTAAGTCCGTTTTTAAACTATTTTTTCAATGCCCTAAGTGAGTATACATCTATTAAATTCAAACGCAGAGCTTGATTTTTGAAGAGTTCCCTGAAATATCTTCCACATCTCATTTTTGAAGAGATCCCGCGAGATCGGGAACTATGTGGTTAAAACCAAAAATTTGCCGGAAGTCACTATTCCACGCGAACGAAGTCGCGGGCAAAAGCTAGTGAGTAATAATAGTTAACACTCAACACTATAATCATATTAAAAATGTAAAATTTTGTTGGTTTGGATGTTTGCATGTTTGCCCGTCAATCACGCTGAAACTACTGAACGGATTTTGATGAAATTTGTTATAAAAACAGCGTATGAACTGACTTGGGTGATATGAAGATAGGAAACGCTGATGAAGCCGCTGGCAGAAGTTAGTGAACAATAATTCAACTAGAAAAATTATCTCTGATAAAGTGTTTAATATACAGGGTGACTTTGAATTCGACGTATTCCTCTCGGGAGGTGATAATACAACTAATTTCCTACAAAATTAGCCCTGAGGTCCTTGGGCGGAAAGTGGCTAGTTTCTGAGATATTCAACATTTTTGGTTTTGGTAAAAAAATCCCGATTTGATTACAAAAACATCAATAAATAAAAAAATACTGGTTGGATTTTAGTTGTTTTAGTTTTAATCAGTTGCCAATGTATCAGTTATCATTTATAAATACTAATAATGGCAGAAATATCATTCGTTTTATATATTGAAATTGCGCTTTTCTCTTTACACTCTACTTATCATCAATTAATTCATTTGTTTTTGGGAATATTGTAAATAATTTTACGTTTCTGGGTAGCTAATAAACCAAGGAAGTTTTTCTAATAGTTTGTACGCTTAGTGTCATATATTTTTTTCGAAATAAATCCAGTTATCTATTGACCAAATTAGTGAAACAAAACAAAATTTCATAGGAAATTACTTGCTATTTTTAAACGAATGATATTTCTGCCATTATTAGTATTTATAAATGACAACTGATGTATTGGCAACTGATTAAAACTAAAATAACTAAAATCCAACCAGTATTTTTTTATTTATTGATGTTTTTGTATTCAATTCGGGATATTTTTACCAAAACCAAAAATGTTGAATATCTCAGAAACTAGCCACTTTCCGCCCAAGGACCTCAGGGCTATTTTTGTAGGAAATTTGTTGTATTATCACACCCCGAGAGGAATACGTCGAATTCAAAGTCACCCTGTAGAATGGCTATAAATGGGAATCCCTAGACCGGACTTGCTAAGTAAACAACACATAAATAAAGATTACAAATTAGATCTAGAACAATAAAGCCAAATGTGTTGTGTGACTAAGATTCCTTATCATTGTCTGATCGGTATAAACTAATCAGATTATTGAGTAATTTCAAGCGAAACTTACAAATAATTCTTAAGAATATTCGATTTATTAAAATTCTCAGAAATATTTAAGAACCAAATCGTTCCCGGGTTAAGGGTAAACCTACTATACAAGGAACTTTTAACATAAGTGGTCAATAATAGTGGCTAACATTCAATATGTACAAAGACCTCCATCTCACAGTTGGGGCCCAGTAGGGCTGACGCCTGATCCGGAGCTGCGGACTACCTAGCGAGTTTACCGGGAATCCGGCTCGAAGGGCAGAAGTCGGAATGAGGTGGTTTTTAGTCAGTAAGAGTCTGACACTCCCTCTCTCCTCGCCCAAGGCTTGGAAAATCTGGATGATTTTCCCTCCTTAAAAAAGCACCTCCATCTCTTCTTGAACCAAAAAGGTATAATGCTAGATACAAATTAAATAAAAAAGAAAATGAACTGTGTAACTAAGGTCCCATCACACTTATTTGTCGTACAAAAACAAATCGTTAGGTACCTAATCCAATACATCAAGCGAGCAGGAATGACGCATGGCATGACACAAGATAAACAGCGCAGCTAAGGGTAGGGAACTACGCACCTATTATGACGTCACTGTTCAGTCTTCCGCGCCTGCGTCCAAATCCGAGGTCAAGGTTAAAAACAAGGAAATGCTTCGTCCATTATTTAGTTTTTACGCGACTGTCCAAAAAAGAGTGTTATGTGTTTTTTCTTGGTCAGTTTCTAGGAAGAAATCTGTGTGATTGTTGATCATAGTTAGTGGTAATTGGAACGAAGAACGAGTTCGAAGTTTAGCTGTCTTAATAGGATGTCTATTAAATACGCATCTATCATAAATATTTAACACGCAACTATCGATTCGGATATCATTGTTTCTATTGCATTTAAAGACCATAATCATTTAACTGACTCTACAATAAATCTTGCATCATTTTCTTCAGTTACTTTTCCGTTTTTAGAACAAACAAAACAGACTCACGAATATTGGTTTTTCTTTAAAACTGGTTTACATTTTGACAAAGTTCATTAACCTTGTTTTCATTATTTATCACGTGACTGTGGTTTTACTGGAAAATATTGCTATATTCAATACGTCAGGCGATATAATCACTCGATTAATCATCGGGGATTTGGTTCAGTCAAGTACCTTTGTGTGACTAGGTAGGATTGGGCCTGTATTCATATATTGTATTGTATTGTGGTTATGGTATGACGTCAGTTTTTCTCCGAAAGATTCGGTAGGATTGATAGATACAATTTTTTTTAATGCTGGAATATTATCCAATGTATTCTCCCGCCTAGATTGAGGCGAAAGGGGGTTTGAGACCCTTACTGACTAAAAACTACCCCGATCCTACTCCTGCTCTTCGAGTCGGAGCCCCGGTAACCTGCAAAGGTACTTCGCAGCGGTAGTTCAGACAACAGCCAAACTGGATCTTATTTTTGGTGGTCTGATGACTCTTCGAGGGGTCCTCATTATGCACGGGAACTGTAATGCCTACTTTCGATTAATATTAAAGAGTATGTGTTGTACACTTCCAGATTTCACGCTTTTATTACAATGCAATATTCCTAATAAATTGAACTTGAAACCACTCGTAAAATAAACCGACCAAAAAGGCAGATTAGGAAAAATATATTAACTTAAACCACTTGATTTATTAAAAGAAAGAATAACAATAAGTATGTAACATGCAATGTATTGTATAATATTATAAAACGTTTACAATGTTATTCTGATAGAAGGTATCTCTTTAATTTATTTAAAATGAGCGGACCCTGCAAACTTTGATTCGTCTTGGCAAAAAAACTCTGTAAAACTTTGTTAAAATTTTCTTCAAACCATAAAAAATCTGATCCAATATATATCAGGTGGGCTCAAGACTTGCGCTCAGCAACACATTTAGCCATTCATATATTACTTTAACCAAGGTAGTGAATGTTATCATTTTTAAGCAATAGAAAATCTGTCTTATGCCTTCGGTATAACTATTATTTTACAACACAAATAAATAAAATAAACACTGAATAATTACTGCAAGTTTGAAGAATTGGTCAAACGTAATTTCGACTTAAAAATAAGAAAATGAGGAATTTTGTCATAAGAAGGATTGAACAACGTTTGTAATTATATGTAAAGCAAATTATTGATTCTATGAAAGACATTTTAACATGTTCGAATTTATGATGAATGTGGTATCTCTACATAAAGTACTGAAACACTAAGCTTAACTATATTATTGGCTTGAAGAAACGCTTAGAATTAAGTTACATTTTATACGATACTTAATTAATTACAGTTTACAAACATAATTAATATTCGATAAGGTTACAAGATGAGCAGCGATAGTCGTTCCAGTTACTCTCGATTATAGACCCAGGGTTTGGCTTGAAACAAATCGAGTAACCTCGTCGAATAGGAACATAGATGAGCCATACCTACAACTTCAATCATTTAACAGTAATTATAAGACCATTTTACTTACCGTCGTACTCAGAGTAATTTAATGGTTACTTAACCCAGTCCTCAGCAATTGTCTTCAATGCAAAATCGTTACTAAGGAATAGTTTAAGAAATCGTTAAATATTTCTAAGTGCGGCAGTTAGGTATTTAAGAACAATGAAGAATGTTTTGGTAGAATAGAATTTATCGTTTATAGGTGCCCAAATAAGCCTGACAATTGGGACAGTAGTGATCAGCGTTTCGGCAGGAATCCATGCAGTATGGCAGGCAGGAACAACCCAATATACCGCACCTGTAAACAAATAATTGTGATGTAATGCAATTTATTTCTTTAATAGTTTTAAAATAGACTGCAGACAATTTAATTCTTTATTTATATCGTAAGTGGGTATATATTCCCTTGTTAGGTGAAATCCTCTTTGTAAACTAAAAAGTATTATGCCAGTATTGTTCACTATGATCTATCTAATAAAGGACATAAATGATAAATGTGAACGTACTAAACGGTTGCGGTTTGGCAACCACATACCAAGCGTAATTATTATGAAGAATGACGAGTCCCACAGGTCAGCAGTGCAGTGGACTGTCAGAGCTATTGTTAACGGAAAAGTCTAGAATCGAATATTTACAGCTACACTATTTGTCGCGTGTTTGATTTCCGCGTAATTCTTTGTGTGATCCACAAATCATTGTCTCGAGGCGGGTGTGTTATCCTAATTAGTTAGTTAGTATTATCCTAGTTAGTTATAATTTTTGCGTTTATAAAAGAACCGATATCAGTTCACTACATAGCATAAAACAAAGTCACTTTCTGTCCCTAGGTCCCTTTGTATGCTTAAATCTTTAAAAGTACGCAACGGATTTTGTTGATGTAGTTTTTTTAATAGATAGAGTGATATATCACCATTGCACCCATGCGAAGCTGAGACGGGTCGCTAGTTTTTTTTTTTTATAAATAGAAAGCGCTACTTACATAAAAGAACATATTAAAAACGCCATCAAGTGTGTCTTTACAGTAGCTTTCTTTTCCACATTAGTGATTATAGTCGCTTTGCAAGATGGACACACCACTGGACACGGCTTCGGACCAACAGGTACGGGGTTCATTTTGTATCTGAAATTATATAATGTATAATTAAATAGTTATGCAATGCAATGTCACGCTTTTTATCCCTGATAGGGTAGGCAGAGATGCACATTACGGCACGTAATGCCGCTATACAATTTGTACACCCACTTTTGACCATTTGTTCTATAGAATCCGAGACCTCTTGTCCAACAATCGCACTTGCAACCACTTGACCATGGAGGCAAGATATTACATAGGGCATTACAAGGTATTCGTAACATAATTTATTTTAGTTTTTAGTTTTTTATTAATGTTGGTGTTTATTCTTTTGACATAATAGTTATAAATAAATAAATAAAATAAATAATTGGATAACATATAACATAATATTATGTATATTTACGAACAGTTATCATTATGTATCGGAACCTCTTCAGTAGCGAAAACTGCTCATAACGATATATGTGTCATCCACTTTTCGCCCATTACGTTATGTTATGTTAAATTTAACATTATTTACCAACTGCAGAATAAAGAGCTATTCAATATTAAGAGTATTAGATAACATTGTTTATGTCGATGCTTCAAAATTATCTTTCAAGTACATAGTTTAAAACTTAAGATTACACGAGCAAGCACATGAAGCTACCCCGACTCTGTGAAGAGATTTTCGACCTTATACTGTTGTTATAAAGTTGCAAATGTAATAAACTGTTTTGAGATTTTAGTATATTTTGATAAGCTGACTTTTACATAAGTATCATTATGAATGATGCTTGTCCTTGTAATGAAAATGATTGTTTATAATTATTATTTTGAAAAATGATAAATTTTAAATAACATCAAGCTTATTGTTTTTGGGGGTGGGTACAATAGGCAAATTTGATAGGTAGTCAAATCGTTCGTTTTTTTTTTTACATTTGATGGGTCGACGTTTGGCCCTATCTCGTTAAGGAGTTTTTTTGGTCGAACATATTGCTCGATTTCATTGAGGTTTTTATTAAGAAACTAGTGAACCCCGCGAACTTTGTTTGGCTTTGCAAAATCTACACATCGTTTTTTTTCCTATATAAAAACCTTCGAACAATAGTGAAAGCATTTATTTTATTTATATATTATAAATAGAATAATCAAAGTCAAAGTCAAAGTCAAAATTATTTATTCCAAATTAACCAGATAGGAACTTTTGAACGTCAAGTAAATATCATAATAATTAAAACTCAATATTTATCTACAATTAATTTCAATACAAAAAAAACAATGGACATTGTCAGTGACGTCATGCCAGAAACGACAAGGATAGAAAAACATTGTGTCCTTTTTTTAAATATACCTAATTGTTTCTTCTGTACTATGTTTTTGACAGTCAAAAACGATACATTTTATTTAAGCACAAATAAAATAATGTGAGAATTCTGGTTAATTATTTTTCTAATCCACGTGGATCTAGGATTTGAAACCAGTATTTCGCTGCACTATCAGATACTGTGTTCTTCTAGCTAATTAATATTTTGACAGTTTTACTTCTGGCCACATTCACGTGGGATTAAAAGTAACACATGCATGAACTTTCAAACTTTTGCATTTATAATATTAGTAAGATTAGAATAATTGCTTAGATTTTACTTTAGTTCAACTAAACAAAAATAAAATGAAGGGAGGTCATAATTATGTACATTATTTTTCATTTCAATAACACTTTTAAGTAGCTTAAAATCGGTAAGTGACAATCACGTGACACATAAAGGCGAATCTAATAAAATATATTTTTGGTAAAAAGTAATATACTCACCTATATGAAAAAAAAATAGTTTGACAAAAAATTGGTGTTGCGGGTGTTCATGGGCGGCACTGATTGCTTACCATCAGGTGAATCGTTTGCTCGTTTGCCTCCTATTCCATAAAAAAAAAAAACAAAAAAAACGAAATATCACAATACCTTAGTTTTCAGATTTTAAAATGACAACTTAAAAAACACTTACCTAAAATGACAATAGTTTTGAAAATAAAAGTAACAATTTTAATGGTGGTCAACTCTTCTGGTATGCTAATAAGCAACTGAGAGGGCTAATAGTCAATACTACACAAGAAACTTCTCCATCTTACATTATTATAATATATGTAGCAAGTAGGTACTTATGCAATCGAAGTGGTTGCACTTTTGTCTCGATTCTCTAGTGGGTGATATACAACTATTCAGCACAAGGTTATAGGTTTTAATTCAATTCAATGTAATTAATTTAGGTTAATCTAAACTAAAATTGCTTGGAGTCACTTGAACCACCATTATATATCTTATATCTATTTGGATGAAAATTAGTGGGTAAGTAGCTTAGAACCTGAAGACGGATATAGGAAACCCGATTTTTATCCAAGAGTTTACCGAAAATCCTACAGGAATGGTACTAGTGGCATGCTTCGGCACGAACGACCTGCTCGACCGGAGTGATCACACGGCGTCACAGAAACCCGATGTAAAAAACCGGAGGTTACCGGAGGCCCTTTCCCAATCTTTCCAATCCCTGATTGCCCAATAACTCTCGAAATCCTAACGCCCAAAAGGCTGGCAACGCACCAGTAATGCCCCTGGTGTTTCGGGTATACATGGGCCGCGGCGATTGCTTACCATTAGATAATCCGTCTGCTCGTTTACGGCGAATACCATAAAAAACGGGGGAAAATGGTTTTGAGCTTACGAAATTGCAGATGGGAGTTAATATATCATAATATTAATAAATACACTTACCACACAAATCCAATCGCCACTGAAGACACCTTATATTTCTTCCAAATCTCGAGTAATCACTTAATCTAATGAACTACTTAATAATCGACTTAAATAAAGCTCTAGATTCGACAACCGTCTTCAAAAGACCTTTTAGAACAACTCAAGTTAAATAGAAATTCTTCAGTGATTTAAGGACCCTTGCACGATGTAAGAATACTACAAAAATAACCTTTACGCCCTACGATATAAGAGCTTAACAGTTTCTAGCCTAATTTATTACTTTTTTTTGTATCTAAGGGTCTTTAAAGTACGTGTGGTATGATTGACAGATGTGTTCCTTATAACATGCCCACTTAAGTTAAATTCTTTGACTATGCTTAAGTATAAGTTATTTGATTGTTGGCTATGGAATGTCATTTGAACCGTCGCGTTGACACACAGGGACCCACTTATGCTTAGTTTGATTACTGCGAACTATGGTATTTGTGGCGTACTCTGAAACGTATCGTAGAACAAATGTTTGGTCTCAAGCTTGCATCTTTAATAGCTTTTAAGCAGCCATTTTCAACATTTAATGGTCATCTGTCAGTATACATCATTACTGTACATTAAAATTGTAATAAAACAAGAAACTGCAAAAATATTTTTTAGTACTAACTTCTGCCAGTGTCTTTGCCCGCGTTCTCATGGGATAAAAAGTATTCTATCACCCAAGTCAGCTCATACCCTGTCTGCATACAAAATTTCATCAAAATCTGTTCAGTAGTTTTGGAGCAGTTTTATTCGGTCACTTTATCATAAGCGTAGCAAAAGTGACGTTTGTGTATGACGCCGTAAGAATGTCTAATCTTTGTTATGGCTTAGACATAATAAACATTTCATAATATTTTTACCATGAAGCACTTATGCCAAACAAGGGCTCCTTGTAAGTAACCAACAAGGTATATACTCATATATGTAGTATAAAGTAGGTAATAACTTTATCTGGTTATAAAATCTCAGTACCGAACATGACAATTAGAATTAATACTCGTTTTTAATTTTGCGGAATTCCCCGTCTTTGCTAATTGAGTACGAATTTTAAATTTCTGTTGTTGAACAAAGCCTTGTCCCCACTACGAAAATTTGACGTCGTCCGACATCGGGCAATGTCGGGCGACATCGGACAATGTCGGGCGACATCGGACAATGTCGGGCGACATCGGGCAATGTCTCCGTGGCGAATATCGCTCGACAAATGTTCCTAGTGGGGACGAGGCTTAAAGTACAATTACATTGCATAGTTATATTATGTGGATTGTGTACTTTCTGTCAGTTAGGTAATTAAAAAATATTAGACACGTATTTTTATATAATTATGCAAACAATACACGTGAATAAGACTAACCAAAGTTTAGGAGTGGAAACTTAAAAGTAACGTCACGCGATATTTCTATCGACGAAAGTATTTGTTTCAGAAAGACAATTAAAAAACGTGTCCAATGTTTTAAAGTAATATTATAATCTACCAGATGGACATTAAAATTAAAATGAGTCATCAATCAAACAAGAATATAAAATAAAAATATTTTATTTCATATTTACAACTTATATTAACAAAATGCATTATAGATCATTATTTGTTTAACAATAAATAAAATCTGGTTCTCATCAGTTTTGTACAAATCATACTCTATTTTAAGAGTATTAAAAACTAATTTCATTTGCATGTTTTTGGTGTTCATGATGACTGAGCTAAAATGAGCTGGAAATATTTGATGAAACTGCGTTGCAATAAAAGATTGAAAAATTTTTTGGACATTAAAATTAATCATATGAAAATGATAATATTAAGTACTGATAGATAAGTAATCAACTTACATTATTGATACAACCGGATATGGATAAAATTCTTTAAAAAAAAACATTGAACATTAAGTTAAATTTTACTTGTAATTCCAACATTTAAATGATATTAATAATATTTTTATAATGACTATCGAGAGACATACTAAATAAACTAAAAATCACGTAACTATAAAAATCAGTTGGCTGCATGACGTCGCTGCGTTTGCGCACGCTGCTCATGATGAAGAGCCCTCTGTGACTCGAAACTTGTAAAGCTTTTCTACATTAATATATGTGACTAAACCGTGATTTTTAGTTAATATTAATAATTTTTACATAAGTTAGTAAGTAAGTACACAAAAAACCACTTCTGTTCAATTTATCGACACAGACAACACCTGATGTACATTTCTACCTTATCACAATTAAAAAGGTACTTTTAAGGCATTAATTATTATCGATATCATAATTATCACTTATTTATTATCTCAGATTAATTAAAGATTGTAAAAAAATTTCAGACTATGGATAAAAGAATCCAATGTCCACATTATTTTCCACAAAGGAATATTTAGTTTGAGCATTCAAATATATGGCTAATCGTGGACTAGTTATTATTATAAAGAAAAACATAATTAATATTTATGACCAGTACACCTTTAAACTTCTATTTTTCGTTAGATTCTACTAACACTGCTCACCATATTAGCTAGATACAATAACAAAATTATAAACTTCTTGTCATACAAATCCAATCTCTACCAACCTTTGAATAGGTACTATTTTTATTTGCATTTAAATTTTTGTCTCTTATGTCAAAAATGATAGGCTATTACGGGAGATAGTCTACTAAGAACTAAAACAATACGATGAAACAGGACTTCCACCATGAAAACACCAGATCGAAGTCTATCAAAGTTGATTTCCAATGTCAATGAACTTTCCTCTATTTATGATTCCTATTTAGACCATTAAAGTTGATTATAAACTACAAGTTACTTGGTAGAGAGAACCATCAGCACAAAACGCCCGCCAGAAACTCCAGATCCGAAAACAGTGTATGTTGCATCCATTGGTCAAATAGCTCTTCAGTACTCGTACTTGCCGATATAGCCTCTGCAGTTTGGACAGTAGTGGTCGATGTTCATGCAGCTTGGAGTACAGTAGGGTATGCACATGCAAGGCCAGCATCTGAAAGACAGAGAAAGAAAATATTAGAGCTTTTATCAAGTTTAAAACCAAGCCATGCCATGTCAGCTTACGGTGTATTTGTTGTATATGATGAATATTTTTTCTATAATACTACCAGCAAACTTTAGAATGGTATCAAGTGTGACAAAAAGGTCTCATAGTAACCAAATAATTAAAAAATAATAAAGAAGAAGCATTTAATCTATACATATAATAAAATCGTAGAAAAGTGCTGTCTGTACATTGAAAATAAAAATAAAAAAAATAGCAGGGGTTATTGTTATGTCGATGTCGAACCCAAAAATGTAATTAACTTTTTTTTTGTCTGTTTGTCTGTTTGTCTGTTTGTCTGTTCGTCTGTGCGCGCTAATCTCAGAAACGGCTGATCCGAGTTGGATGCGGTTTTCACGAATATATTGTGGGATGCTTAAATTTACATTTAGTGTTTGTTTCATGTCAATCGGTTCATAAATAAAAAAGTTATGTCAAATTAAAGAATCACGTCGAACATTCTATGCTTATACCATTAATCTCCGCAACTATTTGACGGATTTGGTTGAAATTTGGTACAGATATAGTTTAGAACCTTAGAAAGGACATAGATATATTTTTATTTCAAAAATCAAAAAATAAGAAATAAATTATTTATAAATAATTCTATGTCGATCGTTACACGACTTCGGTTCATGTTATTGTTTTAATTCATCAAAAAAAGTAAATAAATAGTAAAAAGGTATGAAAAAAATAATATCAATATAATTAAACTTTTAGTACAAAGAAAATGCCCGAACGGAGTATAAATAAATAATCCAAGTTGTCTTTATCCTCGATAGATGGCGTTGGGATCGAAATAGATCGCGCTATGGTTTCGTTACATTCATTTGGTTGGGTATCGGCCGAGCGCTTCGGTACTATCGTAGAAAAGTGTATTATCAGTCGTATGATTATTTGTCTGTAGTGGTCCTGCTGTTTCGTATATTCTAAATTGGTTTCGTTGTATTTGTCAATTAATAAGTTTATTTGTTGGGTTTTCCTGGTTTTTTGGTTAAACTATTTAACGTAGGTTTAGTTTGATATCGATCGATTAGTAGTTACTGTAGTTAGTTTTTTTAATAAAATTGTAAGTCTAATTTATAAATTAATTAGCAGATTTAAGTCGTTTCTTTTAAATTATTTAGTTTAAGCTTGGTTATTATAGCATAGAGGATAGGTTGTAATATAGTTTCTTTTTTAATTGTTATAAATTCGTAATTCGTAGCTTTCTTTAGTTTTAAGTTAGTTTAAGTCCGTTTTTAAACTATTTTTTCAATGCCCTAAGTGAGTATACATCTATTAAATTCAAACGCAGAGCTCATTATGTTGATTTTTGAAGAGTTCCCTGGAATATCTTCCACATCTCATTTTTGAAGAGATCCCGCGAGATCGGGAACTATGTGGTTAAAACCAAAAATTTGCCGGAAGTCACTATTCCACGCGAACGAAGTCGCGGGCAAAAGCTAGTTAGTAATAAAGATGAATAAGACAAAATTAGTAAAAAAGAATGAAGTAATAAAATGATAATCAACTTTGATACACCATGTGGTAAGAAAAATAATTGAGGCTAAAATTTTGACTAGGTCCTTAAAAACTTTAAACGACAACGCTCTTAAAGTAATACTGACATTATATCCAAGTAGAACTAGTGTAACAATATTGGAATATATCAAAAACTTACCCAACAATAAACAAACAGAAGGCCCATAAATGCGTTCGGGCAGTTGGTCGCATCTCAATCGTCGTGATGACCTGGTGCCGACAGGATTGGCAGACGACCAATGCTGGCTCAGTTCCTACTGGCTGGCCAATCAACACCGTGCTCCCGGTGCCAGTCACATAGTGACCTGCCACGGGCTGCACGTTGATGACGTTCACATGGACTGGTTGAGTCTGGCCTGGGTATGGGGGTGGAGGATTTGTTTCCATTGTTTCTGAAAAAAAAAAAATGTTGTAATGTATATTCCTGGTGATTTTGCTTAAGTCACAGTGGTTATCTAAATCATCTTCTTAAACTCAGGACCCACTCTCAGGGAATTAAACCGTCATCAATATGAAAAATTAAATATAGAATGGTTGGTTAGTGTATCTTTCTACAGACAAGGCCAATGGGTCGCGACTCGCAACCCATTGTTTGGGAAACGCTGGCTTAAGAATTGAATTTATATTATGGACTGGTGTACATTGCCAAACGAAGTCTTTTAATTTCAAAGTTTTGCATTCCAATCACATACAATGCAGCGTAACAGATCAAACACAAAATTATTATTCTATAGATACTAAAATATACAAAAGGTTAGAACTGTATGATAATGCATTATGATTAGTCACACGTCATACGTTACAACAATTAAGCTTATCATTAAGAACATTGTATCCTGATGAAATATTTTCTGATTATAAAAAATAATAATTGTATAGCAAAAAAAAAACGATTTTTTTGACCAACACTTAAATAAATTCCAACACACAATTTTTACAAATATCCTTCTCAGGGACGTAATTGTGTTTCTCGCATTTAAAAATCGCATTTTAAATATGCAAATAACGCCTTCAATCAATGCATTAAAAACAACAAATTAAATACTCACATTTTATTTAACTTTGAACAACAATAATCTCAAAATCAGAACTCTGTTAAAAATTCAAACACTATAAAAAAATCCTTTTCGTTATTCAACACTGCTCACTTAAAGATTAAACACACAAATATTTGGCGACGATGAAACAAAAATCGTGTGGACACTATCTATTGATAAGAGTGACATTTATCGAGTACATATGAAGGGATTTGTTGATAACGCTACAGATACCATTGCTACATTAGCTCTATCTAGATAATATGCTAATTATTTTTCAATCGACATACAACACATAAGTCTGTAAAAGTATGTATTTACAAATTCATGTCTGATTTAATAGGAAGAATAATATAATATTTATCATGAGAAATACTAAATCAGTTACAAGCTGCGGTTTACACACGTAACTGTTCGAGAGTGCTCGACAAGTTTCAAGTCATGCTAGAGGCCCATATTCATGTCCTAAAAAACCGTATTGTAAATGTGATAATATACCTTGTTAACTGCCTGTGACGGCCGAAAAGCAAATCATTTGACCTGACAAAAAACAATGTTATGAATCAACAATTTGTAAGCAACGTACGTAAACGGATTTCTAATGAAATTGTGAAGAACAATCGTGAAATATCCATTAGGTATACATAGGAATGTCAACCTTATGCGTTAATAGATTTACGGATACATTTAATTTACCTAAGCATCGATATGCCGAAAACTCTTTTCATAATATCTACAACGTTTCAGATGTTCACCACGTCTTATTAAATAATCAGAAAATAATATTTATTACGGTACTTAATGATACCTACGTTTTTAAAACGACGTCACATAGGCACGTGTCGATATTTTCGTTTACATACAGTTTTTTAAGATAACCAATATGTGGATGGTTAGGTAAATATTGTAGGGCTTTTCTCAGTAACAGCATCTACTACGAATAGGTATTACATAATTTACTTATTTGTATGAGTGCACCTCTCTCGATTAGGGAGCTTACTCTTGAAGCCAATCTCAATGTCAATCAATGCAATTTCAATCAAATGAAATCTCAATAATTATTCAATGTCAAAACTATAAAACCCCTATACCAACTATACAAACTCTACAGAATATTAAGACAAATTCAATAGTATAGTTCATTCAATATCCACGCAATACGGATGCAATGGGCGCTAGTGTTGCAACTCAAGAGTACGAAATTTCACAATATCAATGTCGATCGATCGGAATTGGATTCAAGAGTAAGCCCCAGGATGAGTGTACAACAATGTTTCTCTCGCTTTTCCAAAATTATGCCTACATGGTACATGTCCTAAAGTATTGGTACGTGCAGGATTATGCATATGCAATGAACATTGACTTTCTATGAAAGGGTATTATCATTACATTATCAAGAGTACTTAATGCATTCAACTCACTACGTAGGTATATCAAATGAAACTTACGATTCCATGAATCATCTAGATGAGGTGTCCTTCATTGAGTAGTTACTTAAAATTTTGTAACAAATAGCTTTGGTGATTCACAGCTTCCAATCCATGATAAGATTGATAAGGCAAAGAGTAAAGCAAATTGATAAAACAAAGACAAAGAGTAAGTACTTGTTACTAAAGACATGCATCTATTGTATTTCCAATGAAATGTTACTCCTGCGTCGTTGGTCGAGTGGTCGCTAGTGCGTCTGCTGCGCAAGGGCTCTCGGCTTAAATTCCTAGGTCGGGCAAAGTATTACTGCAACAAATTGTCATGGATATTTTTAATCTAAACACACAATACTAACCAATCTCAGAACAAAAATTTTTAAATCACACCAGGAGTTGTTGCGAGCGGGAATCATCCAGCCAATCACTAGCTCTGTCAAATTACTGAAATCAAGCGTGTTGAGAGGATTATTTAAAAATATATAAATCTCAATAAATACAATTGTTTTGTCTTCATAAAAAAAGACAATTGTTACATTAAAGCTAATCGGTGTAACAAGAACCATGCGTAGTTATGTCATCGATTAAAATATACTTTTCATGTTTTATTTTATTATGTGTAAATATTGATAACAGTAATATGTACTATTAATCTTTCAAATTCATAACAAGTTTTAGCTGTAAATAAATCTAAAAATATAGTATATACTGCGGGCAAGGGGTCTCGGGTTTGATTCCCGGGTCGGGCAAAGTATTACTGGGCTTTTTTCGGTTTTTCGAAAATTGCTCAGTGGTAGCACGAAATCTGGAAATGTGTCCGGTATATGGCAATAGGCTCAACACCTATTACATGGGACTTACAACATAAATAATTGTACAATGTGGGTGTGCATTGGCATTATGTGCCGTAATGTGCACCACTGCCTACCCCTTCGGGGATTAAAGGCGTGATGTTATAAAAAAACGTTTAAGTATATAATATGTTGTATTAACCAATTAATACATAATCGCCTGTTGTTCAGATAATTGGTTTTGTTTTATTTATTACGTGCTGTATTTCCCCTGTTTATCAATTTTAATTATACATTATATACTTCCTATCTTTCTATAATAACATAAAATCTAAAATTATGATTATAAGCGACGTAGACAGAGGTGCACCTTACGGTACATAATGCCACTGTACAATGTACACCCTTTCGTTTTATAAGTCCCATGTGATTAGGGGTGAACCTATTGCCATATAGCGCACACTAAGTTATGATAATAAGTTAAATATATACAGGGTGTCCGTGAAATCGTGAAAAAGAAATTTTTTTCGTATGTCGTCTTCCTTAAATTATCCTGAATAGTGCTCCAGTAATATGGAATCATAAATTTTTAGCCAACTGCTTTAGATTGGAAAACATTGTCAGTTTTAGAGAAACCAAATACTCTGAATAAAAAATAGTAGTGGCAAATTTTACCAAAGTTGGCGCATCTAATAAGGATTATAAAATGGTATAGCACATTGTACATTATTTCTTAAATTCGTCACATAAAAGATTTTTTAACGAAACTCCGTTTCGATGAATTTATTCATTTTAATGATTTTAATAATATGTTTCTAATAATTATTGAGAGAAAACTAAAAAATCACGTAACTATAAATCAGTTGGCTGCGCGTCGTCGTCGCGTCTGCGCACGCTGCTTATCATCATAAGAGTCCTCTGTGACTCGAAAGTAGTAAAGCTTTTCTACATTAATATGCGTGAGTAAACTGTGATTTTTAGTTGGTATCAATAATTTTTACATAAGTTAGTAAGTACACAAAAAACCACTTCTGTTTCTTTTTATCGACACAGACAACACCTGATGTACATTTCTACCTTATCACAATTAAAAAGGTACTTTTAAGGCATTAATTATTATCGATATCATTATTAATTTGAGATTATTATCTCAGATTAATAATACGATAGTAAAAAAATTACAGACTATGAATAAAATAATCTAATTTCCACATTATTTTCCACATTTAGTTTGAGCATTCGAATATATCGATAATCATCGACAATCATAAAAACAGAATTAATATGTATAACAAGTAACACTTCTATTTTTCGTTAGATTCTACTAACACTGCTCACCATATTATTACACCACCACTAGATACAATAACAAAACTATAAACTTCATATCATACAAATCCAATCTCTACCAACGTTTGAATAGGTACTATTTTTATTTTAATCTTGACTCTTATGTCAACTTTCCTCTATACTTGTGATTCTTATTCTAAATGGGAATCACAAGTATAGTTTACCTTAACACGATAACGGCCACGTTGATTTCTGACGACAGACAGACTTTGTGACAGACGCTTAGTGGAGGTTTTACCTTCATAAGTTTTCTTTCGGCAGTGAATGGTTTAAATCTTAATTCCAAGGCTAAACTTAGGGCTGTTCTTTCCATTTACTAAAATAAAGCTGCCAATCGAGTATATATGAGAATTTACCATTATGAACTATTATACAAAAGCAATTAAAGGATGAAATGGAATAAAGATTAAACTACAAATTACATGGTAGAGAGACACAGCCATCAGTACAAAAACACAAAACTTTGACTCGCCAAGAACTCTAGATCCCAAAACAAAAACAGTTTAAGTGCATGTTGCATCCCAAGGTCAAATGTCTGTCTTTAGTCCCCCCTGCCGATATAAGCTCTGCAGTTTGGACAGTAGTGGTCGAAGTTCGTGCACCTTTTAGTACAGTAGGGTATGCACATACAAGGCCAGCATCTGGAAAATACAGAAATTAATATCGGTATTATTAGTACATGGCTTTAGACTTCATTAAAGACGTGATGTTGGCTTATGGAATGACGTGTTTGTGGTTTATGAAATTATATCTATAAACCATAGTTGACTAGTATCAAGTACGACAAAAGGTTTCGTAGTTATTAAATAATTTAAAAATAATAAAGAAGAAGCATTTAATTGAAAATAGAAGGTAACACCACACACAAGGTGGTAAGATAGTGCTTAAATGGGGACAAGTTCATTAAATGCCGTCAATTTGAACTACCTTAAGAGAAGAAAAATGGTTTAACAAAAATATATATTATAATACATTTATATTATAAACTTACCCAGCAAGAAATAAAAAGATGGCCCATAAGTGTGCTCGGCAAGTTGCTTGTTTTTCGATCGTCGTGATGACCTGGTGCCGACAGTATTGGCAGACGACCAATGCTGGCACAGTCCCTACTGGCTGGCCAATCAACACAGTGTGACCTGCCACGGGCTGCACGTTGATGACGTTCACATGGACTGGTTGAGCCTGGCCTGGGTATGAGGGTGGAGGATTTGCTTCCATAGTTTCTGAAAAAAAAACTCTTGAATAAATTCCAACACATATTTTTACAAATATCCTCCTCACGGACGTAAAAATGGTGTTAATTACTTTTTCTTCTAAAATTCGCATTCCAAATATACAAATAACGCCTTCAATCAATGCATAAAACACAAATTAAGTACCTACTCACATTTTATGTCAATGGATTTACGGATACATTTAATTTACCTAAGCATCAATATAAGTGTGGGAGCACCATGATTCGGCACGAATTGGCCGGCTCGACCGGAGTGATACCACGGCCTCACCGAAAACCGACGTGAAACAACGCTTGGGTTGTGTTTCGTTATGTGAGTGAGGTTATCGGAGACCCGATTCCCCCTTCCCAATTCCCAATTTCCCAACAACACTTCAATTCCTAACCCCTAAAAGGCCGTCAACACACTTCTAACGCCTCTTGTGTTTTAAGTGTCCATGGGCGGCGATGATCTTCTTTCAATGGAGTGTCAGTGGTTGACCATTGGAAAGTCATAATGACGCCATTATATTAGTAGACTACCAAACTTGTCAAAATCGACAATTTTGAAACCAATGATCGATCATTCTGCCACAATTGTAATAGCAGACTCAGGCCCCAGGTGATACGTATGCTCGTTTACCGCCCTGTTCCATAAAAAAAGTCTTTTCATAATATCTACAACGTTTCAGATGTTCACCACGTCTTATTATATAATCAGAAATTATATTTTTTAGGTACTTAATCCTTAGTAAAACGATTACACTTACGTATAAGATAGGTTTTTAAACCGACGTCACATAGGCACGTGTCGATATTTTCGTTTACCTACCTACTATTTTTGAAGATAACCAGTATGTGGATGGTTAAACATTTATTATATTGTAGGGCTTTTCTCAGTAACAGCATCTACTACGAATAGGTATTAACTAATTTACTTATTTGTATGAGTGCACCTCTCTCGATTAGGGAGCTTACTCTTGAAGCCAATCTTAATGTCAATGCAATTTCAATTCAATAAAATGTCAATAATTATTAAATGTCACAACCGAGTGTTTGTCCTAAAGTATTGGTACGTGCAGGATTATGCATATGCAATGAACATTGATTTTCTATGAAAGGGCATTATCATTACATTATCAAAAGTCTCACTACGTAGGTGTATCAAATGAAACTTCCGATTCCATGAATCATCTAGATGAGGTGTCCTTCATTGAGTAGTTACTTAAAAAAAACAAAAATGGCTTCGGTGATTCACAGCCTCCAATTCATGATAAGTTTGATAAGACAAAGGAAAAACTATTAGGTACTAAAGACATCGGTTCAATGAACTTACTTAATACCTATTATATTTTGCAATGTAATGTAATGCCTGCATCGTTGGTCGCGTGGTCGCTAGTGCATCGGCTGCGCAAGGTGTCTCGGGTTGGATTCCCAGGTCGGGCAAAGTATTACTGCAAAAATTTGTTATGGATAGTTTTAATCTTCTTTTATGATTAAAAACAACAAGTTTTCACACTCAATACTAACCAATCTCAGAACAAAAATTTTTAAATCACACCAGGAGTTGTTGCGAGCGGGAATCATCCAGCCAATCACTAGCTCTGTCAAATTACTAAAATGAAGAGATTATTTAAAAATATATAAATCTTAATGAATAGAATTGTTTTGTCTTCATAAAAAAAGACAATTGTTACATTAAAGCTAATCGGTGTAACAAGAACCATGCGTAGTTATGTCATCGATTAAAATATACTTTTCATGTTTTATTTTATTATGTGTAAATACTGATAACAGTAATACTATAATCTTTCAAATTCATAACAGGCTTTAGCTGTAAATAAAGCTAAAAATATATATTAACCAATTTATATATAATCGCCTGTTGTTCAGATAATTTATTTCCTTTTATTTACTGCGTGCTGTATTTCCCCTGTTTATCAATTTTGATAATACATAACATACTTCCTATCTCTCTATAATAACATAAAATCTAAAATTATGATAGTAAGTTAAATATATTTAAAGTAGGTAATACGGGACATACACCATACAACAAGCCTAATCGCAGACTTCTTGCGATAACATGATTCCGATTTCCTGATAAGCTATATTCTTGGAAATACTGACTAGGTAAGGTATCTTGTGATACATAGAAAGTTGAATTTATCCATAGACTGAGGAATTAAACTCGAACCAAGTAGGTCTCTTATTTGAGGGGGGATATTCATTCAATGACTTCTCCTGCTTTAGATGAGACGAGAGGGAATGTCCGACTCTTACGGAATAAAAACCATCCCGTTCCTACTCCTATTTCTAGCTGAAGCCCCGGTAACACGCTAGGTCGTTCGCAGTAGATACATTTTATATGAGAAGCAATAGATGTGCCTATGGATAGCTATATGTTTGGTTGTTTATTTACTTGTTTTAATTGTCTTACTTCATATTGGTGAGAGGTCTAACAGAATGAATGAAATATAAAAGAAAGATTTCCGTATTTTGCTACCTAAAGGATGGTACATGGTACAGGCACATGAGTTAGATTAATAAAAAAAAGTATGATAACGTGGTATTATCAGCTGTTGCCAAACTCGCTGCTGTAATATATTGTTATCAATATGAATCGATAAATCTGCCAAAGATTACATAAATCTTGTAGAGACATGACAACAGTAGTTCTAGAAGATTCGAGAAACTTCTGTGCGTAATCCCTATATCCTATCTTTGGGTTGATAATCTACAATAACAATCTTTAATTGGGTCCAACTCTGAAGAATCTTTGGTCATTTTGTAATATCTAACGGCAAGTGTGTGGGAAATGGAGCTGCGGAAACTAGGAGTAGGAACGGGGTGGTTTTAGTCAATAAGAGTCTGACACTCCTTTTCGACTTATTAAGTCATAGAATGATTTTCCCCCCTCAAAAAAAAAGTGTGTGTGGAACACAATTACAGGTTTTATTCCCAGAATAGTAATCTATGTTTTTGCTTCTTTAACAATGGTAACATTTAACACAAATGGTGGAAAGCTGGTGACTTCTTCAACTTCAAATTGGAAAGATTTGGAATAGGTTAGAAGGAATGTACCTACTGTCGATTCTATAAAAATATTTACTCTTTACCTGCGTATTAAGTTTTTTGCACATCGAGATAATAAACACATTAGCGTACCTTTGTTTAATGGAAATCGTGCGTCATAGTACAACATTTTACTCTTAATATTTTGCTCTATAGTCACCGAAATGTTCAGAGTTCATATTCAACATCACATCATCCATTAGGCAGTTTATTTACAAAAAATAAAGAAACTTTGTCCCACACATGTTAATTTTCTCCTGTGTCGTTTGTAAACTCACTTACAAACATACTATTTTACATGACACTCAGACCTACAAAAACAATTTGTAAGTCCATGTTGGTCTATGCGGGAATTTGCGAACCCGCTACACGTTGTAAGACAGCCGGTTGCCCAACCACCACGGCAACGACGTCGTAAGGTACTACTGAATGTAAGCCATCAATGACCACACTACTAATTGTCCACATTTTTTTTTAAATAAAAGTAACGAAAATAACTTAGTTAGGTACTACAAATATATTATTATTGATTAAGTTAAATAACAACATATTATTATAATGACATTTTAATAATAAAGTTCGAAAAATAAAAACCCAAATGGTCTAAAAATGATACTTAGTAATCAATAAATTGATTCTAAAATCACAGCTAGGTGTATGTCATTTGACTAGACTAGACTGGCTGATATTTAAATAAACAGATTAATTAAATTAAATTACTTAGTAATTGTATTAATAACATCAATAAATACGTGATTTTTGTATCGTTTTCCTTAAACAAACATACATGCACTGATGTCCTTTACCCGAAAGAGGTACTTAAAAAAATATATTTTATACCAGCTTCTGCAAGCGGCTTCGCCCACGTTTCCGTGGAAATAAAAAGTATCCTACCACCCAAGTAGCTCATCCCCTGTCTATATACCAAATTTCATCAAAATCTATTTTAATCATGAATAGCACATTATTTCCTGCACGACACTCATCCGAAAGTGATATAAGCACATACTTACTTTTTGTAAAACGTAGACATATTTTATGCATTATCAGTCCCCTCAAAAAAAATGGCAAAAAACGGAATCCTTATAGATTTTTATAATAGGTGGCAATGTCACCACATCAGTCCTTTTGTATCTCCTAGCAAGGAGTCTCCACACCTCACTGCTTGTAGTTTCAACATCAACCTCTCAACGTAAGCTTATCAAAGGGATTGAACCTTCGCTATTGGTAATATTGCTTTCACAACATCATCACTGATGAGGCAGTTTATATTATACGTTACAATCAGGTAGGAAATAAAAAAAAAACATGACTTTGTCTTACATTTTATTTATTAAAGCTCAGTAGTATAGATTACCATCTTATTTTTATACAACTAATATAGACTTATTAAAAGTCAACACACACATGCAAACATACCTAGCATTGCGTCGCAAGAGCCTTTATGGACAGAAAACAACAGAAGTATAGTTTGGGGTCATTACCCTTTTGACGCATCTATCAAACTGTCATTTCACAGAGATTCTCTAAGATTGTGAAAGACAATTGGCAGTCATGCGTCGTGAAGTATCTACTTATACTAATCTGAAACTATACATAAATGCATAGTTTGAGAAGCATTAGCAGATTTCAGAAAAATAAATGGAAAACAGAGAAATTTTTCGATTTTATACAAAAATAATTAGGAAATAGTTTCTTTACAAACACATAAAGCAATCACATTTAGTCTTTAAGTATTACTATCACACATCAACCTCATTCTACTCGTATCTAACTTAATAAACAATTATTTCTTCTAAACTATTCGTATCATAGGCGTCATCATAATAGGATAGATGACTATTTTTTTATTTTAATGTCCATCTTGTAGATTATTTTAAAATATTAGACACGTATTTTTTATTTTATTTTGGAAATTAAATACTTTTGAAGATATAACGATTTCAATTTTATTATTAAGTTATATATATGTACTTAAAATTATGACGTTTGACCACCATCTCCACATTTCTGTACCAAGAAATATCGCGTGACATGACGTATTTACTCCCACTCCTAAACTTTGATTTATTCTATCTAAGTATTATTATCTTATATGACAAAATAAAAAATACGTGTCTAATATTTTTTCATAACCTTACTGATGGACTAAATAGATTTTTAATTTTCACACCCAATCATCAACTCTATTCTATGCACTTCTTTCAACAAATATAAGGCAAAGAACACACAGATTCTCACAAAGAATCAACTTTCTTCATTCGGTGAAACATTTGCGCAACATTGGTATAACGTTTCATCACCTTTGTCAAAATATTGTAATCCAAGTACGCAATAGGTGATAACACTATCAACGTATTATTTAGTCCTATATATGTCAATCCAGGTCTTAGTTCTTGTAGCTTCCAATATAGGCATTGCAGTTTGGACAGTAGTGGTCAGCATTCTGGCAACTGCTTAGTATATACGGCAGGCATACTAAAGGCCAGAAACTGGAAAAAAACAAAGCAATTGTTTATCAGATAGAATGTTCGTGACACTTTTTGATAATAATATGTGATTAAAGAACAAAAGGTAGGTGCATTCGTCTGATTAGGTGATCGTCGCCTCAAAATATTTGGAGACTTTAATCAATTTTATAGCTGAGACTTTTAAGTGTAGGAGAGCCACGCTTCGGCACGAATCGGCCGGCTAGACTGGAGTGATACCACGGCCTTGCAGAAAACCGCCGTGAAATAATATGTGTTGTGTTTCGTTAGAACCACAGTGTGGTTGTTGGGGAACAACAACCCTTAAATTCCTAACCCTCAAAAGGCCAGCAACTCACTTGTAACGCCCCTGGTGTAGCGACGGCGATTGTTTACCATCAGGTGATCTATCTGCTCGTTTATCGAGTTATACCATAAAAAAGTATAAACTTGATTACTAATAGCCACTCTTTAGAAGAACGCTCAATAATGTCATTAGCATAGGAATTCAACACACAAAACTTGTAAAGTACAAAAAAAAACTATTCTAATAATGATACTTACACAATACAAAGTCCGAGAGCAAACAAGTGGGTTTTAGTAGAGGTGATGTGTTCTACCCTTGTGACTATGTCCACTCTGCAAGATGGACAGGTGATCGTGCTGGGCTTGGGGCCCATAGCCCGGTTGCCGACGATGACTGGGACGACATTGGGCCCCGTAGTCTGTTGGTACGCAACTCCTACGGGTTGCACAGGGGGGTATGGGTGTACCACAGTGGGTGGGGGCCCAGCTGGCGTGTCTGTGTATGGTGGGGGCATACCCTGGCCTTTGGCTGTAAAAATAAATACATTAGATGAATAAAATGTCTCTTTTTTATTTGGAAACGCTTGATCGTGTTTCCAGCCGTTTGGTCACCATCTTGACTAGTGGTAAGCTATGAAACGGCCTACGTTGGAACACGCCTACCCGTAAGCTTTATCTTGCCTGATGCCCTGATCCTTTATTCTAGAGTTTTACAAACTAATTTTAGACTCCCATCAATAGTATGGTATTCATAGTATCCTGCTCCTTATTCAGTTTTTATTATTATCAGCCCAAGTTAAGAATCGAAAGTACTAATGTACTTTTACTTTCATAACAAAAAGAAAAGTAGGTATAGAAAAATCATGACTATGTACGGTATAAAAAAACAATCAACACTAATCATGAGTCATACTTGCTCAATAGTAGTGCAGGTATTTCGAATGACGTGTGTGACACGCATTTGTTTTTCTTTTATTACATTTTAATAGCATCTTTGTCAATAAGGTCGTTACACGTCACAATATGACATTAATTGAGACGTTGTTGTGACGTCTCTGGGACTATGAATCACATGTACTATGGCTAGCCGCACACACTCAATAATATTGTCAATAAAGTACGTATTGTCAATAATATTGTGTGTGTGCGACCTGTATTGCGGTATTGTTCAATAATATTGTAGATTATCCAGAAATTCTGATTTTGTCACGTCAATATCGGGGGGAGGCAGGGGTATTGTCAATAATATTGACGTGTGCGGGCGCGCGGCAATATTTTAGTTGAGGAAAAGATTTCAAGGCAGGCGGACGTTCGTGTAATTTGTTCAAAATGGAAGACGAAAACAGTATCCAAAGCGAAAATAGTGTTGATACTGTTGATAATAGTACCCTTACGGAAAAACACTATTTGTCAGTGTTTATTAAAACATGGGAAACTTATCCAGAATTATGGAATACATCCTGCAAAGCATATCGTGATACAGTTGAAAAATAATTGATACGCTTGATAAGTTGCTTGAGATTTATAAAAAAAATTCAAACCAAATAGTACAAGAGAAGACGTAAAGAAAAAAATTAATTCCCTACGAACAAATTTTCGGAAAGAATTAAAGAAGATTCACAAATCGAAATCATCGGGAAAGGGTACCGATGAGGTTTACGTCCCGTCTGCCTGGACGTATTATGAATTGCTGTTTGATGTTGTTTGATTGCCTTTTTTTAGTTAGTAAAATTAATGCAATACTCAATGCAACGACTTTTTTCTTTCTTTCCATTATGTTCAACGTGCGCACATGAATCTAGCTGCGGATCGACTGAGTCAAATTGTACCATGAAAAATTGACAATAATATTGTGTAGTGTGCGGGGATCATTTTATTGATGAAGATATTGACAATCTTGCATTGACAATATTATTGAGTGTGTGCGGCTAGCCTATTACAATTTACAATACTAATATTACAGTTTGACCTGTAAATACAAAACTTCTTTGTTTGACGTTGGAATCGAACTTAAGATATTAATGGTAGGTTCGAGATTTCAACAAATTATGTAATTAATAATAATAAAGTTATTTTTATAATTAAATGTAATAATAAAAATATAGGTCACTTACGGTCATTGAATTCTCCGCTGTTGGTATTCATTTTTTAATAGTTTTTTTTTTCTAATTACACTTTTTTACTGGCACTCTTTCGAGGGATATAAGCAAACTGAATATTCTATAACGAAATGTCGATTTATAGATAAAAAATATCGTCGAAATATTGATAAGAAGTCTTGATAAGTTGGTAGGCAGCCTTATCTGTGCTATATAACGATTGCAATGACTCACACGTTAATAAATTATTTATTTACCCATAAACATATTATATATGTATTTACCCATAAACATTTATTAATTTTGTATATTATAACCTTAACTTTTGGCATTTCCCAAGGGATTGTTATGTTACGTTACATTACGTAGTATATAATGCCGTATCTCTTTAATATAAATGCATTGGCGGTGAGTAATACTTACTTCTAATTGTAGACTCTTCTAGACTACATGTCATAACTAGAATTATGCAACTTGTATGATTCTCGTAAGATGTTATCTTATGTTTTATACTAAAAAGTAATTTAAAAAAATCATGAGGTAGATCACCTCTGTGCTGTGCTGGATTGATCAAATGAAATCTGCAAGAGGAAACTCTGTCTCATATTGCGTCAGATAGTCCACAAATATAGGAAGATGGCTTGAGAATGGTTTTTAAGTGTGGGAGAGCCATGCTTCGGCACGAATGGGCCGGCTCGACCGGAGTGATACCACGGCCTCACAGAAAACCGACGTGAAACAACGCTTGCGTTGTGTTTCGTTGTGTGAGTGAGGTTACCGGAGGCCTAATTCCTCCCTTCCCAATCTTCCCCATCCCCATTCCCGAACCACAACCCTTAAATTCCTAACTCCCAAAAAGCCGGTAACGCACTTGTAAAGCCTCTGGTGTTTCAAGTGTCCATGGGCGGCGGCGATTGCTTACCTTCAGGTAATACGTCTGCTCGATTACATAAAAAAAAAAAGATTGTGAGGAAACCAGTATTCGTCTCCAATAACAATACTGCCACATAAACGTGACCACGACGCCAAGAGCATCACGAAAATAAAAGAAAAATTCAAATTAATATTAATTAACATTTACATTCTCTCTCCTATGATTATAAACTAAAGATTCTCAGATTTATTTAGCCACCACACACCACACACGGACAAGAAAAACCTCGTGATGAAACCTGGTAGTTTAGGTAACCTGGTAGAAGTTATAATTATAAATCCTAAATCGCCAAGCCGCATTGAGCAAGCGCAGTGATTAATGCTCAAACCTTCTCCGTGCGTGAATAGGCCTTTGGTCAGCAGTGGCCACTTTTATGCTATTGATGATAATAAACAAAAAATGCAGGTGGACATTATAGTGTAGAATTCTGTAGAATGAGTATTGAAAACTTTGCCCCTAGTCTTTCCGACCCAGTAGTTATTTAGAGGGTTCTGAAGAACACACGACTATCCTCAAACTACTACAATAAGGAACAATGCAGAAATAAAAAAACATATTTTCGACAATTCATTTTATTACAGTTCTATAAATATAATTTTATAATAATAATTTTGTACAATAGACATTTAACAACATTTATTATTTAAAAAAAAAACATATAATAATACTTTGTATTTCGTTGGAATATTATCATAAGTAAAGTTTCTAATGCTCAGTAATTTTTATATATCTTGTTTGACAAAAAGGTCAATAATTCAAACCAATTAATTAAAATATTTATTGAGGATATACAAACACGTGCTATCATTATTATTCGAGCTTATATAATATACCTATTATAATTATAATATAATATATACAAAACGACAAAATAAAATAATATTTAAAAATATAAACATAGGAGACGACTAGTAGCGGGAGCATGGTCCAAGCCCGGTAGCTTGGACCATGCTCCCATGCGCCCTAAATACCGGTGTATTTAGGGCTCCAGAGACAGAAACCTCCTCACAATACGTGCTGTTTCGAGAAGTACTGCCTTCTGCATCAGGCCCTTGATCCATCCGCCCAACCCCAGCCTCCTAAGGTGGTTGTCGAGGCTGTTGGGTATTAATCCGTTGGCCGCCACGACTATCGGCACAACGATAGCCGAATCCACATTCCACATGTCGACAACCTCGTGAGCCAAGTCAAGATATTTTATTATAAAAGGTTAAACATTATTATTAATTGCAGAAAATTAGAAGCAAAGAGCGAAGAAAAAGTGAGTTATTTTATATCCGATGGGTCTACTATGGGATCACATCTAGATGCAGAAAAAATACGAATTAATTAATTCGCTTTTTGAATCTTGCCATGATTATTGAGTCTTGAGAAGACCTCCACTTCCTCCACTTCAATATTTAAGAAAACAATTGTAATAGCCATCCAGCCTAAAATGTCCTACGACTAGAAAAAGGCCTCTTTCATCATGGAGAAGGAATAAACATAAACCTTTATTACCAAGTTTGCTGAATACCACAGCCTTTTGTAATTCATCTCACCTTGATGTGTTAGTTACATCTTACATAAAGAAAATAAAGAAAATTTAATTATAATGATGTAAAAAAAGATAACAGAAATAAATACGCACAATAAACAAAGCCCAAGAGCAAACAGGTGGGTTTTGGTAGAACTCATGTACTGCACTCTTGTGGTGATCTCAGCATTGCACGATGGACAGGTCAATGTACTTGGTTTGGGACCCATTGGCCGTGTCCCCACTAGAACTGGGATCACTGTGGGCTGTTGCTGGTGTTGCTGTTGCTGTAGTTCTATACCTCCAGGTTGCAGAGGGGGGTACAGAGGAGCGGTGGGGGGAGCCTGCGGTAAGTCTGTGTACGGCGGTGGCATGCCCTGCCCCTTGGCTGGAAATTAAAAAAAAATGAAAGTTAATAAAAATGAGACTTAAATATGGCTTTTTAAGGAGGTAAATCATCCAATGACTTCGCCCGCCTTGGGCGAGGCGAGAGGGAGTGTCAGACTCTAACTGACTAAAAACCACCCCGTTCTTACTCCTGCTTTTCGAGCTGGAGCCCCGGTAAGCCCGGTAGGTAGTCCGCAGTTCCGGATCAGGCATCTGCCCTACTGGGTACTCCATCTATGATGGTTCTTTGAGGCACGGAACGCGACGCGCCGACTAGCTTATGAATGATTGCACAAATTGAGTGTTTAAAATGATTTTTTCAGTTAAGTTCTGGATGTGGTCAATTATGTAAAAGAAGAGGTGGTTAATTCATATAAACCTTTTTATAATATACAGTTTGCTATATAGATAACTCGATACCATTTTCGCTACTTCAACTAACAGAGTTTTAACAATGTACACAAGAGTAGAATGCTAATGACTTGTTTTGTACAAAAAAATCCTAAATTCACTATGACTAAGACTAAACTGGCCTCTGTTTACGGTTTCGTCGGCATTCCTAGAGTAAAAAACATCCACGTTATGAGTTTGTCCAGATTATAAACAATCTCTATAGGCAAAAATTTCATTCATGCCGGATCTGTAGGTAAGTAGTTGTTGGGTAAAAGAGTAACAACTACCTACAGGTCCGGCATACTTACGTATACTTATAATACCATAGGAATCACCATAGTATTTTAGATGTCTGGTAATGTCTGGAATTTGGCCAGTATAATGGACGCGCCTCATTAATTTATTTGTCTACGTCACTCGTATAACAATGAAGCGAACTTGCCATTTGAACAAATTAAACAATAGTTACATAATTGGATATGGAACCAATAGGTAAAATAAATTAGGTATAATAAGTGTCTAACCTATAGAACACGTCTTTTAATACGCAAATTTATTCATTTATGGTGTCAATCCTATCTAGTTGGAGTTGATACTAGGCACAAAATATATTACACTCCAGATAATTTGCCGGGAATCGAACCCGAGATCACCTGCTCTGTTATTTGTGATTCTCGAAGGGTATGGGTATATCGATGTCTTACAGGCCCTAGTGAATTACTATTGAGCAGGCGTGCTCCAATATAGGCAAGATAATGGCTAAACGCCGGTTTACTTAAAAAAAAATTCGACCATAATAAAATAAATAACACAAACGATGCAGCACAATTAATAGTGGAACTAATAAAGTAAACTAAAAAACAATACGTGTCGTACATTTTTTCTGTTCATCAATGATAATACAAGAAACGTGATCCAATGCAAGAATCTTAAAAAAAAAACAATCAGATTACAGAGACAGACACATCACGTGTTCGAAGATTGAAATTTATCTAATCAACATTTGTTATATACCTATCTATACAGATATAATATAGCTTCTATCTAAGTATACAAGGAAAAACATATCAATATACAACAAAACATGTCGCATTCCGCGCGCGCCTCAAAGAGCCAGACCACCACAGATGGGGCCCAGTAGGGCTGATGCCCGATCGGGAGTTGCGGACAACGTCAACAGTAAGAGTCCGACACTCCCTCCCGCCTAACCCAAGGCGGGAGAAGTCATTGGATGATAAACCCCCTCAAAAAAAAATACAACACAACATAATTATTAAGCGTCTATGGACGCCGGTAGACTGATTTTTTGTTCACAATCGTTACGCCTGGAAGGTCTAGACGCGGCTTTTTATTTCGTCACCGCTCATCAAAATGTATGGCATTGACATTGGCGTTGCTTCCGCGAATAAATTCTAGTATTGGTTTTATAAGGCAACTTGTATTTCGTAAAATATATGTATTGGTATCATTATAATGACTGTCTTTGAAATATTTGGCGAATAATACTATAGAAAATACATTTTCCGTATACTACAAAGGTAAGTATGGTCGGGACTCAGGCGTGTCAATACTAAAACATAATTATTATGCTTAGAAAAATAAATAAACAAATACTTACGGTCATTATATTGTCCGGTGTTCATTTTTATTGCACTTGTTTTGATATTATATTCTTACAACACTATTTCACTGTTCTCCGAACGAAGTACGTAACTCAACTGAGTCTCTCATACGATGAGTTGATTCACGTTAAAAATAGCGCCGAAAACAGATAACGATACTAAATACCTAGATCTATCTGAAGTTGTTCAGATGTTCTCGACGTCAAGCACAACACTAATAACTATTGCTTTTTTGCATTTATTATTTATTTAATAAAATAACTTGCGATAATATAACGATTTTATTAACACTTAATTTTTTATTACTTATTTATATATTTTATTGTATTGCATTTTCAACTTTATAGCCAAGTGTGTAGTTGTATTTTTAAATGATTTTTATTACGCTAGTGTCGTTTACTATTATTAACATTAAAAACTACAGCTCGTAGCGAGTGGCGTGCGCTGACTAATGCCATTATGCTCTTCAATGTTGCCAACCATTTTCTAAAATAATTATAAATTTATCATTATGCAAATTGACCTCGCTCCGGTACATGTGTACGCGTAAAAAGTAAATACTGCGAGGCTTATATGTGTTAGCTGATGTCTGAGATAAGCAATCGAATTTTAGATTTCAGGACATTTCTTTACATTCTTCTCACTATTTTATTTAACTATATGACGTAATTAAACATTTTAACTACAGAAGGGGTAGACAGAGGTGGTGGATAAAGACTTCACTCCACCGTCCACTTTTCACCAATTATGTTATAAGTCCCATGAAATAAGACATGAGCTGTACATGATTTACCTATATAAATAGCACATTTCTATGAAACCAGAAACTACTCAATAACACTTTGCCGCTCCCAAGAATTGACCGAATTGATCATTCACCGATGAGCAATTTGGCAGATTCGGTTCAACAGTTTACGAAACATATATTTCAGAGAAGTTCGAGATTTTGATATATAGAAAAATAACTATAAAGGTACGTTTAACGAGCTCAACGACCCCTCTTAAAAGTCGAAAGAAAATTTAAACAAAAAAAAAATTAAAAATTTTATGTTAATGTCCGTCTTATAGATTATTTTAAAAGATTAGATACGTATTTTATATTTTCTTACTGAAACAAATACTTTACGAAATATCGCGTGACGTCGCTTCTAGGTACATTTTCTATGTAGAAATGAAGTATTTCACCCCACTCCTAAACTTTGATTCGTGTCTAATATTTTTTCATTTATACCTATCTGACGGACTAAATGGTTTTTTTAATTTTATACCCTGTCATCATCCGTAGATAATGAAAATTAAAAATCCTAAAACGTCATCAATTTAATGTTATGCTCATTAACCTATTAACGGCATACGCACTTAGATATAACGCCAACATAACTAACATCAAAAGACGGAAAGATATTGTTTGTACTTCTAGCTCTGAATCAAAGTATTTGTTTACACATAGATTCTTTGCATTTTTAGCTCCATACTTGTACAACAAAATTAATAAACAAACATCAGTATATGATCTAAATTACACAAGAACAAAACAGCGCATTTCTCAGTATCTATTTATCATTAAGTTATGAAAAAAGTGAGGAGATTTTGACTGTCATCAAATAGATTATATGTAGGTATAAATAGATAGTAAGTCAGTGTGTATGTACGAGCTAGCACTGTACAGTTAATTTAATTCCTTGATACTTTGACCTCACAGAACGCATGACTCAGTTGTTATAATTACAATGTAATTTTATTTTAGTTTGTCCTTTAAACGCTTCGCATAGGTGGGCTTGACTACTATTTGCGTTTTCCTTGACTATGATCCCAAACTGCCCCCCGATCTACCTGACGTCTAACGTGTGCTACCAGCCCGTTCAATGTATTTTAATACATGTTAAAACTAAATTGTAATGTACTTAAACTTATCTATGTTTGTAATATTTGATGTTTAAACATAAATATTATTAAAAAGTTTTGTAATATTTCATCAGTATAGTGCACCGTAATAGTTACCTGTGCTACAGATTAAATTATATACAGACATCGTATTTTATGCCACCAAGAGTTAATTTATAAGATCAGATAGAAAATAAATATATTTTTCTAATTTGATGGTTGTTTGACTAGTTAAATTAAGTAACAAATAATTCAACACATTTAAATCAATAAAAGAAACATAATATTACCATTAGAATTAACACACTATCTTAAAATAATCTGCGATTATAAACTTACTTAGTATTTCTTAATCTTATCATTTACATTAGTCTGAATTCTAACTTTTTACATCTTCTTTGATAAAGGTAAAATATAAAACTACGTATATGTACCGGGAAGCCCCGATAAACCCGCTAGGTAGTCCGCAGCTCTGGATCAGGCGTCAGCCCTACTAGGGCCCGTCTGTGGTGGTCTGAATCATCTCTATCTGAATTAATTGTAATTGTACCCAACAGTCTCGACAACCACCTTAGGAGGCTGGGGTTGGACGGATGGATCAAGGGCCTGATGCAAAAGGCAGTACTCCTCGAAACGGCACGTATTATGAGGAGATTTCTGTCTCTGGAGACCTAAACACCGGTAGCTTGGACCATGCTCCCGCTACTAGTCGGCTCCTATTTTTATATTTTTAAATATTATTTTATTTTGTATTTTGTAAGTAGTATTTAAAATGTAATTTCAGAGGATATTAAATAAATATATGTAAGTTAAATTGTAAATAGAAATGGCTAAGTTCTCTTTGTTTTTTAATTTCGTTTTTTACTATTCACTTTCATTATATTAAGGGTCAACAAAATAAAACAAACTTTACAGTTATCTTATTTGTATTAAAATGTAGATAGTTTTATTACAATAACAACACAAAATATTAACATTACAAACACACATTATATACTAATCCACAGGTAATTAAAGCATATAGACTTTTGTAGGCCTATAAAATTACTATGGGGACTTCCACCCATGAAGCCGAGGACCTTTATTTATGCGGGTATATACTTAACTTACCCGCATAAATTATGTCATGCATAATTTCATAATAAATAATACATTTTAGTTCACATACAATAGTATTGTCATGTGTATTTGAAAAGTCTTTAACCATTTTCTCGGTAATAGAGAAAATAGCGTTGATATGATATCAACTCGACAGGAAAAAATGTTATCATTTTTTTATCATATCTATAGAATATTTTATCGTTAACTTTAAACAGGAAATTTGGAAGGAAACTGCTGAAAAGTATTATTAATTCATCGTAGTTTTCCATTGAAAAGTAATCGATGAATTGTTAGAACATGAGGTCATGTTGGCAAAATAGAACTAGCGAGATAAGATTACGTTATTGTTAACGCTTATCGCATTGTCTTCGACATTAAGTTGTTTGTTAGAAACCTATAGCACTCTTCGTTTGAATTAATGGTTGTAGCTGCCGATGTATGCGCTGCAGTTCGGACAGTAGTGGTCAGCATTCTGACAACTGTCCACACAGTAAGGCACGCAGACACAGGGACAACATCTGTAAATACAAAATATATGTTACAAAAATGCTGCTAAAAGTTTCATATCAAATCATACTAATATTATAAATGTGAAAGTTTGTTTGGATGTTTGTCCACACTTAAGTTTGAAACTACTGAACGCATTTTAATTAAATTTGGTATACGGGTATGAGCTGACTTGGGTGATGGGATTTTTATCCCACGGGAACGCGAACAAAAGCTAGAATAAAATAAAGTTAAAGCTAAGTTTGATGTCGTTTGATCTAATAACGAGTAAAACAAAAGTCTGATTTTCAACCCGATAACTATGTGTGGCAAGATGTCCCATTTAAAGGAGACCCATAATGCAGCAATGAACTGTCAAGAATCATAGCTGTGAATAAAACCATAATACTTACATTAGACAAAGCAGGAGTGCGAACAAATGTGTCTTAGTTGTGGACTTGTGCTCTACCCTGGTGACAACCTGTTGGTTGCATGATGGGCAGGTGAATGGGGTAGGTTTGGGCCCCATGGGGTGGGCCATGACTACTGGGACCACCATTTGTGGTTGAGCTGGACCGCTTTGGTATCTGACTCCGCTTGACGCTTCAGCACCGCTGTCGTATGGTGGGGGCTGGCCTTTTTCTGTGAGCAAACAATGAGATATTTTAACTTCAATTATTTTAAATTAAGTTGCACATTGATGGGATTAATGCCAAATGCTTTCTGTCTCAGTTAAACCTTTAAAGTGATGTACAGATTAGAAACAAATTTTTGTTGCATACGTTTTGTCCACGTGGTAAAATATTACTATGTTCGCTAAAACTTTAGATGACAGATTTCCATCTAATTCCATTTTTGATAAATTCGAAAATAATGTATTGATATAAAGGAGTGTATTAAACAATATGTAGTGAATCGTTTACTATCTCTATCTTTAATATAAAAATGAATCGGAGAATGTGTTGCTAAGCACAAATTTCGAGAATAGCTGAACCGATTTCGCTAATTCTTTTTTTTGGCGTTCGTTTGTTAGTAAAAGATTCTTATGTGAGAAAAAATCAACAAAGGCGCGTAGAAAAATATTTTTAAGGCGAAACATAATTCGCGGGATCCACAAATTTTACATAATTAATTATACCTGTAAATGAGGTTATTTTTAAGTGCACCTCTTTAAAAGTTAGTTTCTGAATGAGGACATGTGAATCACTTAACTGAAGGCTAGATATTAAAGATAGTGTTATCTCTCGTACTTGTAAATATGTACTAACATACTGTTACTAAATTGACAAACTCTTTATTAAATATGGAAGTTTTCTATATTCAATGGTACTTCACTCTTTTGTTTGTTTCATTTACTTTTTCATATAGGTATAATAATTAATATGAAAAGATTATTAAAAGGTATAGAAAAGAAAAGAATATTTAACTTTCTGATTGACTATTAATTTGTTAATGATTGACTATGGACTATGATGACATCGATTATTGACTAATAATAAATCTTATTCGTATACCTTAAAATAAAGTGTATTTTCAAAAACCAATTTAGTTTCAGATAAAAGAAAATATTTGTCCATTATCAATAGAAGTTTTAACGATAGACACGCCCTTTCAAGATTAGAACTAGTGACATAACTCATAAAAATTGGGCGCGTTTACTGGTACACACCTTGGTGAACGAATCAATATTAATTAGACATTGGTTTTAATTAGGAATTACTCTAATTGGCTCAATTCTGGATTTGTTTTTAATATACCTTTTCATCAAACGCGTCTGTCTATAGTACGAAAATAGGAATATCCAAATCAAGCTTATTGGAATTACCATAAATATTATACTCGTTCGTTCTATAAGTTCAAATGTCAATCGGTTATTAGAAAATCCACGTGACCTGGGATTTACTTTCAGATAGACACAAAATACAAAAAAATGTTGTAGTTAAATAAAATAAATCACTTACGTGGGATTCCGTCAGAGCTCATAATAGCACTTTATTTATTATTATTATTTTACTTTTTTAAACACAAATTAACTCCTTAGACTAGGTTAGTATCCAAGGGGTTTGCTTGTACTGAACTACGATCGGCAAAGCGTCGATTTATAGATAAAATAAACAGCGAATTCTGATACCGGGTTCAGATAAGGTGTTTTATCAATTTTAAGCTGGATAGTTTTGATACGAACGTACAACATACATATATGATATTATGATTCATAGCTAGGACACGTAAAATGTTTATTACTTATCTAATTTATCATTATTTTCCGTTTTGGGGAAAGCCTTCAAAAAACAAAATTTGTAAAAGGAAAACTTAAATAATTAAGGTCAAAAAATATCTTCTTTGCAAATCTCACTTTGTGGGTCCATTTATCAGTTTTATTTTATTGATAAGCACTAATCTGTGAATGATTATATCTATATATTAATACGTGAAGCAAAAACTTTGTAACACTTTTTACGAAAATTGCGCGGACGTAGGAGCATAAAATTTGGTACACTTATAGTATATGTGTAGGAGAAGTCTAGAACGCTAATATTTTTCAAAAATAATGCTTATAAAATACATTAAATTAATAAATAAAACATTACACACACTACCATACATAGTATCGTATTTGACAAAACGTCAAAATTGACAGACATTGCGATGATATTCTCACGTCTCATATGAAAAGAGGTTTCTAATTGAAGGAGGTTTGGTTATTCATGATGCGCCGGAATATATTAATTTGAATTTTACAAAACTAATAGCAATTCGTTAAATACAAATTATCCTTGAACGTATGTTAAGTGGTATTGTAAATTAAATCGTATATGGTCGAATTTCGACCACTAGGCGACCACTAGTTTTTATAAATACTCGTAATTGATATTTTAATTGCAACAGGTATAGACACGTGATTCGGAAGTTAAGGAAAATATATTAAGTTCAATGGCCGGGACAGATTAAGTTTTATACGGGTTTTTTTTACGATTGTCATTTATTTTATTGAACATTAAATATATTATAGTACTTAATATTATTATATTTTACAACAAAAATAGAAAACTTAGAAAAAAAACAACAAATCTAAAACTTATTTACTGTGCAAGTGCGACTGTCGGACAAGGGGTCTCAGTTTCGATTTCCGGGTCGGGCAAAGTATTACAGCTTTTTTTCGGTTTTTCGAAAATTTCTCAGTAGTAGCACGGAATCTGGAATTGTGCCCAGTATATGGCAATAGGCTCACTCCCATTACATGGGACTTATAACAGAAATGGTGAAAACTGGGTGTACATTGTATACCGGCATTACGTGCCGTAATGCTACCACTTCGGGAATAAAAAGGCGTGACGTTTTGTTGTAATTACTATTTACAAAGCATCAAAAAATTCGTCCGCATAGACTTCAAAGGTGTTACGTTAACATTTATACGTAGTTAATACTCAGTTATAATATTTGGTCTGAATTTGCTGCCAAGTGTATTTCCAAAACTTAATAAAATATGTAAAATACAAGTATTTACATAAGGTAAAGTACCGCTGTAAATATTGACTGACCATCCTTCATATCTCTTCATGTAGTTTACATTACGCGTTAGATAACAAACTTGTTGAAAAAACACGTGCCTTACGTACATAGGTACCCAGCAGTAACATTTTATAAAATTCTTTGCCAATTAATGATTAACCTAAAAATACTTTAAGATTACATATTTTTGTTAAAGCCTCACTCGGGATAATACGTGAAATATACGTGCTTGCTTACTCTTGAAAACTATTTTAGTCTATAATAAAAAAAAAAAAACATCCCACACAAGGGTTTTATCCTGTGAGGTACGTGCGTTTACAGGAATTGTGGATAACACAAAGAGTTGCTTCGTGTCTGAATCGAACCCGCTACACATTGCGTGGCAGCCGGTTGCGAACTACCTACCTGCCAAGTGTCCACATTTTAATGGGCCCTATTTATGAGCGTTTATACCCTATCAACACATGATTTTCATGACTTATAATATCATTGGTCAGGGCCTTTCTTTTTGTCATAATGTCGATTACATTTTGGCATCTCCTCTTTGTACTTACGTCATAATATAATTATTTTACAACTTTTTCCTTAATTTGTAGATCTGTGACCGTCTGGATTATCAGACTAATTGATAAAAAGTATGCGCACCTGCTATAGATAATGACGCTTTTAGTTTAATCTTTTATTTTCAGTCAACATTTGCAAGATAAAGACAAACTTCTTATATTATATACATGTAGGTATAACCCGTGCGCGATTAGTTGAGACCTGAGCGAAGAGTTTACAGTATAATAATTATGAAATAAATAATAATAATTGTCGATATTGTATGTTATAATTAATTGTCAATTTATAATTATTGCCGACATTGTTAATACTACTTATTTTTAATGAATTAGGTATTATAACATTTACCTACTTTGTTTCACGCAGGTCTCAACTTGTCGCGTACGAGTAATACTTAAGTAAAACTGTTATGGTGGCCTGCAGGTTTAAGACGCCCGCTCCTCATACATGTGGGCAAAGGCTCGAAACCTACCAACGGCAAGTACCAATGTGACTTTTTCAGAGCATAATTTTATTTTACTTGGGGTACTACCAGTCGGTGGTATTTAAATAGAAAGGAAATGAAAACATCGTGATGAAGCCTGGGCTTATAATTTCTAATTATAAGTTTGAAATTATATTCATTTATTTCAGGCTTCATAGGCCCATATAAAATACTATAAACTAATACATTAAAATGTATAAATATACATTACAAACAATATTACAATAATTAATTTTGCTTAATAACTAGGTCACACGAAGAGACGGCGTCGTGTGTCGCACAGTGTCCGGTAGCCGACCTCGGAACCGTCGGTAGACTACACCCCGCGGCCAAAGCTCCTCTTTCATTAAGATCGACAGATGTTCAGTCGGCACCCTGACTACAAAGGACTTGAAGTCCACTCTGTGCTGAGAGTGCAGCTGTTCGACCTTCAGATAAAGCTTTGCCTTGATCTTGATGAACTACACAATCTGCTCCACCTTTGTGGAGTCGTGCAGACGGGACACGTAGAGCAGCGTCGCTGGTACAGCAGGACGCAGCAGACAGTTGTGCCCTGTCAATGCGATACCGCACTGATTGCGGCAAGTAGGCTTCCTCATTTATGGATCAGTGACATGATTTAAGATAAACGATAATAATACATCAAAGGCGTCTTCTTGCAAGGAAAAGGTCCAACAGGAATCGTTAAATATTTGCTCAATGCGGATTAGCGATTTCAAACTTCTCTTATCATTCCGTCTTTTATCCTCCGAGGGATAAATAGAGGTGCACATTGTGACACATAATGCCGCTTTACAATGTACACTCACTTTTCACCATTAGTCTTATATGTCCCATGTAATAGGGTATGAGCCTATTGCCATTTACGGAGTGTAATTATAGGCGTCATTGCCCGGCAGTCGCACTTGCAACGACTCTCTACACCAAACTCAGTCAATGATAGTTCTAATAATTATATTTTGTCTTAGGAACATAACTTATGTCCCTAACACAAATGAAAAGGTATACTTAATATTCACAATAAGTATTTTTAACCCAGTATAAAGTGTCACAGCCATTACTAATGACTAATTTAATCAATTTTAATTTTAACATGTTAATACATGTTTCCATCGCTATGTATTTCCCCGTTTGTAAAGTACATTATTAGTCACTAGTTGTAAAGAGCTACTTATGAATATTTAGCCTAACTATCAAATCGAGGATTTATCTTTGATGCTTTGTCGGTTCTGGATATTTTACTGAATTTTCAGTATTGAATTTCGGTAATAAACAAATAGAGTCACTTTTCCTATTTCTTTATTTGTTTTTTATTATAAGTAGAGAAGTAGAGCAAGTGATTCATCATCATACTAGTCAAACGTAAAAGATATGTAGTGTTTTTTTAATACTTAATAGGATGGCGTTTGGCCACCAGCTCGCCTGATGGTAAGCGAAGATGTGGCCGACGATAAAGCAACCTGCCTTATAAGCGAACCATTTGAAAGATCAAATAAGACGGTTCAAGGTTAACAATTAAAATCATTAAATAAAATAAAACACACTATAATTTTTAACACTCATTCTTTATTGATCACAATAGAAATCGATTCACCAAATCTTTATCGATTAAAACATGTCGATTCTTATTCGATGACGGCAGAAGTTCCGTTCAATCATCGTTCAATCAAATCTATTGTAAGTACCTGAGCGATATTGCCCCGTGCTTACGATTTGATTATCAAAACCATGTATTTTCTCCATAACATTTTCGATAAAGGATCCCTTTATCAAGTGTTAAGTGCTAGTGTGTGTAGGTACCAATGTAGGAGTCGCAGTTTGGGCAGTAGTGGTCTATGTTTCGACAGCTAGCTGAGCAGTATACGCAGCACGCACAGGGCCAGCATCTGTTAAGAGAAAAACAATGATTAGATGATAATGCTTGATATTAATTTAGAAACTAGGTCAGTGGGTAGCCTTAGGGGCGGCTATTATCGTTAAGAAAGAGAAAAGATATTAATGCAAAAGGCAGTTACTCTTGCATCACAGTCTAAATAAAACAGGCAAGTATTGGCTGGATAACTTGGTGCTAAAAAAAATATACTGAATAAAAGAGTAGATCTATAACTAACTTTACGTCACTCATATTTAACAGTTTAAACTCCAGTAATTGACAAGACTAAATGTGTCTGTTCTGTACCCTTAGCACGAGTTTGTTTTAGGTTTAACGACATCGAAACGTGAGAGCGTTTGGCACTCTGATTGGTTAATTTGTTGGACCCGGCCAATCAGAGCGCCGCACGCGTTCTCGTTACGATTGCTTTAATCGTAAAAGCAACTCGTACTATGCCATGATGGCAAATATCACAGAAAATATGCCTATAAAGATACTTACAGCAACAAGCAACAGAGACCAGCAATCAAATAGGTGTTTGCAGTGGGTTTATGTTCAACCCTTGTGTAGATCTGTTTGTTGCAGGACTTGCAAATCATGGACATGGCCTCGGGTCCAACATTGTCTGGCATAGACACTGGGATCGGGGTTGGACTGACTTGCGGCTGATGGACTACCACTGGTACGGCTGATAGTACAACCACTGGCTCTGGGATCGGGACAGGACTGACTTGCGGCTGATGGACTATCACTGGTGGTGGTGGTGTTGCAAATTCTGTGTACGGTGGTGGTCTACCTAAACCCTTAGCTGCAATAGAAATAAAAATTGATAAATGATATTGATGTTACAATGTAAATGTAACACGTCCATCTCTTAAATAAAATTTCCTATCGGATTACTCTGAGAAGAAATGCCAAAACAAACTCAGAGATCATAATCTCTTTTAAAGTCCAGACAAAATCAATTAAAAATGTGTGTGAGTGAGTGAATTAATGCTTGATTAAGCTATAATATACACTTAAATATTTTTAAAGTTAAGGTCGTTTTACACTTTAACGGCACGACCCTAACCTAGCAATTAGCTTGCTATTTAAATTTGAACATTAAATCCTATGTCGTATGATATATTTCGTAACGTCAAAGCAAAAACGCCATGCCGCATTAGTGCCATGAAGATTGCGTAAGAGTGTACGAAAACCTTTAGGTTATGTTATAATTGCCAGTCCTTATCAGTCAGAAATGACAATAGGTACTTATAAAAGACGTCACCATACAAAAAGCATTATGGCTATCGTATAACCATGTGTGTACAAAATGATTAATCAATATAACTAGGCAAGCCTATTATTAAAAATTCACGAAAATAAATTCTGCTTTAACATGAAGAGAGAATAATTATGCAATACTAATTTCTTCGCGTGAGATAAAAACGTGTTAATCCAGACCATAATCTATCCCTGTTCCAAATTTCATCTCGATTCCTTTAGCCATTTTGACGTAATTGAATAACAAACGTACACACAAACTCACAAACATTCGCATTTATAATATTAGTAAGATTATAGTTGAGTCAAAGATGACATAATAATGAGTAAAATTAAAGTCTAAAAATAAACGATTAAGTACACTTTTGATAAGATTGGACAACTGTCTTAAGTTAATCTTATGAATGGCAATAAACACAATATTATTCAACTTACGGTCGTATAATTGTTCCTGGTTTTCAAGCATTTCGTTGGTATTCATTATATTATTAGTATAAATCTCTTTTATCACCGAATTCACTGTAACTTTGTTCTCTTTCAACGCCAAAGATAGCACTGAGCACCTATCGATGTACACACGATTTATACTTGATAAGTTGTCGTCGGACGCTGATCAGATATCGGCACTAGCGCTAATACTGAGCTTATCATTATTTAGGCAAAACTAATAATACCTATTGTTTTCTCCTTTATAATATAAATTGGGTCAATTTATCCTATTTAGCAAATAATGTCCGAAGTTTGTTACAGTATAACAATATGGTGTAGAACGTACAATATAGTAATAATTGAAATAAAATAAATTTAACAATCGAAATATATGTATGCCCAAACTCCCGTACTACGAGTAATTTTATCGCCAGAATCGCTAGCGTGACGAAGTCTATTTGTCCAATAAACTATTTGCAACTTAAATCATTGAAGTTTAAAATTTGATCGGACAAACATCACCTAAAAATGGTATACCCATATTTTTGCCAGGTTCATTATTTTTTGGAAGGAAATTTCGACACATTCTGGAGTCGTCTACTGGAGCAGGCCGACAAGTATAAGTAATTGACTAAATGATATATTTGACATGATGGTGATATGGTGGGTGGATCTTTCCGAAATTGTTTAAGTTTAAGTCATTAAAATTCTTAGAAAATGACAGATTTTTTTTTAAATTTTGCGCCTGCTTTATAACTTCAAAACAAATAAGGATACCAAATTAAATATGCATAAAGACAGCCCTTAATTGTTCAGACTTCACTGCATTCGATGTAAAGTACTGAGAGAAAAAACTTATTCATTCACAGTCAGCAATTTGACATTGAATATATATGAATGTCAAACCAAATTATATTTTTTTAAATAAGTACATAGATTAGCGATTATTCATAGTGTTTCTTTTATCATACATAGGACACACCTCCAGTGCGTAATACCTACACCCACATGGGTATATTACACATTTACGTTATCAATTTGCACTATGGACAGGTGTTCCATTGCATAAACATTTCATAATATTCGGTTTTATTTACCACACAAATAATTTATGTTTACATTTGTTTGTTTGGGTCTAATCTGGCATTTTACCCCCACCCTGGTGTCAAATCGATCTGATATTTGGTACATACTCTTAATTTTGATTACCATAGAATAATTTAGCACGGTAAAACCGATTAACATAAAATATATGTTTTATGTTATACATGTTACGTGTATTTAGTTATTTATTTATAAAAAGACAGGAAGCTATGTCCTAATTACTATAAATAACTATTTGTCCACGTAAATACGAGTATGTGGAGAAAAGCTCACTAGTTTCGAGTCAAAGAACTCTTCATCATGAGCAACATCGCTGCAAAAACGCAGCGACGTCACCCAGCATGCTGATCGCCATATTTTTACATAAAACCGTTATATTTTGTTAATTTAGTATGTCCGACGATAGTTATTATAAAAATATTATTATGAGTTCGATTGTTATTACCTTGTTTTTTTAATTTTATAAGCCGGTAAACAAGCAGACTGGTCACCTGATGGTAAGCAATCGCCGCCGCCCATAGACACTCGAAACACCGCAGGCAGGAAGGAGGGCAAATGGGCCTCTGATAACCTCACTCACACAACGAAACAATACGTAAGCGTTTTTCACGTCGGATTAATGATGTAACATCTATATCACTGATCCGGAGCTGCGGACTACCTAGCGGGTTTACCGGGACTCCGGGTCGAAAAGCAGGAGAAGGAACGGGGTGGTTTTTAGTCAGTAAGAGTCTGACACTCCCTCTCGCCTTGCCCAAGGCGGGAGAAGTCATTGGATGTTTTTCCCCCTTCAAAAAAAAATCTATGACTATCTTATGACATTTTAATGAAAACAATATTTAATTGTAGATAACAGTTTCTCTTTGAAAATGTATATTTAATGGCATTAAGTTGACAGTATGTGGATTAAGTGCCCTACGTGTTTATTTCACGTGATAAAAATACATCCGTGATAACATGATAACATTCTGAGTCATTTACAATCGACATAATACACAAATAAATGAGTCACCTGTATCTCTACATAGTGCTGAATCACCAAATCTTACAAATAAGAGTCAAGTGCATATTATTTTGAGCTTATCTGTATTTTCATTTATGTTTTAAATTCATTGAATGATATGTTTCAGACTAAGACTCAGACTCTATGAGAATAAGAATATGTAAAAATAGATTATTTAAATATCAGAATATCTAAAAATAGATGAGGACAGAAATAACAGAAATTAACCTGCAACAATTCTTAATTTATTATTTATTATGTAATCGATTACGAGCGATCAAGCGGAAATTGTCACGGAATGCTCCTCATGAATATGAGCCTCTAGTATAGCTTGAAACAAGTCGAGTTACTCGACATACGGTTACGTGAGTAAGCCGATAACATATTAAGAATTAATTTAGTATGTCTCACGAAAGTTACAATAAAATTAAGTCTATAAATAAGAAGGCTACACCAAATCCCAATTGACACTAAACGTAGCTTACATGACCTTCCAAAGAAAGCAATTAGTTCAATCACCTTTAACAATACCATCCATTTGATAACACAATCTGCACAATCTCGTCAAAATCATTTCGTTCATACAAAATCATCTGTCTCTTTCTCTCTCTATCTCCATCCTACTCTGACATATAAGCGACGTCCCCTGAAATAACTTTGTAGTAGTCAGCCAAACAGATAAGTTAATCTTGATGGAAAAGCTATTTGACTAATGGGTGAACACGCAAGCGCTGTGCCTACCAATCCATCACTTATAGAGAAACGAACGCCTTTATCCTTACGAATCGTTACTTTGTTTTAGTAATCACTAAATTAGTAAATCTTTTGTTAGTTCTTATTTTCTTTTGGGGAACTTTTGATCTTTATTTTTCTGGCTTGTTGAAAGGTAAGTTGCAAATACGTAAACGACGAAATGTGTTGGTATATTTATTTTTAATTTCTACAACGCAAATGTTTAGTAACAACAGAGAGATACCATGCTTAATACAGAGAGCCGTGTTAATTGTTCACCCATTTTTATTGTGGTAAGAATATCTTCCAATGAGCTTTTCGCCTTGAGTGCCGTGGGCGTGCCTAGGGAGTGTAAGACTCTTAATGACCAAAAACCACCTCGTTCCTAATGCTGCTTTTCGAGCCGAAGCTCCGGTAAACCCGCTAGGTATTGTGCAGCTCCGGATCAGCCATAGCCCTACTGGGCCCTATCTGTAGTGGTATGATGGCTCTTTGAGTGTTCACCCATAGGCTCGTCTTTACAACAATGTGACTCTACTTACAAATAACGAAACGTATTATTGAATATGCACCTCTATTAACTTCTTTGGAGACTAACTAGATCATTCTAAGCATCCTATACACAGCAAAACCACTTGAAACAAACAGCCAGACGACCGTAGTTCGTTAAAATTTCAAATAATTCAATATTAGTATATTACCAATGCAGTCCACGTCCTACTAGGATTGCAGGAACGGGGTACAATCAACGGATATAATTTTGTCAACGACCGTACAATTACCTAAATAGATTGTATGGGACCGAAGGATGTCTTCTTGTTTAAATACATTTCCATTTTGAATTTGGTTTTGGGATCACTTTGAATTAGGATCATTTATTTTGTTTGTTTAAACTAGTATGTTTGTTTAGTTTTCCGTTTAATATGATGTCCACTATTCTTAGCCCGTCAGCATGATTACTTGTATCAAAATGTTTCAGTTTCTGACTGGGGAGAGCCATGCTTCGCCACGAATCTTTGTACCACGGCTTCACAGAAAACCGACGTGAAACAACACCTGTGTTTCCTTATGAGTGAGATTACCGGAGGGCTAATTACCCCCTTCCCAATCTTCCCAGTGCCCGATTCCCCAACAACCATTAATTTCCTAACGCCCAAAAGGCCGGCATCGCACTTGTAACGCTTCTGATGGTATTTCGGGTGTCCATGCGCGCCGGCGATTGCTTACCATCGGGTGGTCCATCTGTCCGTATACCGACTTATAACATAAAAAATTAAGTAGAATTCCCACAGGAAGTCCAAAATATAGTATGGTAACTTAGAATTAGGACTACTTTAGAACATATTATTATTATCTAACCACTTTTCTCTTGGTAAATGTGACTCATAACTTAATTGTCCAAACCTTAACTGAATACCTCATTGTTTGTTCTCAACACAGTTTCATAATATCACGTTATTCATCGGCGAGGTATACAAATACTTAAGATTCCTAAATACCTTTAGCTGATAAACATTTCCTACCTAATCCAATGGTTTCTCTTCTCTCGCATACCACAACAAATACCTAAAACAAAGAATTGAACGTGAAATAATAAAAACAAGCGTTTTTCTATACGTGACAATAATTCTAGCTACACGCGGAACACGTACTATGTACCAGGTACCTATAAACTTGTGGAACATTTTTTTTTCTAACTCCCATACGTCACTTGTATCCAAAATGTAATATTCTTGATCGTAAAGCTTCGAACTATTCAGAGCATCTGTGCTCGCGGAAAAAAAACTTTATGCTTCCTTTGTCTTGGTATAGTAGTCGATCGAGTGCACTTGCTGATGTTATGACTTAATAAATTTATTTAAGTAATACAATTACTATTCTGTATATCACATTTATAATGTAGTGCAGGAATTTAAATAAAATTTCTCATTTGGAACATTTCTATTCCACTAAAATTGTTACACGCTAATGCTAGGCTTCGTTGGGCCTGTATTTTTATCATAATTGAGTAATTCCAACATGTAAGTACGTGTTTCAAATAACGATAACAACGCTAAATGCTGTAAACGCACAATTTTTTTTTAAATCTTTTACCTGTCGTTCAGTATTGAAGTTTTAGGGCCTATCCGGAGCTGCGGACAACGTAAAAGGTTACCGGGGCTCCGGCTCAAAGCAGGAGAAGGAACGGGGTGGTTTTTAGTCAGTAAAAGTCTGACACTCCCTCTCGCCTCACCTAGGGCGGGAGAAGTCACTGGATGATTTTACCCCCTCAAAAAAAAAAGGGCCTGTTTCACAATGTCTAGATAGCCGCTATGTCTCAGATAAATTCGAATTAAGAACCTGTATGAACTATCTGTCACATAAGTTTATCGGGTACTTATATGGAGATGGTAAAACAGGCGCTTAGTCTTTCTACACGTACCAGTTACTCGACTATCCCATGACATCGTGCAAACGCACGTACCGCAGTGCGTAAGAAGGGTTCGCCAGTTCGCCTTACGTACAAAGGTTCTAAACGATCACCTTTACGAACAGGGTATCATATATGCGTGAATATCTAATGCGTTTCCTCGTACACACTTTCAAATTCATACATTTTAAAGCCCTGTGATTCTCATCAAGCTTTATTATGTTATAGCTGCTTGAAAGGTAAAGATACTACTAGTTGAAAAGTAAAGGTGAGTATACTATTTCAAAGTCATAACTGTTAACAAATTTATTATGTATCCTCTAGCTGTTTCTATACACTGGACAGTATGAGTCTGGAGTACCGAATAGAAGAGTTTTAGTTATTTCAACATAATTTGAACAGGTATTTCAACATAACACGTGAGTAAGTAGGTGTGCCTTCTCCGGAACAAAATTACTTTGTTTTTATAATAACTATTGTGAAACATACTAAACTAACTTAAAATAATAACGGTTTACTCACGTCAATATGTTGAGAAAACTCTACTAAGGCGACGTCGCGCAGCCTACAGCAGGCACGACGTCTCCGCGTCTGCGCACGACTCATGATGAAGAGTCCCTCTGTGACTCGAAACTAGTAGATTCTCTAACAACCCTAAATTCCTAACCCTCAAAAGGCCGGTACCGCGCTTGGAACGACACTGGTGTTTCGGGTGTCCATGGGCGGCGAGGCTTGCTTACCATCAAGTGATCCGTCTACTCGTTACCACAAAAAAAGGTTTTCTCGATACATAAGTAAACCGTCATTATTTTTACAAAACTACTATGTGTCATGGCTGAATATCCTTGGTTTTCTGACCTCATCTGTTCTCTGATGATAATGAGGAACCCTCAACTCGTCGAGCGCCCGTCACTCGGTTCACAAAGGCCGTATTTGTCCCGCGACGCTCACAGCAAGCAATCGCCTAATTGAGATGTCGCCCCATTAGTAAGCCTACAGATCTATGTCAACGGATTTCAATGTCTGCGCCGCAGTTTCACTTTTATATTCCCTTTAGAATGTAGGTTGTAGACTGCTTTGAAAGGAAATGAGGGATGGTTATTTTTAGATTAATTGCGTGTAATGGTTGTTAGTGAAATTTTCCTCATACAAACATACTATGTATCAGATTCTATGTTCTTTTATGTACATAGTATAAATCTTCTTGGTTAAGTTCCTATAATGGGCCTGGTTATAAGGTTTCTGTGGATTGCCTAGCGATCGAAAAGTAGGAGTAGAAACAGAGTGGCCTTTTCAGTAAGATTCTGATACTCTCACTCACTCACAAGGCGGAAGAAATCATAAGATGTTTTCCATCCTCAAAAAAAACTTATAAGGTTTTTTTAAAGTATCAATTTTATTAAACTGCTACATCTTTATATATATAATTCTTCTGTAAGTGTGTATGTCACTGAACTTCTCTTAAACGAGTGGATCGATTTTGATGAACTTTTTTGTGTGTGTTCAAGGGGATCTGAGAATGGTTTAGATTCACAATTTTGTCAGCTGGACAATGATTTTTTGATTAATTTTTAATTTATCAGTAGTTGTTGATTTTGGAATGTTTTACATTGGATCCGACAGACGGCGCAACCATCGCAGTGTCAAATATTAATGACGTTAGATATTGTCATAACATTTGAATAACAATTTTCATCAAAAAGGTCCAGAAAGTTTTAGCTTATTAAAAAAAGTTTAAAATTTTCAAATTAAAGACGTGTAGACAGGACAACGTCTGTCGGGTCCGCTAGTGTCTTATAAATCTTTATCTGGAAATAATACACGATCACGTACTCCATGTAGGTAAGTATTAAAATGATCCAAAATCAAATATATTTAACCTAATCAAGAACACAATTCAAAGTAAAAACAAAAACAAAATAAATGGTAATGTTTGTCAATTGTCTCACAGCTTCGCTTTTCATTAACAGTACAATCAGACGTGAATACCTGCGAGCTTGGTATCAGTGAATGCTATAAAAAAGTTAGAAAATATCTCGAGTTCACTTTAGGGTCAGTCTGAGTGCGTCGCAAAAGTTTTGAACTGAACACCAGTCGCGTCGCTACTGTTTATTTTCACTTTCTCTCTCATGTACTGAGAAAGATTAAATTAAAAATGTATATATATGTGATACATATTTACTACGTTTAAGGGTGATTTTCCACCAGGGGTTTGCTATGTAGCTAAGCAGTGAGGATGTAATAGATAAGCTTTTAAACTATGTGACCGTTTGCACTGATACTAAGCTATGTAGAGGTACGAGTGTGATGTACTATGAAGATGTGCTGCCGCTAAGCAGCTGCACGAGGAAGATGTGCAGTGCAGCACCAGTAGAAAACCCATCGATAGCAAGCATCTTTCCATAAAAAAATTTCTTAGTTGCACCCGTTTCCACCAGTGTTAAGCAACACAGCTTATCATATTCACATATGTACCAATGAATATGATTGGTGGAAGCCAAACACATCCACCGCGACGTCTCTAGTGGAAAAACACCCTATATGTCTAAATACGTACCCGGGTTTTGACCCGGGTACGTCCTAAAACTGCGACCAGCCACCGAGGAATGGGCAGCAGCATTCTCAAAATTTATCGGTGACCTAACTGCGATCCCCAAGCCGCCTGCCAAGCGTGGGGATTATGGCAACCCCCCCCCTTTCACTATGAGCGACAACAAAATTACACGGCCCCCAGTCCCCGGCAGCTCCGCTATTCCTGATCTAGGTAGCGGATCAGGTAACGGCGGAGCAGGGGGTGCTAAGAATCCCCGGCAGAGAAAGCGCTACCACCCCCGACGAACTTTGGCCCTGGCAACGCACAACATCCGCACACTGCGGACTGATGAGAAGATTGTCGAGCTGGAGGAAGAAATGAGCAAAATGCGGTGGGACATCTTGGGACTATCTGAAATCCGAAGAGAGGGTCAGGATACGATAATCCTAGATTCCGGCAACTTGCTCTTCTTCCGGGAAGGAGACCGTAAATCCCAGGGTGGTGTCGGATTTCTCGTCCGCAAGTCTCTCGTCAACAACGTGTGTGAGGTCGACAGTGTGTCGAACAGGGTAGCGTACCTTATACTCAGAATATCTAACCGGTATTCGCTGAAGGTCATACAGGTATATGCGCCGACCTCGACACATTGTGACGACGAAGTAGAGGCTCTGTATGAGGAAATTTCAAAAGCCATACACTCCTCCGAAACACACTTCACCGTTGTGATGGGGGATTTCAATGCAAAGGTGGGCACACGGAATAGCGATGAGTTGAGAATAGGGCCATTTGGATATGGGCAGCGAAACCATCGGGGCCAGCGGCTGGTCGACTTTATGGAGAGGGAGAGACTCTATTTGATGAACTCCTTCTTCCAGAAGCGACCGGCCAAGAAGTGGACATGGATAAGCCCTGATGGTTCTACCAAAAATGAGATCGACTTCATCATGGCGACCGAAAGACGTATATTCAGTGATGTCTCTGTGATAGCGAAGGTGAAAACCGGTAGCGATCACCGTATTGTCAGGGGCACACTGAACATCAATGTAAAACTAGAGCGGTCACGCCTGGTGAAGTCCACGCTCCGCCCTGGACGTGCCCAGATCCAAGACCCCGAGCAGTTCCAACTCCAACTGCAAAATCGCTTCCAGTGTCTAGCTGATTGTGGAAACGTGGACGAGATAAATAATGGGTTGGTGGAAACTGTCCGAGCAGTGGGGTCAGACTTCTTCAAGACCCCCGCCGAAACAGGCCCCAAAAGCTCTCCGACGGAACCTTAAAACTTCTTAAGAATCGTAGCGAGATGAGGCTGCAGTCTTCAGACGATATGTCTGAATACGGCAAGCTCAATAGACGAATCTCGAAATACATGCGACGTGACCTGCGGGCCTATAACGCCGCAAGAGTCAGAGACTTAATTGAGCGAAACAAGGGCTCAAAAGTCTTCGCAAAGAATTCGTCTGTTGGGCAAAGCCAAATGACGAGGCTGAAGACCGAGGATGGCAGCGTCATCTCGTCGAAGTCCGAGATCCTCGGAGAGCTCGAGAGGTTTTACGGACAGTTATACACCTCAACACGGCAACCCATCGTCGGTACAGCTCGGGACCCAAGAGCTAAACTGACGCGGCACTACACTGAGGATATCCCAGACATCAGCCTGTACGAGATTAGGATGGCTCTCAAACAGCTTAAAAACAACAAGGCGCCGGGCGATGACGGAATCACGTCGGAACTTCTGCGAGCGGGTGGAAAACCGATACTTTTAGTCCTCCAGAAGCTATTCAATTCCGTCATACTCGAGGGAACCACGCCAGCAGCATGGCAACGGAGTGTGGTGGTTCTGTTCTTTAAAAAAGGCGACAACTGTCTGCTAAAGAACTACAGACCTATCTCACTTCTGAGCCATGTGTATAAGCTGTTTTCGAGGGTCATCACGAACCGTCTCGAACGCAGGCTTGATGACTTCCAGCCTCCCGAACAAGCCGGATTCCGAAAAGGTTTCAGTACCATAGACCACATTCATACGCTGCGGCAGGTTATACAGAAGACCGAGGAGTATAACTTGCCACTATGCTTGGCGTTTGTGGACTATGAGAAAGCCTTCGATTCAATCGAAACCTGGGCGGTGCTGCAGTCTCTCCAGCGGTGCCACATCGACTATAGATACATCGAGGTTTTGAAGTGTTTGTATAACAACGCCACCATGCGCATCCGACTCCAGGAAGAGACTACGAGGCCAATCCAGTTGCGGAAGGGCGTGAGACAGGGAGACGTTATATCTCCGAAACTGTTCACGAACGCACTGGAGGACGTTTTTAAGCTCTTGGACTGGAGCGGACGCGGCATCAACATTAATGGCGAATACATCACTCATCTCCGTTTCGCCGATGACATAGTCGTAATGGCAGAGTCGCTGGAAGAGCTGAACACCATGCTCAGCGACCTCAATACCGTTTCCCAACAGGTGGGCCTTAAAATGAACATGGACAAGACGAAAATCATGTCAAATGTCCATGTTGCACCTATACCGGTTGTCGTTGGGAACGATATACTCGAAGTTGTAGACCACTACACATACCTGGGTCAGATCATCCAGCTAGGTAGGTCCAACTTCGAGAAAGAGGTCGCTCGAAGAATCCAACTCGGATGGGCAGCATTTGGGAAGTTGCATGAAGTCTTCTCGTCAAAAATCCCGCAGTGTCTGAAGACCAGGATGTACAACCAGTGTGTGTTGCCAGTGATGACGTACGGTACCGAGACATGGTCCCTAACTGCTGGCCTTTTAGAAAGGCTCAGAGTCGCCCAGCGCGCGATGGAGAGAGCTATGCTCGGAGTATCTTTGCGCGACAAAATCCGAAATATGGAAATTCGCCAAAGAACAAGAGTTACAGACATAGCTCTCAAAATATGCAGGCTGAAGTGGCAATGGGCAGGCCACGTCGCTCGGAGGACTGATGGCCGCTGGGCCAGGAAGGTGACTGAGTGGCGACCGCGGACCGGAAGACGCAGCGTGGGCAGACCTCCCACTAGGTGGACCGACGACATCGTCAGAGTGGCGGGGAGCCAGTGGATGCAGGTGGCGGCTTGTCGTTCTACGTGGAGGACCAAGGGGGAGGCCTTTGTTCAGCGGTGGACGTCTCTCGGCTGATGATGATGATGATGATGTCTAAATAAAAACTAATTGTAAAAATATTAAGAGTATTACTTTTAAATTAAAATAATGCAGAATTTAGAGTTTGTAATATACATGAGGTACGATGCAGCTGTTTCGATCAATGTTATCCAGTTTTACCCAGTAAGGAAATCAAAGCAATGGGGAAATCGAAATAGTAATAATGCAATTAATACGCGAATGGTATTACCAATTAGCAACAATAACAACTAGGATTTTCCTAGGTGACAATTCATAAAAATAGAAATAGATGAAGTAGGAAAACTCATAGTCCATACAAAACAATAGGTATCCATCACCTTTTTCCTGTTTAAAGGAAGCGTCATTCTATAAATATGTACTAACTAGCTGCTGCCCACAACTTCGTCGGCGTAGAATAATGACTTTTTACATTTGGGTTAATGATTTTTTTCTAGCCTAAGTTACTCCTTAGTAACATCAGATACCTGCCAATAAAAATCCCGTCAAAATTGGTTTAGCCATTTTTGAGATTAACCGGAACAAAAAGACAGACAGATGCACAGTAATAGGCAGACGTCTGTCAATATGCCTGTCTGTTTTGAAAATTGCATGTAGTAAAAATTTGTAATTTCAATATTACAGACACTAACATTTTATTTATTAGTCTACATACATTAAACCATTCTAATACACAATGTATATGTACCATTATACATACGTCTCACCCGCAGAATGATTGAAAGTAGACAAACAAACTCTACCATCACTTCACTATTCCTATCTCCCCAAAGATTTCAAAGAGAATTTGAACCACGTAACACTATTACACGAACCACGCACAACCGTCTAAATCTCAAGCAATATTACTTTACAGTCCCAATATATTCTCGTAAACTAAACAGTACGTTTGGGTGTAAGTGAACCCACAATCGCATATGCAAATGTCCCCAGCATTGGGCCAAAGCCATGTAGTAAATACGACCCCTAGGAGTTAATGTTTTCATCCATTAACTCAACCGAGCACTTATGAAATTCGTGGCCGCGATCCGAACAAGATTACACGGGCTAGCTGACATGTTTCTCTTAATAAGGATGTCAAGACTATGAATAGAGAATGTAATGTACAGGTGTAAACATAAAATCTTAGGAAATTGGACAGGTTTTTGTCGTCCAAAGTATGGCAATGTTTTTTTATACGATGTAAGGAAAGAAATGTCTTATCAACTGCACATAACAATCAAGTGGTGGAATGTGCATCTGTTCTACGTACGATTTGCTATAATCCTCAAGCTTAGTAGGTGGGTTTGAAAATACCGATTATAGGTTAGCAGATAGTATAGTTTTCTTTGCGTTTCTTTCGTATAAAAACAGGTATAGTAACAAATTTTACCACTTACTTCGTCTTAGCAACTACTAAAACGTACCTTGTTATGTTTTACTTACTAGTAATAAAATTTCCTACAAGACTGGCAACCCTATTTCCGCTCACTCGTTACCTGGCTGATGGCACCTCAGGCGTTTGTTGCGTCTTACGTCACGTCCACCCACATCAGAGCCCTGATTAAACACCGCCCGGCCCATAACACGCCCAATTACATAACCAACCGGCGGGGAGGGGGAGATCTTAATACCCTGGTCCATGTAAAGCGGGCTAAACCGTATTTGCTAATGGAATACAGATGTGTAGACGAACAACATTTTGCGGGCAACCCTAACTACATACACCTTGTTCGTGGCAATATGTAGGTAGCTATTAAAACATATATTTTGCTTGATATTATCAAATTACTAAAGGAAACCTCAAATGGCTTCAAGTTACACCGGAGTTATCTATCTTAGGATTGTTTTGGCTACATGCCGTTGATCCCTTATGTTTGATGCATATAGCTAGTTTATATGCTAGAGTTAACCTGAATCCTCGAAATAATTCCTAGCCAAACTAAAATTCCGGAGCTTCAAAGTGCCTAGCGGGTACCTGGGGCTCCGGTTCGAAAAGCAGGAGTAGGAACGGGGTGGTTTTTAGTCAGTAAGAGTCTGACACTCCCTATCGTCTCACCCAAGGATCATTGGAATTTATCATTAAATGAAATTGATTTGAAAATAAAACCTAACTGAAATTAAATACTAGCTCATCCCGTGATTTAAGCTGAAGCTATTCCTAAACTGTAATCCTAATATTACCAAGCAGTAAAAATTTGCCTTAAATAAAACTAAAAAAATATTTGAGCTTAAATGGAAAATCTAGGTATTAAATCCTGAATAGAATAGAAATAGAAGGAGACCAACGTCTCACCTTTCGGCAGTATTTCACCTCCTTATCTCGGAAAGCATGTAAAGCCGTTGGTTCTGAGTCTGACCTCCTTCCACCACCTTCCAAGTAAGGAACACAGAATGCATCTGTATTTCTTCACACACTTGTGCACTACAATATTTTAATTATCACAGCGACCCGCGAAAATCTGCTCATGAATATGAGCCGCTAGCATGGGTTTAAACTAGTCGAGTTCCTCATCAAAACCAAAAAATATAAATAAGTAATTTAGTATGTCTCATTAAAGTTATAATGTAAACGCTATAGCTAATGTTGTTAGTTAGACTAATTATATTATCATCAAAATTGCCAAAAAACAAAAACACATTTATTTAGGTAAAAATGAGGAAAAATACTAAAATATTAATTTACGCAAATTGCTAATACAATTATGTGTTATACCGTATTTCTAGGTACATACCTATTATAATGCTACAATATTATGTCCTGTAACTATTTCCGTCATTAATCATGAAATTACGTAGATGCTTGCGCATTGCTTATTGTTTATTTATTATATATGTTATACTTTATTTCTACAAAAAATAATTGGCAAATATTTTAATTTCATTATACAAAAACCACATTACAATTAGTTAATATAATATGAAACTTAGTTTATTTTCTATGTCATTACAAACCAACACATTGCTCAGAACCTGACTCCACAGCACGTTGTGCAGTAGCCAATCGACCAGCAACTACATCAGTCATGAAATCAAATACATACATTATCTAAAACTAAGGTTTTTATAGTAGTAAAATGTAAGTATGTAGTCTATAAATATAGGCCTTTAGCCTTTTCATAAATAAAAACATAATTTATTCACAGTATAAAATTTAACCCTTTACCTCATCCTTCCATTATTTTCTTTATATAAAATAAATACAAAAAGGTACTTACCTATTTCTACAGTGAAGTTGGCTTTAGCTGACAGTCTAAGGACTTAAGAGTTGGCTTTCAAACAGGTTGTGCTCACCCCTTTTAGGTGCAGCGATGTGAAAACACAAGCCGACAAGAAGGGTCTCCTGTTTGACTCCTCATTTGGACACAACTAGATAATTTGTTGGATATTTTGAACATACGCGTTGGATGTTTGGGAAGCTGTATTTTTCGTAATTTGTTACTTTAGGTTTTTAAATGTAATAAATTTTATTGGTTCCTATTGTATTGTAAATCACGATATACGGTACTTACTTAATGTAAACAAAATCACACAATTTTATTTCTATTAATATTAATTTTATTGGCGAACCCCTTTTTCAGTGTTTATGTTCAGTAGAAAATTCAGAGTTGAGACAATGATTGACTAAAAATCTTAATAAAAAATTACAATTATCAGATTAAATGCACTCTTAGTTTTAAGGTTGTCCTTAAAAACAGGGTAAAATATGCTTTAACTGGTATTAAAATATAAAATATCTTACTCAAAAACATTAATTTGATATCACTCTTCGAGGTAGTCAAGTTCCTAAAGTTTATTTTGATCTAGTTTGACGTTCTATAAATCTGTATGTCGTTCAGCTAACTTGAAGACATATGGCTGCGAGCCAGGAACTGTTTAATTAGACAGTTATTTGAAATTGAGAAGGAGAATACATGGCACATAGCTAGTGTTGATTTAATACCCACCGGAATTCATAGATATATACAAGATCGGAGATTTTGAGATTTAATTATCTCATTGGTTGACTGATACTGGAACTGTAGCTAACTAACTAGTCGCGATTCTGTGACCGATCGACCCAAATGTGAATGTTGACTAGAAAGATAAAAAATATACAAATGGTTTTTTGTAAAAGAAGTATTATTATCTTGAAAACGAAAACCCTAAATGTAAATATTGACTCAATACTTAAAACAACCCCTAAAACTAAACCAAGGAACCCCCAATCAAATTATTCAATAAAAAGAAAGAATTGACTTTATTGCAAAAGATCCAAAGAACCAAAAAGGTACATTAAAACAAAAACAATATTTTCCATCGTCGAGTATCGACGCGTAAAGTTTTTCTACAGGGGGAGTGGAAACGTGCACTTTCAAAAATCGAACCCTCTTTCAACGAACCACGCGGGATAGTCCAACCGGAAGTGACGTTGCAGGTAGATAATAACCGTGGTCGGGCGCGCCACCCCCGCATTGTACAGCTTCCGGTCCGTGCGGGGCTCTGACAACGATAATCTTCGACGTACGTAATTTCAAAATAGAACAACGCAATCTATGGAGTACTTATCCGATTATTATTCATTTAACCTTAAAAATTTTATTAAAGAGTTTCATTGATAAGGTTGTGTGTGAATGATTCATAATTAATGAATGAATGCGATATGTAAATTTATTGCACAATATTTTGATTGGTGACTCATCATCAACAGCTGACAGAAGTGTTTCATGCACGTCTATTGTCTGTTTCATAAAATATAAAAAAAAATGTGTTAACCTTCTAACTATCAGTAGACATTTCTGATGGTGATTAGATACTCTTAACTTTCTGATGTCTCGTAGCGATAGCGTTAATAGAATTTTAATGCAAAATTAAACATAGATAGGTATTCTATTAATAATATCATTTGTTAATGTGTAAACCAATTTTCACAGTGTAGTGCCTTTTTAGAATTTACTCAGCTTGTTCCAAAAGTGATGCGCCTGCAAACTGCCTAGCGGATTACCGGGGTTCTGTCTCGAAAAGCAGGAGTGGGACGGGTGGTTTTAAGTCAGTTAGAGTGTAATACTCCCTCACCCAAGGTCGGATGATTGATGCCCCCCCCCCCATAAAAAATAAACCAACAAATAATATCTAAGACATTGCCTTTTTAATCTGAAATACTCTACAGTATTTTTTATTCTTCAAATCATCTCCACAGTTTTCTCTATCCGCAGCACCCTTCGCAATTCGGTGTAGTGACCCCGTGCGACTAGTAAATAGTCGCGAGTGCACCTGTGCCTACCCCGGCTCCTTAAGTGTGTACTCAACAAAACAAGCTAATGAAACATCAACAGCCTGTAGTTACTGAGACACAGGTACTTACCAGATTAAGGTGCTCACTTTTTTTAATGACATCACATTGAACTGCCAATTTTTTACAGGCGCATTTTGCACGCTAATAATAATAATACGGAACTTTTTTTTGCCCATTTCTTTTTACCATCTAATAACGTCTCCCGCCTTCAGCAAGGCGGGAGGAATGACAGACTCTTACTGACTAAAAACCACCCCGTTCCTACTCTTGCTTTTCGAGTCAGAGCCCCGGTAACCCGCTTGGCAGTCCGCAGCTCCGGGTCGGTAGTAAGAATATGGTTCTTGATTTTAAACAGTGTAAGACTATATAGCCAGTATAAATGTTTAATTATATTTAATTTTAATAGTAAATTATTACGTACAATTAATTGATACCTTTAATAAGCCATGTTTTCGCAAGTCATGTTATAAGTCGCTTATTAAGTAGGTCCTTATTGGACTCTAGCAAAATTAATCTTAGGTCTATCAGTTTTGTGCTGATAATTACTAATCATTTACATTATCTTTTCCTTCTTTGTATTACGACCAAAGTCCATAAAATATCGCCTGATATATTTCGGAAAACGGATGTACGATAAAATCGGTATGTTATTTGTCCGACAAAGTATGAATAAATCGCCAATTATCTTAATCCCTGTAATAATTTCTGTCTTTTTTATTGTGTAAATATATTTATCACATTTCTTTTTAGGTGTTTTTAAGTATTAGATATTATAGTCATAGTTTATATTCTTCTTTTCTTTCTAATCCTTGATAATTCCAATTTTAAATATAAATTATAAAAAAAACATTTAAAAATATAAAAAGCAGTATAGTTAATATATTAGTTAGGTTATTATTATTTAGTTAATATGGTTTCATATAATTTGCAATTGTTGTATTTTAGTTTTGTAATACAAATAGTATGTATCTATTTATCACAATTAATTGCCTGGGTTCTTTGAAGTCTAAACCAATAAAGTCTAGACTTTGCCTAAAAACTCCCAGTGTTTGCACCAATTGACACTGCAAACACTATCAACGGCCGGCAGCGGGCCCCTCAGTCAAAATATAGGCGATCTAAGCTCCCATAAATAAACACCAAAACGCACATATCAAAGTTTTAATTTTTCCTTTAAAAAAATCCAGCCTACGCGTATAAATCCGTATATTGGTTCCGATATTTATGACGTGTTATGTTCCCGGCATATCTCTCACTTTCCACACACTTCCACAACATTGAACGGCCATAAACTAAACACAAAAAGGGACACTATAGCCCTTTTTACAAAAAATATCGTTCGGACCCTTAGTTATTGCAGTTTAAAAATAAACCACCGCGGTATCTCCGTGAATAATGTCCAGTGTCAAACGATGCGTCTAAAAATAGCAATTTAAGTTGAAACAAAATTGTTTTCGCTTCATCCGTAGATTAGGATGAAAAATGTACAGTTTCAAATGTAATTCGGAAATAAATAGACGGTGGAAATGCAACATTAATCTTAAATAAAATTAAGTGTAATACAGCGTTAGTCCCGATGGAAGATGAGCTCATAAATCAAACAGATCGAGAGCTGGCATTCATCTTTTAAGCATTAAGGCTTTGACGGGACGATCGCGAATAAAATTACGTAAATGATTGTATTGTGAGTTTTTTCAAAGCTGTCGATCGTTATTCCCAATGTTTCATCAATTTAATGCGTAAGTTTTGTTGGTAGTTTAAGTCCAAACTACAAATATTTTAGTTATATTTGAATCATTATTATTTAGTTTATATTTTTTAAAGTAAATGATGCTGTTTTGATATTTTCCTTCGCCGTTTGTCACTGTTGTCTAAATAAACTTAGAAAGTACATATAACTCAAAACATGTCACATGCCGTAAGATTGGTAGGTTTCCGCACCCTAATGCATGAGGAGAGGGCTTCTTAAAACTCCACGCTAAAGCCACCACGACGCCACTTTCTGGGCCATCACGATGATTTCTTCGTTATAAAACAATACATTTATAAAAATGGGAATATACTCACCGACAAAAGACTAACTAGCCTCACAAAGACAGCAATACATTTAAAATATTACCCTACACAGTCTCTAGAAATCCCAGAAGGTATCAAAATTAGTCAAACATTTAGGAGTGTACGATATACAATGTAAACGGAGCTGGTAGGAACTCAACCGTCCTTGTTCCCGATGGGAGCAAACCAAATTGTTCCGACACTGTAACTAAACAAGCAGCTGAACTCTGGGACTTGGGTAATTGATCTCATACACTGACACTTCCAATTGTTGAGGTTTTAGTCGATTCTGCTTTGTCATAGTGTTTATGTGTTTTGTATTTTTTATACCAATTGATTGAATGACTGAATGTCATGGTGGCTCGGAGGTTTAAGAAGCTCGCCATGAGAGTGCGAGTTCGTAACCTACCAACGGCAATTACCAATGTGACTTTACCGAGTTTCACGTACTTTCTAAGTTTATTTTAATACCACTGACAAACGGCGAAGGAAACATCATTTTCAATAGTAATCCGAATAGAATAACGCGACACGTTTGTATGAATTAGTTTTCAAAGGGAATTTGCACGTACAAATCCTTCTAATTCACCAACACAAAGCCACCACAATATTTTATGAATCACGTAACTAAACTATGGGCGCGTATGTCGGAATCGCGTACATTTTTAGTCTCCCCAATAGGAGCCGGCAATTGGCCGCGGTAATGGCTAGTCGACATCACGTACCAACACCTGTGCAGTCCTAATCAGCTGGTATTATTTATTCGGCCCACGTTTCGTGGTCTGCTCAACTAGCACAGAGTGAGAACACGGAATTACTGCCTTCACGTCTGTACCGCATCTGATTTAGCTAATCTATGCCTTTATTAATGTTGCTGGCAGGTGACATTTTCGGAATTATTTATTTTTTTCGCTTAAATAATTTTTTTTTCTCGTTGGTTTCGTAGGCATTGTATGATTCGAAATTATTTGTTAATAAAATTGTACAATTTTATGTAGTAAATGATAGTTTTATCAACACGTGTTCTTAATATCTGTGCTTCCATGTTGGCAAACTAACTCAATGACCTATTGCAAAAGATCTCTTGTCAAGTTTTAAACAAAAAATATTCTAGTTATATTAATTATTATATTATAGGCTTACTCACGTAAGCGTCGCGCTGTTACTCTACAATCCGCGCGTCGTGTATCGAGAAATGCTGCTCATGAATATGAGCCTCTAGTATGGCTATGAAACAAGTCGAATTCCTCGGCAAACAGTTACATAAGTAAGCCGATAACATAATATTCATTCAGTATATCTCACGAAAGTAATAATAAAATTACAAGTACCTAGTAGTAAGTAGGATCTTTCTTCAGAACTTGCAGAACACTTTCACATAAAATCTTCGTATAATTTTTCATTGATTCGAAAGATTCCAAAAGCCCCACTTTCCGACTCGTACCGCAGCTAAGAAACAAACACGCACGTACAATTTTATGACCGGTGGGGGATACAACTGACCGTTCGACAGACGTAGACTGGCGTTTGATAGTTGGCTCGACCCCAACTAACTCTCATTATGGGAAATTATTGATTACTCACAAAATCTACGGAAGCTGCTATCACAATGAATGATGGTAAAACCAAGTTTTCATTCGGATTCCAATATAAAACAAACAAACACTATACGCGTAATCAGGCTCATATTCTAATACCTACCTATTTGTACGTAATCAGTTAATCACAAACAACATCAAATTGATAAGAATAGTGACGTCACTATTACAGTTATTAGCTAATGTAAGAATGGGTTCAACATTTCCAATAATAAGAAAATGTATTATGAATCACAAAATTTAATATTTTTTCAATATATGTATCCAACCTTGGGCTACCTACTCGTCAGTTATTGTTAGTAACCACTAAAGTAACATATTAATTATCTTTAGTGACAATTAAGTTTAATTCAAGTAATATCCCTAAAACCTTCCCTAAATCTGAAAAATACTATGCTGAAAACCGCATCAAAATCGGTTTAACCAAATGCGAGATAATCGCGCACAAACATACAGGTCAAACTGAGAACCTCCTTTTTGAATTTGGTTAAAAAGACATAACATTCACAAAATAGGACTAAATAGTTTAAAATTTTATTCCAGAAACGAGCCAGATTTTGTGGCTCGGGATAGCACGCGACGTTTCTATTTGCCCGAATGTTGCGGGATTTTAAAAGTGTCTAAGCAAGTAATTGCCCTGCCAGTTACGGCAGTGGATTTGTAAAGTTAGTGCCTGATGTAACCTGTGACTTTTTGGAGTCTATCTCTTGTTACAATGATGTTATAAAAGTATTTTGGTGTTTGTTGAATAACCAAACTCATCACGGTTTGGTTATTTATAGTAAACAACTACGAATGTGAAAACAACTACCAATGTGAAACTTTGTAGAATTAAATACAACACTTCTGTTGTAACACACCGCTTCGGAATCAACACGTAAACTTTAGACAACTTATGCTAAGAGCGGTTGTAAATTATATTAGTGGGTGTACATGTACATTGTACGCTTGCTTTACGTGCTATAATGTGCACCTCTGCCTACTCCTTCGGGTATAAAAGGCGTGACGATATAATAATAATTTAATATTTGTTCTAATCTTTGAATGACAGATTTGTCAACATAACGTTAATCACCACAGTGATAGAAAAAATATCCTATCGTTCTCGACTAACGTGTCAATCAAAACAGAATATTAAGAAACCTTTGTTTATAATAAATCAACCCATCACAGCTATCATTCACATCACACCTAACATACCCAACAAAATAATGAATACACACAAAGGTATAAACTCAAAACACCGCGACGATATTTCAATTTAAAAAGTTTTTAATCCTGCCAGCAGATTATGTTTTAAATGAAACACGAATTTCACTGGCCAGTACGTAGTTACTGTCATTAATAAAAGCAGTTGGAACAAATATTAAACATTCCTCATTTGAAAGCGGGCAAGCGTTTAGTAGTCGTAGGTACCTACTCATAAAACGGGTGGCTCTTAAAACAGCTGTAGGAAAATAGGTTGAAATATATGTTTTTAAAAATTAAATAAAGGTATAGGTGAAATGTTTGTAACTATTGAGCAAGAGGTCTTCAGTTAGGTTCTATTCCGGTCGGTAATCAATATTACTGATTATTTTTAGTATTTGACAACAAAACTGTGGAATGAGCTGTCATTGGCGGTATTTCCGAACCGATACGACCTTCAAACCTTTAAGAAAAGAGCGTATTTCTTTTTAAAAGTCTCACTTTGGACTTCTCTGGTGTTGCAAGTGTCAATGAGTGGCGCTGATCGCTTACCACCAGGTGTTTCTTTAAAAATAAAAAAATTCTTAACAACAGTACGGAGTCTGGAACTTTACTTAGTGTATGGTTACAAAATCACGCATTATTATCAACCCTGAAAACTTTAGAAAAATATTAACAACCTTTTAAACTGATAAAAATTATGGACAGGAAGAAAGAGCCCATTTATAAAAGGAATAGTGGATTTCAATATTTTAAACTATCCAACTCGCTGCTTTCGAGGCCTAATTCAGTTAAGTAACAGTCTTTATCTTCGATGACACGTGGCCACGTCCCGTCCTTTGATGTAAAGCCCCTGTCCACCCAATGTTGTCTCAAAGCTCTATTTAATTGCTAGCTCGTTATTCGTGGATTATTTACACAAGTAAAAACGTTTTTAATCACAGTATTTGCGAATCGGATGATCAAACGATTTTGTTCATATGTTACTCTTATTTAATTGCCGTTAAATCGATTTTCGTATGCACTTTGGTTGGTTTCAAAGGGTTGTGTGCAAATAGTCGTTTTGTTTTGACATATGGTTGGTAATGAGTGGATATTAGAACAAGTGTGTTTGTTATTTGTTTTGTTGCAGTCACCTTGTAATGTTTACAGCGTAATGTCTAACATGTTACGGCACTAACTGGCACAGACATTATACTTTTTTAAACTGCCCGTGTCGTGGTTGCGTTTACAAACATCCAAGTTCACATACATATCACACCCAGACCCGAAACCATCAAATTCGTTACCAACATTTTATACACCTAATATCTATTCCCCATATTAGCTAACCCAATATTAGATGTGTAAATTAAACAAACATTGTGTATTTAAATAAATAAAGTAGGTATTAACACATGACCCTTCCCATATTTACTTTATAAACGAATGAATTTATATCATAACCTTTATTCCAGACAACTCTTTATTCTACTTCAACGTAACACCAATTTATTTTTCATAAAATTATAACGAACGATCCTTTTTTTAAAAGGTTGATCCTCTGAACCCAAACTTCAGGTAAAATGTACAGTCAGCTAAGTTATTTGGTGTGTAGGTAGATTAAAATTGCGTCACTACAAAGACAGAAGCTATTGTACCTCGTTGAGCAGTTGAGTAAATTGTACAACATAATGTAATATGTCACACGATAGCCATGATGCAATAAAGTAAATATAAATTGTATGCTTTTTAATGAACCCATATCTTTGATCGGTTCAATAGCCTACCAACCACAATAGCCTACCAAATAAAGCATACCAATTATAACTATAAATATACAGAACCAATATTTTTTTTACTTGCATACCTAATAACTAAGCCGATTGTACTAACATCCGAAATTAAATATTACCTACAATTTTATGACAGGAATTCTAATCAAATAATCCTTTCATGTAACGTCGGAATCTCTCAATAGAATACCCTTTTCCAACTATTTTTAGTTAGAAAATATTATGGAATATTAAATATCTTTTGTGCCTTTTATGTAATATTGGTAGGGTTGTGCTTTTACAATAAAATGATATTCTGCTTAACCGTGAAAGAGAACAAAAGCCTGTCAAAGCGTTTGAGTTGTCTGTTATTTCAATTTTGATACACTTATGGAAATACCATAAAGACAAGATATTTTAATATAATGAATGTTATCTATAGGATAAATAAAAGGTTAGTTCCATAATTTGCAAAAAATAATGTTATGTGCTGAAGATAAGGTTTAGTATCGTATGTCATGGAGAGATCTTTTTTCCAAGACTTGCACTGAATGGACACGATTTAATAATTATGATAATAATTTGAAGAAGAAATCAGTACGATGTACTACGTAGTCGCGTAGCTGTTCCGTAGCATTTCGTAGCACGACGTAGCACATTGCCTACGAAGACAAGCGTATCTCAATCTCCCAATAACTCTCATAAATGACTAAAATAAAGCCTTTAGATATAAAGAGACATTCGAAAATAGTATCTAAACGGATTAACAATAAGTTTTTTTTCGTCGAAACATATTTTTCTTTACTAAAACGTTCTCTAATCCGACACGTATACGTATATACGTAGAGTAGTAACAACAAATGTCCTACATACACATTCACAGTTAATTCCAACTCATTGTCCGGTATTTTTCGCTCTTCTAATCTTGTTAAACAAATCCGAGGGAGGCTTTGACACGGGTCTAGGGATTTTGTTCACACGGACCGTTTTTATAGTGTTACCTTGTATGTGTTTTCAGTGTAAATTAGAACAATCCATTGTAGGTTTAGGATAAAATATTGCCTTCATTTTGATGGAGCTGTTTATTTTTAAATGTGTTTGTGTGTGTGTTAATGTAAATTTGTATGTTATGTTTGTTTATTGGTTACAAAGCTTTCAACGCTCTTCATCTAATATTTTGTTAGCTAAAAATAGCTGTTATTAAAATCTCTATTTTCGAGTTGTTTTAATATATACGGTAAAACATTTTCTCAACTTACATTACCTAATACTCCATGATATTCCAATATTAAAGCTGATATTCAATGAAGAAGGTGCTTTCTACGCTCAGGAACCAAAACCCTATCGCATCTACTAGTAAGTTTTTTTATGGTATAAGCCGGTAAATGAGCTGACGGATCACCTGATGGTAAGTAATCACCGTCGTCCATGGACCACCGAAACACCAGAGACGTTACAAGTGCGATACCTTTTAAGGGTTGTTGAGGAATAAGCGATTAGAAAGATTGGGAAGGACAATTTGGCCTCCGGTAAAGTTTTATAATAATCAATTAGCAACGCTACATTACTTTAAAACACGATTACTTCATTACATAATTTCTTCTTACACACACATGTACGTACGTATAACACATGAAACATTAATATAATTCACAATCTCAAGACAAAGTTTTGACATAAATCATTATAAATTACGAGCATGTTGTTTCAAAGTGCTTCAAGCGATCTTACTCGCATTGTATTGTATTACATACACATTTGCTTACATCGTTCATTTACTGAATAAAATTTTATTTATATGGGAATAGGAAATTTAAGTGACCTATTGTGATAATGTTAGTGTTAATTAATAATCTTGTTAAAATGTAATTGTTATAACTAGAGTGCCATCTATATGTCAATGTTGTAACTAAATTTTGCACCGCCTTTTGTTTTGTTGTCAATAAAAGCACAGCTGATCATGTGCATATGAAATTTAGACTGTTCTTTTAATCAATCTTAAACTACTCAAGACCTATTTCAATATTAAAAAACTTAACAACGATTTATCGTATATTCTACGATGATTATCGTGTTTGGTACATAGCCCCAACGTTTGTAGAATTATCACTGCCCTACAGAATAAGTAGATATAATAATATATAACAAACCTCTTCTCAGCCACTTCAGCACCAATAAAAAAAAAAAATAACAACAACAACAATTATTATATCTATTTACTATATAAACGACAAATAATCCTGCTCTAGGGCTGCAATACACGAGCGGGGATAACTAAGCCGATTACAATATTCGAGTGAATGTCACCCCTAGCCCTCTTGCGACTTGTTAGCGACTAGACGCAAGTTTGTCTTGTTAAAACTCGTCCCGACTTTGGAAAATGACGTACATGTCTACACATTCGGATTTTAAACCGTATTGTACTTTAGAGATGCAACCTCTTCAGTCGAGAGACAGCAGACGAGTGGAGGTACCATAAGATATATTATGAAAAAATATAATAATGTCTTAAGATCACTTTTTATTGCTCAAAGAAATTGGTAAAGTCTTTAAATACTAACACAAGGAATTAGGAATGATCAAAAGTAGATATAGCCTGCTCACTGATACTGTAGTCGCAAATGTTACAGTTGAAATAGTTTGAGTTCACACACGTGCTTTTTTCTAGTTACGTTTTAATTTTTATGGTATTAATAAAAGACAATAAACGAGCAGACGGATCACCAAAACACCAGAGGCGTTGCAAGTGCGTTGCCGGCCTTTTGGGGGTTAGGAATTTAGGAGTTGTTGGGGAATGGGGGTTTGAAAACCTCACTCACACAACGAAACATAACGCAAGCGTTGTTTCACGTCAGTTTTCTGTGAGGCCATGGTATCACTTCGGTCGACACGGCCCATTCGTGCCGAAACGTTGCTCTTCCACACTTAAAAACCGAAAATTAGAGCAAAGTATAATTACAAAACCGACAACACACATTAAACAACACAATACAAAACTAATTTCACTAACAAGACATTACTTCATACGTAACAAGTATTAAATACTTACACTACATACTAAAATATAACAAAACATACATTAATCTTGTAAAACAGTAAGAAAATATTACCCCGCTCCCACTACCGTACCTTCGCTTACGTAACCCATTTCTGCATGCAGATTCAGGCTCATAGTTTTCTGCGAAGCGACTAGAAAATGTAGTTCGCTGTGCGCCGACAACCTCTTGATAAATAGACCATTAAACTCGCAGTGCGTTTATCTAACGTAAAATATTAAGGCTTTACCTAACTCCTGGTTATAATAATGTCTTCATTAAATTGTATTAAAGGTAACGTTGTTATCAGATTGCTTGGTAGATATACCTGGTGTTTAATTAATAAAGCAATGTATTCACACTTAGACCCTGTCTGTTTGTCGAGAGCTGCGGACTATCTAGCAGGTTACCGGGGCTCCGGCTCGAAAATCAGGAGTAGGAACGGGGTGGTTTTTAGTCAGTAAGAGGCCAAGGCAGCAGAAGCACAGTAAGCACAAAGCGACAGAAGGCATTAAATGATTTCCCCTCTAAAAAAAAACCAACATGATTGTAAAGGGCGAAAAATTGGTGATAAGTCACATAGATTTATCGCCAATCTTGAAACAGTTTACTGAAAAGTCAGGACTAATTTTAATCGGTGACCTTGATAATTATAGTCTCTTAAACTACCATTATACATAGCTTTAATGAAGTAAATGGTTTCTTTCTACACAATTGAATAAAAACAGTTGAATTTTACAAGCAAATAACAACTACTGAACATCTTTTATATTTTAGCAACATGTTTTTAGTCAGTATCGATAAAGCCATCACGAAAGCTATAAAGCAACGCTCTATACAGTCTCGTTACAATAACGTTACTTTCGATAAAGTCATAAAAAAGTATAACGATCACTTTTTTTTAATTTAAGGCCAAAGCTATCAACATTTTACAGCGAACTTCCAATACTTTTTGTGCTGTATTGTATCGTAAATCGTTACCTTCACGGTTACAATCAAAACAAGGTTATAAAAGCAACAACCTGGCGTCGAATCGATGAGGAGGGCTCGCCGGGACCTCTCACTAAATTCTTAATACCTCACGTAACAGTTAAGGAGGGTTCGCACTAGTGTTGCTACGCGACAATCCCGGGATTGAGATCGGGACAGACATGTACACAGAGCTTACTTTGGACTAAAAGTTTCGATACTTTTTTTTGTCTTACACATACTAAGTTGGTATTGTTGTCTTTGTAAAATAAAAAATACACTAAAAAAATGACCTACTTTTTAATAAAAGTTCATAAAAAATAAAATAATTCACTATACTACATATTATATAAAGCCATTTTTCAACTGAGTTCTTCAGATAGATAATACTCGTACCAATGAAAATTTGATCTACATCAATGTCATGTCGTGTCAAGAAACAGTGGGTTCTTTACGATCTTTATTGAATCCCGGGATCTTATTTCGTGAATGTCGAGCTTCTGACAACACTATTCGACATCAGCTACTTATCTTATATTGTACAGCATCCAGACAATGTTGTTTTGTTGGTGACGATCGATAATGCATTGAGATTTGAAAATCAATGTGTTTTAGCAAATAGGGATTTTCTTTTATTATAGGATTTTTTTAACACAAAGTATAATCACCAGTTACTCTCGTAAACCAATGGAGAAAAGCTCTACAAGTTAATTTACGTGAGGAAACCGTGATTTTTAGTTAATCTTATATATCTCACGATAGTTATTATAAAAAGAGGGGTTTTTTTGTTGGGATTACCCAACTAGTATTAACTGGAAAATTGCTATTTGAGATCATTTTTATCAATGTATTTATACATTGTACAAATAACATTTAAGAAATTATTAGCGTTAGGATAAGAACTACAAAAGACAGTCGTTTACAAGAAAAGCGATAAAAATAATAAATGGTAGAACTGTCAAATGTGTCCCGGGAATATACGGACTTTTGGCAACTCTAACTACTTTAGCTTTATTGTGATACATGGAGTAGTTGTAACATATTGTGATATTGTTTATTCTTGCTCTGTTTTAAAAAGTAATACTTTTAACGTTGCCCCACATTAGGATTTTCTCTTGTGTCGTGGGTGTGTTTACAAACTACAATTTCACATGCACATTACACCCAGACCCGAAACAACAATTTGTGGATCACACAAAGAGTTGCTCCGTGCAATACATGTGGTGCAATTAAATTGCTCTTCAATTATATACAAAAGTGGTTAATGTGTTACTAACATGAGTCTAATTTTATCACTACATAGTATAATCGCAACGGATTTTGATGCGGTTTTTTTTAATATCAACAACGAGTCATGTTACTTGAAAAAAAATATAAGACCTGAACCCAGACTGTAAAAATAAACTAACTACTTTTCAATTAAATTCAAATTTCAATTCCAAAAAGAGCAGCCGAATACAAAAAGAGCTTAACTCATTAATTCTACTCAAGTATTTACAGTGTTTTACCAGGATGCAGTGTAAACGCCAAATTACATGCATAAACATCGTCCCCTAACAAAGGTCACAATTTATCGAGGGGGGAGCAGACAGGTTGAAAAAGAGTAAAAAATTCGCAGACACGATAGGTGACTACGAGTAGGTACAATTGGCAAAGTGAATGATCAATGTGATGTTCACACGACACATCAAGTTATAAAAGACCAGTTTATCCTGATCCCGCTTTGTATGATCTGTCTACTTATTCAGCGGTCAGTTTATACTGGTTTTGTATAGCTTTACGTGTAGTCGTGTACATTCAAGCACAGAGGTTGTTTTAGATTGCCTTGTTTTTACTCTAGTGTGTACAAACGAGTTCGGATAAAAAATAGTTCAAAAGTTCTTCTAGTCACACGTTTGATTAGTGGCAGAGTTCTTTGTGAGTTTGTGTGTCTATGTTGCTTGTTGTGCATTTTTGTGTGTCAAACAAATTCTGAAAAGCAAAAGCTAGAAATAGCACTTGTGTGCTTTGGTTAAACACGAAAAGTTCCATTGGACCACTATGAAGCTTCCATATCATCCAATGACTTCTCCCGCCTTGGGTGAGGCTGTGTAGCTACTGTCACTTTATTTATTTTTTACTGCTGTACATGAATTTTCTCTCAGTAAGTAATTCTACGATAAAATTAATAATCAACGGTTTCTTATAAGGTCACGTATTAAAAATAGCAAATAATACAACATTTATAAAATAAAGCACAAATTAGTAAAACTTACCAGCTCTATAAAATATTACATACATACATAACCTCACGCCCGTCCCTCATATCATAAGGCAGAGACAATGGAACCAATTGCTTCGAATCTTATATACCTCTTTCATTTCATGCATGCTTTGTTAAAGGTACTGTTAATACTCAATAAAGTAAATAGAACAATAAACTGTGGTCGATTGTACCCAAACGTTTTATTTTTTTTACGTGGCGATCACTTGACACGGTGTTTGATGCAGGAGTTATTTAGAGTGACAAGATAAACGGTTATCACACCATTTGTTGGTGAACGGACCTCGGCGGCCGATCGTGGACCCATTGTGGATCTAAATTGCCATTTTTGGATGCTACCTTTTTTTCCTTCATAGTTTTGTTTTTTGTTCAGAGAAATGAAGTGAATACTTTCGACTTTATTGCGAAACAATAAGTTTGAAAAGGAATTAAAAATATTTTGTAGATTGCTATAGTTTGATGGTCTAGTATCGCTGTGTATTTGTATTATATGATGAAAAATGGGATGTGAATTGTATAGCGGCATTATGTGCCGTAATGCACCTCTGCCTACCCCTTCGGGGACAAAAGGCGTGACGTTGCACATTTAAATTTTGTTAACATTTTCGGAGAACTATTTAAACAATCATACTTTTTGTGGTAAAGTTTTTTTAAAAAACCCAGTCTTCCTATAACTATTCTTATAATCTAATAAAAATAAAACGATAATACAATGATCTTTTTAAGTGTTCCTAACCAAAAACTAAATCAAAGCCTCAATAACCAACATCCCACATTTACAACACAACGTCCCAACATCCCTAAAATATCTTCAAAGGCAAATAAAAACGAGATTCAGAAACGTGTAGGCTCAGCAAGACACAGCGCATCGTCCGGATATGCAAAGCGTACATGACGGGCGAATATGTCACCACACGCTGATATATGACAGGCTCTAGCTGTTAACTTATGGAGTTCCTTACCTAGTAGGGATGCGACTACTGACTGTGTCGATAGTGTGCAAAAATTATGATAATTTGAAATTTTATCATTTATGATGATAGATAGGTCAAAAGGTAGGAAAAGTATTTCATTTTTTATTTGCGTTTCGTCTTCAATGTGAGAAGATACTTTTTCCACTACTGACTGTTATATCAATGTTCTTTATTCAACAACTTGATTTTAAAAACCTCATTATGTTAGAATTTAACTAAATTACAGTATCCAACTTTTTCGTACCATTTAATAATATTATCAACTATCTTTTTCCAACTCACCACAACAGCTACATTTAACCAACCAAATTAAAACAAAAACTGAATATTCCATCGACACTCTTTCCCTTAGCCCCCTCCCTACCTATAACCACTTTACATTCATCGCATCCTCGACGGCAGCAAACGACTAATCTCCTAATATATCGACGCTCACCTTGCCTTATCTAAGGAGATCTGCGAAAAAGTGCCCCTTTATTACTCCATGGATTACCCCCGTGTAGTACGGAGCCCCATAAAGCCTCTGATCAGTACATAATGGAGTCAGGAGTCTCTTCATGTTGATTAATGTTTTATCTTGTGTTATTAAGTTTGTGTTTTGGATTAATTAGGAATTATAGTGAAGAGTTATAGCGGTAAAGTATTAAGATGTGTGGATAATTTAGTTCCTTTTAAATTAAATCACTTAATTTCTGGCCAAATTAAAACTATCTTTAATCGACGAGCATGCATGAATGGCGAAAGAGAAAGAATCGTGTATAAGAATCGTAGTAATTGGCGTTCCCTTGTCTGTGCCTACCTCCATAGCCGGAGACAGGCGTGAGGTTATGTATGTGGTCTGTCCATCCACAGCGTCTAAATGTACACTTAATGATTTTAGGAATAAAGTCTATACCGCTTAAAGTCACATTTACGTCTGTAATGCAATATTACCACCAGAAGTTTGTCGAACCGTAAAGGTTTCACCACACTTTCAGGAATAATGAATTTTATATACCACGCCATTAAAAAGTACAATAAAAATAATCAATTGACAACAAAGAAATATAAGGAAAACCCTTTTAATAAATACATATCTAAAAACAGATATGAGGGGGCAAGGCTTTATCTAATCTACTAAAGTATGATAAAGCATTAGACCTACAGTTTTACGTCAATACGTAATTCATAAATATGGCTGATTCACTGATAACGCGAATTTTCGCTAGATAAGAGTTTCAGGAAAATGTTTGCAAGTACCAGACGCACCGGCTAATATTATGGTGTTTGGTGATTGCGCAATAGAACAGGTGGGATTGTAATATGTCTAGTGCATCGGCGGTAAATAAACTTTGTGTGACCTTTGATAAAAATTCAGTACCGTAGCACCTTGAATTACTAATCAATGTCAATAACCTATATTTTTGTAACCTTTGATAAAAATTCAACAGTACTTTAAATAACTATTTCATCATTCATCGATTATATTTCATCGTTTATAACGTTCTTTTGTCTTGTCTGTCTATATATATACTGTCTTTTTTTTTGCTATAGTTTTTATGGTATAGGCAGTAATCTAGCAAATCTATCACTGCCGGGATCAGCTCCGCCCCTAGACCACCGCGATGCTAAATTAACTACATAAGTGCGTTTGCGTATTTATAGAAAGGAGTACGGTCTTTTCTTAAATGTTTGAAGGTCGTATCGGCCAAAAATACTACAGACGACAATTTATTTATCAGTTTTAAACATTTTACTAAACTAATAGAAAAAGCACTAAGTATAATATAAAGGTTTTAGTTTTGAGGAAAATTGTACTGTATTTGTAAAGATTTCAATATAACGCTACAATAACACAGATACACAGAACTTTGTGATTCCAAGAAAATATTGTTGCCAGAATAGCGGATTGGCGGTTTGTGGACCGTAAAGTTTTTGAGAAGGGTCACACTCCAAGTACAATGTAATAGAAAGATATATCAAAAGATTATTCCGTTTCTTAGTCGAGTTCTTTGTGTAATACTAGAGCAACTGTGGACATAATCTCTTACCTCTATGTCTTGACAAAATAGGAATGAATGAATAAATGACAGATGGTGACGATTAGAATTATATGATCCTTGAAGATCCTATAAGTATAGGAAATTCTCAATCATACTTAAAACGATTACCTGGAAAGTAACGTTTTCTTTTTCTTCTCGTCTAATAATATCTTCTGATTTATTTCGTTGCGGGAGCTAAGACGGTCATTCATGTCCTTGAGACACTTCAGTTTTCTGGTGTTTTCATGTTTGCATCTACTGTAGATCCTGGTTTACAGGAGTTGCGGTGGTATGCGAGGTATGGCAAGCTTGTACCATTAAAAAAAACGATTATCTCGTTGATTCTTCTTCTCTCTTTTTTTTCTTCTTCTTTTAAAAAGACTTTTCCATAATTTTCAAAACAATCATAAAAAAGACATCAAAGCAACAACTGACAAGTTAGAAACAAACGCAAGCCGGTTATCTAACCGGGTGGTAGGTCGAAGTTTGACAAAGCATTTATTGTTTGCGAAGAAGCCAGCTTCGGGAGGCTTCGGGAAACTTCGGGAGCGCTCGCAAACGATAACGAGTTCTAAACTCAAGCACCGATACGTGTACGACTGCCAGATTGCTCTAATATGTTCAACTGCTCATGTATGGTTTACTTGTAACTAGTTTTGTTTTAACTGCAGTCTTATTGTCTAAGAAATAGGTGCTTGTTTATTGAGAAAGCGTGTTTTGGTTGTTGTTTTTATTTGTTGGACATTTTAGACTACTATTTACTTATTTATGTTTGTTCATAAGGGGAAGTAACATAAATGTCTTTGTAAACCTCCTGTTTGTAATAGCTTATAACCGTGATTCCAATTTCTGGCATGTTACCAAATTAGTGAAATCAACAGCTTATAACTGCTGTTCAAAGGCCTCTTCTAGGTTTTTCCTTCACCGTTTGACAGTGGTATCTAAATAATTTTAAAAACTACATATAACTCGGAAAAAGGCACATTAGTACTTCCCGGTGGCAATTTTCGAACCTGCACAAGAACCGACAGTCTTAAACATCCGGACCCACACGACAAGTAACATGCTTACTAAGTACGATAAGAATACTAGTTTGAAAAATGAGCCACTAAATAATCTGAATACTACTACTACCTTAAAGGTCAACGAACTTTTCAATGTCAAAGCACACAGACTGAGTACTATCGTACCATGCAATCACTAAGTACTCGTACAGCCTTGTGACGTGAATTCAGCGGATATCACGCATTCATCACGACCACTGACGCTCGATATTTCATACTGTCTCTTTGAAATCCACTGAATACCTGAACATACAAGTTTTCTATACAAATTCGTGTTTAAAGAGTAGTTAGTCAGGCTTTTTATAAATAGGGCCGAACTGTTTTTTGGTGAAAGCTTTTACTGTATGGCAATTCATCACGAATGGATATGCCGGAGGTATGTCAATTATTTCAAAAACCAATGGAGGTAAGCTTTGCATCGCTCGATTCCCTTCAATATGGTTGAATTGGGCGGTGCTGGTGTACGTGTCATGTTTGTAAACGGGCACCGTCAACTGGGACTGGTAAACTCCAGACTGTATTATTGAATTGTCCTTAAGGTTATTATCTTTTTCGATATCTTTGACTGAATATTGGTGTTACATTGCTTTGACATAATTCAACCAACAAAACAATGTAACTAAGAACAAACAGAATCATTGAAATCAGACCAGTACTTCTGGAGATTAGCGCGTTCAAACAAACAAACTCTTCAGCTTTATACATATATAAGTATAAACAAGGCTACTTGCACTTACAACTTAGTATATTGTTCAAAAAATTTACAGTGTTATACGCTTTGACAATAAATAAAGCCCAAAAATCAGTGCACCATCCTAAACTATAAACGCAAAAAGGAAACATTACAAACAATTCCTTTACAACCAAAAATAATAAAACCTCACTATTGCTAAGTGAATCCCCAGATACCCTTTAAGGGAGCAGCGATAATCACCGACGTGCACTTATCCCCACTTGAGAGTACGCAATACACTTGATACCAAACTTAAGTACAATGTAGTGTCGGCTTGAGATACCGGTACATGCCGTCCGACTTACATTTGGTAAGAAATAGTGAGAAAGCGTTTTAGGTTTTGTATTTTGTTCATGTTTCATATTCCTTTGCGAACGAATTCGGTTTTTGTAATAAATATCGGGAGACATATTAAATTAACTAAAACACATTTTACTCACGTAAATAAATGAAGAAAAGCTCTACTAGTTTCGTATCAAACCATGATTGTTATTTAAACTAATTCGGTAGTAGATGGTGGAAAACATAACTGCTGAACAAAGTATTTTAGTTCAGGTATCCGGGATTCACAAAGTTATAGCAAGAAGTCTGAAATTATGCCCAGTTTTGTTTGGCGACAGGTTTATCCTTTATTATACAGACTTAGAATATAAGTTCTCCTGGAACTATGAAGAGTACAGACGTAAACTATGTATTACATGCTATACTGAACTATTTACATTACATGTAAACCCTTTATACAATTTTCCGACTGTACATTTAAGATCCCACCACCATACATATGTCCATACTCCTATAGACAGTTCATAGTAAAACATATCCAGGTAGTATAACAGCACTGTGAATTCAATACAGTTTCATATTCTACGTTCATGCTTACCTAATGGCTTCCTGAAACTGAATAGCAGGTCTATACAAAGCCTAACGACCCGGCTACCTTAGTGTTGCTTTGTTTACCAAAATTCTACATAAGTCCACCTTTAGTCATCATATTACTTGCAATATAAGTTTTCTAATAACTATCATACATGAGACTGGGAGAAATACTAAATTAACTAAAAAAGTAGTTTGGTTCTCAGTCGGCTGCGCTACGTCGTGGCGTCTGCGCATGCTGCTCATGATGAAGAGTCCCTCTGTGACTCGAAACTAGTAGAGCTTTTCTCCAATAATGTACGTGAGGAAACCATGATTTTTTTGTTAAATAAACCTTGCATATTTTAAAAGACCTGAGTACACTTTTCCAGACCCGAGAGGAATGGAGCAAATTAAACAGTGTATGTGATCCTCAATGCACTAGCGATGCCTCTGGTGTAGCGGGTGTACTTAGACTACGCCGATCACTTACATTCCAGTGGGCCATGAACTTTGTACCACCAACAGTAAATAGAATAAAAATCCCTCTTTTATATTTACTATCTACCAAGAAAATGTACTTGTATTCCCACACAAACACAGCCTACACTAGTTCCTAAGACATTTCTTGATTTACAGCTCTATCATAGCCACTATAACATAAAACGTCCAATAAATCGTCTCCATCCGTCCAGATGTTATCAAAGCGACAGAATTATGAACTCCAAGCATTTTTCCGCTGAAACTAGTCTTTGATTAATAGCTGAAGAACCCACTATATATTCAACTAGATAAGGCTCGATGACTGAGTGCATCGCATTAGGGTAAACTACAAGCGTTTCGTCCGTTCAAAACTATTTGTGGACTAGATGCTTTATCTGGGACGATATTTCATGAAAAGTCGCGGGTTCCACGTTTCGGTATGCTTAGTGACTTTTTGTTCTTGTGTGATTCTTGTGTTGGTGGGTTTTATGTTTATTTTGAGGTAAATATTCGTTAAGTAATTTTGTTAGTTTCTTTGCGAATTAACGTGTCATCTAAGTAATTTTTTTATTTATTACAACATTCGTAAGACCTAAGAAATTAATTATTGTGTTATCGGCATACTTAAGTAACTGTTTGACGAGGAACTATACTAGTTTACGTAGCAGCGCGACAGTCGTCGCGAAATGCTGCTCATGAATATGAGCATGGCTTTTGAAACTCGAGTTCCTCGTCAAATATTTTGTAAAAAATCACGTACATTTCCTTAAATTATATTGGCACGCATTACATATTGGCATTCGCTATTTGTACATATATTTAAAACAAAATACCAAATATTGCTGAACTTTCCAATTTGTTGGTAGTCAATAAAAGAGCTCCCAATTTAAGAGAGTCGTAAACATGTCTCCGTTAAACGATAGTTATTGCATGTTCATCCAAAACTAAATGTTCCAAAAACTTCGCTAAGCTTTGCAAATTGTTGTCCATATAATTTCATATGCGACATTTATTATTATTTATTTATTTAATGAAATAGACTTTCAACCGAGAGAGACATAAAACCACATTATGTATGTATGTATGTCTGGTTCTCTTTATTAGCCTTTTTGTGTTCTATGTTGTAATGAAAGATTGGTTTAACTGAAGGGTTTTTTTTATTATTATTGTTTGAAGTAAAAATGTAGCACTTAATACTTTGCGTAAAGTCAATACACCAATACACCAGCAACGCAATAATGGTATGTATTTAAATAATCAAAATGAAACAATCTATTCCCAACACTTTGAAACAAACCCATCATCACCTCAAAATACCGGAATCAAACCAAGCTTCAGACCCACTTAAAATAAATACGTTACGACACATAATTCAAATGGAAATAACATAATGATAATACCATCTGAATGGGAACAAAGGACAAAATTCGTCTCGCTTAATTTGAAGTGTCATAAGCCACAGTATATTCGTAAAACAATGCAATGTTCGCGCGAGGCTGTCGGGCGCGGGATCGCGGGATCGAGGGATGAGTCCTGCCATTGTACTGCCGTGCCTCGACGTCTGCCTCAAATCTGCTTTGCGAATCCCTTTTCATGAAAACGACGGCTTAAAACCTCATTTAGCTGGGTCTCGACGCCTCCACCACTTAAACGTTATGGCCCAAGAAAATTGTCGCGTAATTTAAATAACTTTGTCGAGACCTTTCCATTGTCTTCGGTTTGAAGCTCAGAGGACCTCGAGTGTATAAATCTTCCAGTTTCAGGGAGGCGTCTTCATTTTTGTTGAGGACATTTATGTCGTTGTCTCTTTAGGAGCTCGTTGGAGGCTCTCGCTGTTATTAAATGTTAAAGTTACGTAAATCTTTTTCAATTGCGTTGTGTCTTGTTTCGTTTATTGAATTTGTGTTTTGTTTTAGATTTACGTGGCAGGAACGGGATTGGTTAATGTCACAGTTGTTATAGTGATAGTAAGACAACCAGTGTATGTGTTTTATTACATTCCAATTGCAACGTAGGAACTCTAAATACACTTAATCAACTTAACAGGTACACATTCCATCTAAACTTCAAAACAGCGTATCCAGAACGCAAGCTAAAACAAACTATCAATAAACTGCGCACCCCACAAACATTCTATCAACTAAATTAGCTTACAAAATGAACATTCACAAAAGCAAGTTACACATTACAGTCGGACGAATATGAGAGGACATCAAAGGCATCCAGGTATCATAGCTAACTTGTCTATACGTACAGACAACCGCACATCAGAATATAATCTCCAGTATAACTTGACTTCATATTACGCGAGGACTATGTATAATCAGAGACCAACTTATAATGGAGATCTATAGTTTGATCTGCCGTCGTCTGAACCACGTTAATTGAAAGCGAGCGCCGACGCACGAGTATTTACTTAGCGCTCGCCGTGACCAGACTGTGTGTTCAGCTCTTGTACGACTTGTGTCAAAGACTGGAACAACCGCCTGTGTACTCCAGTGTGTACTAAATTGAAAAAACTTGTTTGTGTCCGTCTTCAAGTATAAACAACGTGATTTAATGTAAATAGGACTGAGTTTAAGTGCATTAACCATGTTTTAATCACATAAACTGGTTTAAAACACTTTAATATATAAAACGCAATACCTCAAATTTTATGCCAGAGAACATTTCACCCCTTCATCGGTGAACGACCACGTTTTACTGCAGAAGTAACACGTCGTAAAAAGCAGCATAAAGACGCACCATTATGTAAAACAGAATCAAAAGTTCAAAGCTACAGTTGACAGACGTCGGTTAATTAACTTGATAGCTAAATCGCAATAAACTTTAAACCATCTCAACTCAAACCAAATTGGTTAATGGAGCTCATTGAAATCTGCCTTCGTCCCGCTAATCAATAAACATAAACGTCGATTCAGAGATTCGAACACGTAAAGCCGTGTACCCATCTTAATACCCAGAGGGGAAAGTTCAAAGACTTTCCAATTTGAAAACAGGGACGGATTTAGATTAGATTGGCGCCGACTACCCTAAGTAATGGCTATATCATGTCGAAGATAAATCATGACTTTTTTCAACGTTTCCACGTAACATTGTTCTGGCGTTTCGCCAGTGCAGGTGATGTAGACTACAAAGACTGTTTTCTGCTGAAATTCATCTTCTTTAATTTGCAATTCTGCAAAACAAAGGTTGCACTCAATTAAGTAATTAACTTATTAATTTATTTCTGTATCTCAAAATACAGAAATAACATTAATCGACAAATAAACTTCTAACACGAACATTAAAAGGCTATTTCTAATGTCACACAGTCCAAATCCGCTCCTGCAGCAAATGTAGCGAAACAGTGGCAAAGGTTAAACTGTGGCGTTAGACGAAGCACACGTACAGTGCTATATGAAGCGCTTACAGCGCACCAAGCCTCTTCTAAGGCTGGGTATATATCTTTAAGAAAGATTAACGATCTTCAGGTAGTGGAGAGCTGGGGGTCGGGCTATAATTAAACGCAATAGATGGAGCTTCCCCAAAGATTTAGCGAGAGGGGTTGGCGTCTTGCTGAGTTATGATTTCACACGAGACGATGTGATTGGCACCCCGTAATGAAGACGGTGAATCGACTTTCTGATCGAAAACCCGAGAAGTCTTTATTAGAAAAGTTTCTTTGAACATTAAGCTGAGGTTGAATTCTTTAACTGGTATCATTTTATAAAATTTTTCAACGAAGTTTTGTTAGTCATGTTTGGGATCAAATTATCAAGTAACATTTTATAGTTAAATGGACATATTATATAGCTGTCCTTGTCCTATTGCCAGATAATTGTCATATTTTAACAACGTTTCCTAGAATACCTACCAGCGCCCTTCAGCCCAGATTTCCTCAAGATGTTATCCTTCATTATACATAATTAAACAATTTTGGCTCAGAAAACGTAACATTTCAACATAGCCTTTACCTTCAGGCCACAAAATATGTATAATGTAAACGTATTCATTGGAACAGTCGAGTTCATTCTACTTATTATCTAACGTATCTCGAGAACAATGTTCATACATATTAAAGGTCTCAAAAGGTTACATTTCTTCCCCGCTCCACGAAGCGTGGCCGCACTGTCACATATTTTACTCGCCCTTACGTACTCGCCCTAAACGATGGGAAACACTATCAGATCCTTTATATAAGTTTCCTCTGTTTGTTGTGTTTTCTCAATTTAACTTCTGTCCAACTTTCCACAAAGTTCTCGGCCGGACATAATGGTTCTGTAATTGTCAAATATTGGAAGTTAACAAAGTTTTCTTTTTTTGTTTCGATCAGAGATAATTATATTGGTTGAGTTTGTGCTTCAAAAATTTTTACATTTACAAATAAAAAAAAAATCTGTTGTTGTTAACAATAGTTCTTCTCTTTTTATGTTTATAACCCCTTAGTTCATCTAGTCAAGTTTCTAGTCTCTCAAAATCTTCTCTCAATTCTCTTTTCTCTTCTCTCTTCTATCTAGTCAAATCAAAATCAAGCAATCTGACGTAAATGTATTTTAATCATCGAGTCATTGACCAATCAAATCTTCTCCTCATCACTTAACTATATTAAAACCAAACCATTAATTACTCAAGTCCAACCAATCTCAATTATCAGTTCACTCCAGGACAATCTTAAGCCTAAATCCATGAAATTGCTATTAAGCTAGAACAATGCCTTTACCCTTATCTTGGAACCTGGAGTTGGAACCCCAATACTCGACTAAAGCCAACATATCGATGGACGTCATATCATGCAAGTGTCAATTAGTATATTGAACAACTGGACACTATACAGCGTGTTTTGCATTAATTATTACTTTTGTGTTTTTTTTTTCGCCGCTACAGGCGCTTCGGTTGTTTTAATTCTATCAACCTATAGAACCTAGTACATACCACGACCAGCGTCAAATAGTTGATTGGTGCAAAGACTAAGCAAGCGACTGCTGCGCAATGTGTTGAGGATTCCATTCGCTCACGAAACATTCTCTTTTCACTCTCATACAAATAACTATTCCTGACCTTTTTAAGGGGGAATATCATCCAATTACTTCTCCCACCTTAGGCGAGGCGAGAGGCATTGTTAGACTCTTACTGACTAAAAATCCCCATGCCTACTCCTACTTTTAAGGTCTGGACATGATTTGCATATGGATTTGTACTGACTGTTTGTCCAAGACACAAAAAAAATATTCTAAACCAGCGTATGTTCTCCTTAATAAAAAAACCGTTAATAAAGAAACGTTTTACAAGAGAGAATTTTTTTTTTTAAATTTATTACTATTAAGGCACGTCAATAGAATAAACACCAACATTAATAAAAAAAACAAGATGAAGACACAAGATCATGTGCTTATGCCAATTATAGAAATGCACCATTAACACAGTTTTTTGTCAAAGATATGTCAGCCCCATCGTACCCTTTTTAAATTACTTGTCTATTTAAAATACATTACTTTAGATCTAGATATTTGATTAATACATTGAACCATACATCATTAACACATAGTCACCGGTGACCGACGTTAGCGGAGGATTTGCGTTCGACAATTTTCTATTGGTAGTCAAAGACTTAATTGTTATTAGTGGAGGACCAAGTTAGAATATATAAAAATCAAAATAAAATACCCTACACTGTAACACAGAAACCATTGAGTTCCATGCTGTATAGCAAATTGTCGGGCAGCCTGAACCCTGAAGTACCCGCACCTACAGCAATCAATTAGCGAATTGTTTGTATAAGTTGAGCAATCGTCTTTATTGCCGGTCGAATATTGCATCATGCGATATTACTGGCTTGCTTGCACAGTAATGCATTCGTTTCATTCATTTCATATACGTAATTGTTTTGTTTTTTATGTTGCGCTTTTCTTTTCGTGTTGAGGTGGTATTTTGAATGTTGTGTTTTACTAGTAAATTAAGTAAAGCTTACTTTTAAAATTTACTTGTCTTATTTATTATATCGACTTTAGAACATTGAGAGCTAAGTCATGCCTTTTATTCCTGAAGGGGTAGGCAAAGCTGCACCTCTGCACATTACTGCACTTAATGCCACTTTTCACCATTTGTGTTATAAGTCCCGTGTAATAAGAATATTGCCATATACTGGATACAATTCCAAACTCCTTGTTAACACTGAGAAATTTTCGAAAAATTCAGCTTAGTAATACTTTTTCCGACTCGGGAATCGAACCTGAGACTTTTTGCCCAGCAGCCGCAGTTGCGACCATTTGACCAACGAGACAGTCTAGAATTTTCATACCTACAATTTACCGATCAGCTTACCTCAAACCACTTATTACCTACAATGGAATAGACAATCAGTGTACTATTATTATACCTCTATCTACCCCTTACGGAAATAACAGACGAGATGTTAAAAAAAAGCCCACCAGCCTCAGTTATTACAATACTAATAAACACCTACATTCTGCTTCACATACATCAATACGAACTTCCAAAAGCGGACCCGCTGTCCACTGACGGACCGTTTGTGGACACCAGCAGATCAACCTACACCATTCTTCCAAAACATTATCAACCTTCACACTGTGTAATAGAGTTCCAAATCTATTGAAAGGTTCCAAAACCCACTGTCCATTGACGGACCGTTTGTGGACACCAGCAGATCAACCTACACCATTCCGTCAAATTCCTCCAAAGGATTATCAACCTTAACACTATGTGATAGAGTTCCAAATCAATTAAAAGGAAGGTAGTAGGCTGATGTGACCGTCGGTAACCACAATAATCCGGAGCGAACCGGTACGTCAATTACGATATTGAACGTTATACAGAATGTTTGAAATGCAGCAGACGAATGATCAACCATAGTCTGCTTGTGCTCTAAGTGGGGGAACGGTTTGAATACTTAGAGGCTCGTTTGTGAGGACTTGGGGTAGTGTTTGGTTAATTGATAGGATTATTTAATTAATTAAAAATCTTGGTTTACTCATATACATTAATGGGGAAAAGCTCTACTAGTTTCGAATCACAGAGGAACTCTTCATCATGACCAGCCTAGTAGGCTGCGCGACGTGCATCGTGTATCACGTATGTGCACGATAGTTATTATAAGGACTATTTTATTAAAGGATAAATACAATTTTAGGTTAAAGTAACAGCTATAACTTTAATTATGATATTGGTTGATATTTATCTGGCATCTTTTCTTTTCAGTCAACCTTTTTACCAGAATCTTAGACTAGTTATTACTGCTGAAACCAAATTTAACATAACGACTCTGGCTTCAAACTACAATATGTATAGTTGCTCAACAAACAAAATACATATATTAAAGAAAAAAATTACGCCCACCTACACGCCGCTATACATAACATTTAGCAAAAAAACCATCCCTCTTTTATTACACAAACATATCACAACACAAACGATCAATAATAAAAGTTCAGAAATAACTCACGCAGACATGATAACTACTCAACTGCTCACATTCAGTACCGAAACATGTTTAAACTTTAATGACATCTCGGCTTGCATATCTGAGTGCAGTTTATTTTCACGACACGGCACGGCCATGAGCACGTACGTAAATAGCCGACTAGACTGACTTTACTATTCGGTCCTAATTTAATCCGCGAAACACTCAGACGGCCTAAAAAAATATACTCATTTGAAATTCCAATGCAATAGCAGACGTGTCCTTTTTATAATCCCATTTGGATGCACTCCGGAGAACCTCGATTAGGAAAAGTCTCTGTTTACGAAATTACACTGGCTGTATGAATTCTCCGCTGTAAATTCTCGCAAACGAATTTAATTCAGAGATAAACTCTAGTACGTCCTGGGAATTGCGTAGGCACTGGGTTTTATGCAGCTTTGGTAAATTAAAATGATTCGCTTTTGAAATTATACCTTTTTTATTCTGCGATTTGGTTTTTATGTTCTAGAATAATTATGTTTTAATTATCGTTTTCTATTTAGCGCCTGTCAATTGTATAAAAGAAAAAATATTTTACTGAATTTAATATTTGTATTATAATCAGCTAAATTGTACCTAGATTATTTCCTATAAACAATTAAGCATAAACAATAACCTATTAACACAAGTATTTACATAAAATGTAAACTTATTTCTAAGTACAATTTACTTAACCATATTAAATGACTTCTGTAACATTTTTTGGAACAAAAACAAAGTCAGGTAGATCGCGTAACTTCGCCGGTGCATCGTAAGACACCGGCGACAGTCACACAGAATGGCTTTTGTTCATAAACTACGCACAATTGCTTCCGTGTAACATTTAATTTGCATGATAGTGAGGCTAAAGTTTCACATTTCTAACTATGTATATACAGCGTGTAACATCAAGAAGAATACAGGTTGAATAGAATCTCTACACGAAGTATCAGCTTAAAATACGTTAAAAAAATTTTATACCAAATACTTGCTGTCGCATGGTTCTTGATTTTATAAATCATACAAACGTGTCACAACACTACAGGGATCACTCGCTAATTACGAAACCATCTGATCGCCTAGTACCTAGGTATCTACCTAATTTTAATTCGAATGAAAAAAAATTGGAAAAATTCATAACTTCGTTCCATGAAAACATGAGATTAAAAAACCCTTCCCGTATCGTTTGTTATGTTATCTAGAAACCATGCACTTGATATGTATACCCACTTTTTGTTACACCGTGTATATGCAAAGTATATACCGTGCAGGTAATGAAGACTTCTGCATAATATATATATCAACCGTGACGGCTTGAAGACAGAATTTACTTACGGACTTCTAGTTGGTACGGGGAACATTGTAGAGCTTCCTTTTGTTTCAAGTGAAATATTTTAAATTAAATATCTGTCACGTTAAACTGTATGAGCTACTTATTTTGAGAAGAGTTGTATCTGCTCTTTGTATTTTATTCATGAAAATATCGGCTGATTTATTTAGTTCCTTAAACTGTTAAGTGAGTTTAAAAGAACCGGGCTTTGTAGATATTAAGCTTCGTTCTTTATTTATGCAAAAATGGAGTATACTAAATTCCTTTGTAGTATTGTCAATTTTAGTTTTAGCAGCTCGATACATTTAGTACTTTATTTAAAAAAAACACGTTATTATATCTACTGTTTTCTTGCATTTACCGAATTTTAAAAGCACACCCGTGCGTGTGACGCATCACATTCCGCGCACCCCTAAAAGAGCCATCAGACCACCACAGATGGGGTCCAGTAGGTCTGATGTCGACCCGGAGTTGTGGACAGCCTAGTAGGTTACCGGGGCTCCGGCTTGAAAATCAGAAGTAGCAACGGAGTAGTTTTTAATTAGTAAGAGTCTGACACTCCCTCTCGCTTCGAGGTGAGAAAAGTCATTGGATTGATTTTCCACCCAAAAAAGAGAGCACAACACACAATACATACTTCCTACATAAAATCAGTAAACTACTGAAAACATAAGGCCGCCCATCACAATCTCCCCAATAACACATGTGATGCGCATCACGTCACTCACATAAACAGGGAGACAAGACATTAAAATCATAGCCTGCGTGCAACGCTTCGTTATTAGTGAATATCACTAACTAGTTACTGCCTGTAGTTGTATTTATATGTTTGTTCTATTTAATGAAAATAATAAGTTGCGTGTTATGTTAGTTAATGTGTAGTTTACATATTAACGCTCTTAATAATGGTGGTACAACCGTGTAAAAAACAATGTTTAAGATATAAACAAGATGCAGCAAATGTCAATATTTTTGAAACATTTTTCTCTGCCTACTCATTTGAAGAATCCAAAGCATTGTACAAAAGCAGTATCTTAAAGTTTTTCCATATCATCGCATTCCCAAAATAAAACAAATAGAGCCTTTCCACTTCATATTTATTCCAAAACTCCAATTTTGTTACCTTTTAGCTCATTACGTCCAACTTAATTATGAAAGGGAAGTTCCGAAATGGGAATTCAAAACCGTCCGCTCACTAGCAAAGCTGCCAGCCGAATGACAAATTCCTGGAGTGGACTAAAAATATCTGCGTCCGTGTCGGTTCCACAATCATTCTACTGGTCTGCAGGTCGGGTGATAATGTGCCATGAATTAGTGATGTGCCTGCAAATAGTGCCGCCACTACACCGCTTTTCTGTGCTCAGCGCTAGTTTTTCATGTAACAGCGATAGGTTTATGCTTTTGGATTGATTTTTAGTGCTTTTGTGGTTGACGTGTATTTAGGGTTCGGTGTTTTGTTTGTCTGTGTTGTTGGTTATGAAATCGTAAGTGTGATTGCTGAGTAGGGTTTTTGGATTTTATTCCTAGGTTATACATAATTTATGTATATTCGAGAGAGTTTTAGAGTTTTTATGAGGTCTGAAACATTGTGGAGTCTGGTGTACATTATTACATAGAATTTAAGTTAAACCTGTTTATTTAAATTAAACCTGTTGAAATATTAAACATAAAATCAATATTGTCTAAACTTAACTAAGTTTTTGTCTATTATATGCTCTTTTGTGGCAATATGGCAATAGGCTCACCACCTTATTACATGGGACTTACAACATAAATTGTAAAAAGTGGGTGTACATTGTACTGTGGCATTACGTGCCATAATGTGCACCTCTGCCTACCCCTTCGGGAATGAAAGGCGTGACGATATGTATGTATATATGCTCTTTTGTTTTATCATCTGTCTGTTCTCTGAAAGCTTTACTGGTATTGTTAAACTTTTTATTGCTTTATAATTATTTTCAAACCCATACAGTTTGTCCTACTAGGAACCAAAAACAGAGCCCCACAAACATTAGACCAGTGAGCCAGTTAAAATAGTAAATAACAAGTAGATTTAAACGGTCATGCTTGTTTGTAAGAGCAGTCTATCAGGCAGACGGTTAAGTGCGCTGAATAATTGATGTAACTGAAAGTAGTGCATCGCTGCATTGTGCCTTCTAGTCTCACTTGACATTTTTCTATATTTAGTTTAGGAGTGGCTTTATTGGATAAACGGTTGTGAACAGTTACTTATGGTGGAGTGACTTTTGGATAGGAAGAAATATTCTTAATATATTTTTGTAATTTTTAGGCATTGGGCATTGTCTGATATTGTGTTCAGTATACACTGATGCAACAATAACACAGAGAAATAATATAATTAATATAAAGAAATAAAATAACATAAAAAAAACAAAATAATATACACTACCACCGTTACCTATAAAGGTGAATTATTTCTTTGTATGCTACGAAATGATTGATAATTTTAACTTTAAAACAACTTTTTGATAATAATTCAAACAATAATAAACCATATTCTTCGTAATCTGATTGTTAAACAAAAGAATTAATTGAGGTGAAACATCAAACCCCTCTAAATACACCTTAAATAAACTAAACTGAACGATTAATCCAAAAGGGATTACTCATAAAATCATCACAACATCGAATAAATCTTTCGGGGAGATCGTAATAATTCTTAAAGAGAAGAATTGGGCTTAAATCATTGATTTATTACGTTACCCTAAAGGCGGCCTTGAGAAACGATAATAAATGGAATATTAACGTTCATTTCATTCGGAAATCAGCTAAGAAAGGCCAATTTTAAGACTCCCAACAAAATACCCAATGATTTATTCGCGATGATATTTTATTAAAGGTATAAAACATACCCGTTTTAACGGAAAACCCTTCCTTTGTACTAAAGACATATTTTCTTTCCGTGAGGACAATTTTTTCCTGTAATGGAAAACATATTTTGTTTTACAGGAACTCGAAAGATTTTGTTACAATTTCTTGCTTCTTACTAGCATCTAAAAAACAACGATATTTTTAATGTACCTATATCTATTTCCAGGCTTGGATTGATATAATGAGGAAGGGACCTTACAAAACCATAATCAAGAATGAAGTAATTTAGACACAACACTGCTGTGTGTATTGTGACAACTAAATCATGTGTATGACACTTTGTTCCTACACTTGAGTACAATATAGTGCACAGTAATGCGTGTAAAGCTAAAAGGACAACAAATGCAGTTCACTTATTTCCCACACTCTGTATAGTGCACTAAATATTTTGTTCCACAAACAATTTACGTCACTTTACCAAAACGTCTAACGTTCAACGCCCAGCTTAAAATTTTCAAGCTCGTTTTAAAACAGAGCTATCCATTACAAAGCATATTTTTCTAAGATAAAATCCCCGAAATTTAAAATAAAATAAGGGAAGCTTTATAAAGGCGTGTATGGTGCCAAAATATGTATCTTTTTTGTGAGTTTCTCTGAAGGAAGTTTAAGCGTCTGGGCTCGGGCCCCGCCGCGGCGTCGCCGACGGCTTTAAGTTGCCTCTCCCAGGACGCCTAAAATGTAATATACTACCTGACATGGTCAAACAATGTAAGATAAAAATATTGTGTAGAATGAAGTAAGGATAAGTGGGGCTTTTAAAGCGAAAAAAGGCGCTCATGTTAGTAACATTGTTTTTGTACATCTATTTTGTTTTCCCGTTAAGCTTTTTAGTATAGTTCTAGCATACTAACTGTGGGAGACTTATAGGTCATTAAACTTTTTTATAGTGTAATGACATTACACACATTACCAAATCGTAATTTCATAAATTATTTATACACAATAACACGCAGAAGCCCCATTTAAATAAAAACACAGCGCACATTTTTCAGCACTAAATCAATTTCCATTCTCGGGCGACAGTGGACATACGTACTTGAGCGTCATTTTAACGCCGCTGTTTACCATCGAGTCTGTAATTGCCAAATTTATGGCACCCTACACTAACGTAATTGTGGTCTGCGACGGTGGCATGTATCACTCCAAATTAGATTCAGAGGAAACTGGTAAAATGGCTGTCAGCGAAAGTGGGCACCGCGTTATTTATTGTTGGGTGCAATGCAAATACGTGGCCGGTTGACAACACCATGTTTTATGGTACTAAGATATGGGTGTAATGGGGGGACCATGGGTATCCTACATGGCATTTTGGGTAGAAGATATAGGGCGTGTGGTCAAGTGGATTTGAAGAGGATGTGTATATCTGGGTTTGACGTTTCGAAAAAAATGCATATCAAAAATTCAGTTCACAGAAGAACTCAAAATTATGTGATGTAAGATTAACATACAAATTAGCAAACTGTTGTATAATCAAAGTTGTTATGTTGAAATATGCACACTTGGAGTCAGTAAGAACTCCGCCATTAGTACGTAAACAAAGCTAAAAAGTACATTATCTACACGACCACACGACTTTTCAAAACTCATACTTAGGGCTGAACACAATATAAAAAGCTTTAACAAAACAAAGCAGAGACCGCGGCTTGCATAAAAGTTCCGAACAATACAACTTGAGTCTCTATTCATACAAAACTTTATCTGTACACTCTCAAAAATAGCTAATTATCACAATGAACGAGATAAGAAGGACACGTACAACATCGTACGAACAGGTGAAACTTCAGAACAAAAGCTCTCGGGAAACTGGGAAACAAATCCTTTGAAAATTTCATCTAAACAGCTCTTTAAACTGTGTTCAACATCTAACTGCCGGCTCGCCAGTTTGTTCCCAACTCCACCGCCCGAGGCATCTTCTTTAATTTATTTTCGAAATTAACGTCAACTCGCGACATGGACGAAACTTGTGGGAGATAAGTCTTACCTTGTTCTGAGGTTATCAGGAGGATTTAGAAAATGTACAGGATTTTTTATATTTTTGTTCTTGCTGTTTTTCTTCTGGCCTACTACAGGTACATTAATTTAATGAAATGGTAACATTGCAAAAACAACTTATATGACTGTGGCAGATCTAGACTTAATGCTCACTCTCTACTTGAGAGTTATAAAATTTGTATACAATACACAAACAAATCAATAATGCGTGCGTAGTTAACATAGCTACTTAATGAAACGGTTAACTAAAGTATAAAAAAAAATATAGATGGCTACCAGTAAAAAACCGTAACGCATTTCTAACATAATTATCCATACAAACATTTCTTTTCCATTACATCGTGAATTACATAACCAACCTTACAAATTAACTTTTATTCTAGAATTCTTACGGTTCTTTTCCTCTCCACCTAATTACCCGAGCATTGTGTATGTAACAACATTGTTTATACAAACAGACAACCTTACATATCTCGCCACATATCTACGCATTGTAAGAGAGTTCAGAAATTCTTTAACTACACAAAGCGGCCGTGTACTTCTTACGTTGTTATTTAATTGTAAGAGGAATGAGAGCACTTGTACCAGTCCTTTGGGAGCTGTGTTTTATTTACAACTTTGTATATAAATCTTGTAGACCTTTTTGTAAGGTTATTCTCGGTTTTTCAGGCTAAATAACCTCTGTTATATACAAAGGAGTTAGGTAGAAGTGTCTACTAAACCATATTAGACATATACTTATACAATAACTAACGTGTGATATACTAAATTAACTAAAAATCACGGTTTAGTAATGGAGAAAAGCTCCACTAGTTTCAATTAAACGGATTCTTCATCATAAGCAGCGTGCGCAGATCCATTAGTTAATATTAGGCATAGGAATAGACAAAAAAAAGCTTATATTTGGCCACATTCATTTGGCATGAGACAGACACACAAATAGGTCGATATTGACACACTCAAATACACAATACACATAATTAAAAATCATCTAAGTATGTAAATAATATACCCATACATATATACGTAACTAAAAGTTTTCTCAATAGAATTTTACGAAACTATTTTCTCTCTCGTGCGAAGATTTACAAGTTTCCGATAACAAGATATCGAGTTCCACCTTCAGTTCACGATATTTATTTTTTTACTGTATAACTTACATCTTATAAAAGTTATGTAATTTAACGATGTGACTTAAGAAGTCCAACTTATATTTTTTATACAAGAATAGGTACCGTAATTCATAAAAATAGTTTCAATCCAAAAACGTATTCAACAGACACCTTTCGACGATAAGAGCTCAAGCCAAGAATTTAAAAACATTTTTATACAAAACCCAAGCTACACAATTACCTTTTTACCCGCAACAGAATGCAGAACTAGAGAATCACAACAATGTTACCCACGATATAATCCTCGTATTTGGGCTAAGTTAGTTGCAACAAGGCTCGCTTGGAGCATAAAGGAGCACAGGAAGATTGGTCCACGGAGCACAATGCGAACCCATTGTTGCAGCAACAAAGGGATGGATCTATTAATTAACCCCGGACATATCGCTCTTGTGTTACACTATGCAATCATAAATGTACTTCACAACATATTTATGTAGTTCTACGCCAACCATTTTTGTTGCAATTGCTTTGCTACGCCGTAACAAAGATGCTACGAACTTCGTAGGCGTTGCTACGAAAACGTCGTAGCAATGTTCAGAAGTTTTTATCGTTGTATCTTTAGACTCGACTAGTAACTTTGTAGTCGTAATGGAGACTATCATAATACGGTACAATATTATACATAAAACAAAACAAATCAATACCTAAAAATATTACACCTTAGAAACAAAAACATTAACAAATATATTTGTCACAAAAGGAAATCGAACTCACTACACCTACTATAGCAATCGATCGATCAACCCCTCATGAACAATTTAGTCATTAATCGTCGCACTGGAGTAGGTACTAAGGGTGATCCCTTCCTAAACATATGTTAACTGTTGATTGCTCTCAATTTAAACCCTCGAACTCATATCACGAAGTTGCAGCACGTTAATGGGAAGTGCTTTATAGTTTACGGTTTCAAAGGCTCTATGTAATTTGGTCATATTTTGTAAATATTTGAACGTTATTGATACTATGTTATTAGAGACTGGTACGACTATAATAAAAAGTGTGGGAGAGCCATGTTTCGGCACGAATGGGCCAGCTCGACCGGATTGATACCACGGCCTCACAGAAAACCAACGTGAAACATCGCGTTACGTTGTTTGAGTGAGGTTACTGGTAGCCCAGTTACCCCCTTCCCAATCCCTGATTCCCCAACAACCTTAAATTCCTAACTCCCAAAAGGCCGGCAAGGCATTTGTAACACCTCTGGTGCTTCGGGTGTCCATGGGCGGCGGCGATTGCTTACCATCAGGTGATCCGTCCGCTCATTTACCGGCTTTTACCATAAAAAATATGGCAATAAACACCATTACTTCTAACGTGCCAGACCCATTAAAATAACAAGCTCAGCTCTCCACTAATTTCAACAAAAACATAGCAAAAACTTTATAAATACAAAACAAAAACATTATACATATGAAAACAGTGAACTACAAGCGAACAGCTTAATCACTGAACAAAGGAGAACTTGGAGAAAACATGAGCTTAAGCCGCGGACAAAGTTTAGATATTCCACGTGAACCGGTAAATCGTCGGCTGTGTTGCTATTTAGAAAAATAAGACTACCGCCATCCTACACACGGGTGCACATCAACCTATACTCGTCCAGTTTATCATGGCCTCGCTATGTATGATCTTTCTACACATTCCACGGTCAATTTATACTGGATTTGTACAACTTGATCTGTTGTGTACCTACGTAAAGTTCTCGGCATGTGGAGAACACTTTATTACACTCCTTACAGACGGATCGCAGACGGTATCTCAGTAATAAAGTGCTCGCTTTTTGTTAAGTACCGAATTTTCGAGCTACATTTCCTTGTTTAAGAAAACGTGGTTTTGTTTTAGAGGATTTCGGGCTTAGAACATGATTTTGTTAGTGTTGAAAGTTACAAACGAGTTGAGCCCACTTTAGCACCAAACACGATTGGTTCAGCAACTTCAAGTGTAAACAATCCATCATAATCCAATTTAACCCAATAGGGATGTTGATGTGGTATGAAAATTAAAAATCTATTTAGTCTGTCAGTTAGATAATGATAAAATATTAGACTTGTATTTTTTTATTTTGTCACATTAACAATACTTAGATAAAGAGAATTTAGGTTTAGGAGTTTAGGAGTGGGAGCAAATACGTCATTTCTACGAACGAAACTAGCAGTAATATTATTTCAAATCGATAATACATTTGCGAAAGTATTTGTTTCCGTAAGAAAATTAAAATTACGTGTCTAATATTTTAAAATAATCTACAAGACGGACATCAAAATAAAAATTAGTCATCTACCCTATTCTTTTTGATAAATATTTTTTTCTTTATTCACCTTTTATTTGCCAGTTTCAGTCATCGTGTAAAGTACCTTCAGGCCAGTAAGTCCAATTCCATTTTTATTTGACATAACAAAGCTGAGCAATTAATTTTATTACAGGTTGATGGTGGCGCGTTTGTGCGTGAACCCGTGGTTACGCATCGCAGAGCCGCGAGGGTCCTTCGGGGAGACGTCAAATAAACTTTGCAATCTCTCTCATAAAGCTTAGCCATAGAGTAAGGATGTAGAAGTGGTGACAAACTGTTTGTTAGAGTTAATAGTTCAGATTTTGGTCACCAACTTGCCTGGTGGTAAGCGAATATGTGGCGACCGATGAAGCATGCCTAATTCGGCAATGAGGCTTGCTATGCATACACGCCCATAAACATGTTTCTATTTAAGAAAAAATATATCAAAATTGTTACTTATTTCAGTATACTACTACGAAGACGTGATGAAATAACTGAAAGTTTGTAAAAATGTGAGGATCACGTGACACTGCATTTTAATCACTCTGTTACTACAAATAAAGTATATAATACAAATAAACCTTATTTTAATCATAACGTAGAACTGTAAATAAATAGGCACAATCAACAAGACAATTTAACCTGTCTCCTCTGTCTCAACACTGCTCTACGCCCCGTACACATGCACTCGACAACAGGGTAATAATTAAAGGCAAAACGGCTAATCCTTGTCGACGAGCAAACACGACGCGACGCTGTTTACATGCACATGTATATCGCTAATAAATATTAAACAACGGAACACACGAATATCTCCGTTTTTACTGAACATTGTTTTTCTTTTTTTTTTTTAGACAATCGCTTTATAGATTTTTTGTGTGTGGATCTGCAGTAGAAGTTAAAATGCGAACAGCTCGCGATCATGCCGCCATGTTTGTTGGCACACTGGTTCTGATAACGTTTCGTGTTTTGTTTTTCATTTTTTTTTTTATAAATGACGGATTTCGTGAGTGCGACTTTTCAATGAAACTGTGTTTGTTTTTCAAACAATTTAGTTTTCATGGAGATTTTTTTTTTACTTTTCTACATATACGCTTTTTGATATTGAAAAACAATAACGCGTTGTGTTTCGTTGTGTGAGTGAGGTTACCGAATTCCCCCCTTTCCAATCTTCCCAATCCCCGATTCCCCAACAACCCTTAAATTCCTAACCCCCAAAAGGCCGGCAACGCATTTGTAACGCCTCTAATGTTTCAAGTGTCCATGGGCGGCGGCGATTGCTTACCATCAGGTGATCAGTCTGCTCGTTTCCGGCTTATTCCTTAGAAAAATAAACGAATGTTATGAAAATCTAAATAGGTGCTCAAGTTCTACTCATCAAATTTTTAATCGAAAATTCTAAAACTTCACTACCCAATCAGTACAAAACTCGTTACGGGTGATTTCATCTAAAAATCAATTAGAATTTCTATGACAGCGATATCACTTTGTCACACCAAGTGGACTGATTGATGGGGCTTGATGTGAATTTATTTTCCCCATAACCCTTCGGTCACCCATACAGTCATACCATTCGGAATTGATTGCTTATGAAAAATGTCAAAAGTTGGCCGAACAAATTTATTTTTTAGACATTGGATAACTTTTGACGAGTGGCAAAATAGTTTTTGTTGCTAAAATACTTTTTCTTACCTACATAATTCATAGGCAAAATATTATGTTTATCATCTGAAGAGAAACTGTTTAACCAAAAACCACTAAAATCATAGTTGTTCATGTTCATCCAATAAATTACATTGCATACTCAACATTCCTTCCAAAATATTATTCAAAACAGATACAAACAAAACAGATAATTCCAATACTCTGCCAGATATGAAACCACGCAAAATTGCAAATGGCTGCCAATAAGAGATCAATACGCGAATATAAAGCTAAGCTTCCAATCAACCTCGTTTAAATTCGTTTGCCGTTAACAGAAAGGTGAAAAAAACAAATTTGCTTGGATTCGAATTGTCTTAGTTCTATATTTCGGAGCACGCAACACAATCGGAAATGGGCCAGGGTCTTACGTAAGACCCACAGCATGTAACTTTTGTCTTTAGGTTTCATTGTTCTTTTTGCTCTTTCTGTCTTCAATTAAATAATGTATAAAAAGGAACGCTTTATTTTTAAAAAAAAAGGAGTAAGTAAGTACTTGGAGAGACTACGAAAATTTTTGTTTGGATGTTTGTCCGCCGATCACTCTGAAAACTACTGAATGGAATTTGGTACACAGACCGAGTATGAGCTGGCTTAAGTGATAGGATAATATTTTATCTCACTTGAACGCGGCACTGGAACGCAGGCAAAGCCACGGGCACAAGCTAGTAATGCATAATTAAGAAACACAGAAATAGTTTGAAAACTAAAAAAGATCATTTCGAACTTCGGAAGAACAAAAACGCATGACAAAATTTCACGTTCTTTGAATAAAATAATTGGTGTTTCTTTTACATACATATAAGAACCAAACATTTAGTCTACTTATTCTTTCTTACAACCTTTCCTTCACCAAAACAAAAGGAACACCCTGTTTCAAAACCGAACATGTATGGCAAAATATCTTCGTGGAATCAAAACGATTTCGCATGCAACCGTGCGACAGGCGTTTTGTGAAAAATGTTAGTGGCATGGCACGCTAATGTCGACCCGGCACGATTCTGACCGACCTACATACAGACTCGGTTGAGGACAATCGTATTTGTTATTGAAACAAAGGTTGATATAGACATTATGTGCAATCAATATTCTAGATCTATTTAGGTCAAAGAAAAGACCACCGGCAGGGTATGGCAGTCGGGAAGTAATTAGCAGCTGCTTTATATTTATTATCATTTCTCTTTGAGTAAAAATGCTCAATCTATTTGTATATTGGTATGATGATGATTTAGTCTTAGAACTAACTAGAAAGGTTACCGTAATAATAATTGATATTCAGTATAATTGTCGTAGATTTGTATTTTACAAGTACACAGAGGATGTACTCCAAAATAGCTTTCATTTTTTACATCTAAGCTTATCCATTGTGGTATATTTTTTCACAATCCCAAAATAAGTCGTTTGCATTCATCCTCGGTGCGCTACATTTATAAAGTAACCGCAAATCTCAAAGATATTGAAACAATAAAAATATTCAACCACCATAAAATTACCCTAGGCACAATCAAAAACCGCCTAAAGATCGGTAAACGCGCGATGTTCCACCGCACGCCTCACATATGGCCGCGCGATTTATAGCGAACCTTTTTAACCGCCATGCTGCGTATATTTAAAAAAAAACTTCCCAAGAAAGGGCAGTGAAATATGTTATGTATCTTTCTGAAATTGTGATTGGGGTTCAGGGAGCGATAACTCCCACTTTATGACCCAATTTTTGTCGGATAAACAATGGAATTTGAAATTTTATCTCGATCACGCATCGGGGGTCGTTATCGACACAAGCTTTTTGAATATTAATTCTGTATGGATGTGTTCTTTCCCTGTAATTATGGATTTCCGATACAACGCCCGCGATTATGAGCGTATAAATATCGTATACGATTGTACGTGTTTTGATGACTTTTTGAACTCGAAATTATTGCCTTTTGAGCGTGTATTACAAGCTATTCGGAGAAGTTAGATAATGGTTAACAACTTGTGTTAAATACTCGTAAATTGAAAGATATTTTGTAAATACATTAGGGTGCTTTTCCACCAGAGATGTGCTATGCTACGTTGCTGTGGATGAGATTGGCTTCCACCAATAATATTCATTGGTCCACATAACTTAGCATTGGTGGAATCGATACATCGCATACTCGAGCTACGCATCTTCCTTGCATAGCTACTCTGCGGCAGCTCATCTTCATAACACATGTTACTCGTACAGCTGCATAACTTAGTATCAGTGGAAATGGTCATATATTTTCACAGCTTAGCTAAATTAAATCTTTGTAGCATAGTTACATAACGCATCTTTGGTAGAATAACACCCTTATGGTGTATAACTGCTACAAAAGAACACGAAAAGAACAAAAACAAAACAATAATTACCATCAGCGGCAGCACTCAGAATTTTAAAAACAACACTTGAATATTCATTCACATTTATGCTCCGACCGCAAAGAATAGTTGAGCCTATCTTTATTGCCGAAGGGTGCATCTCAATGTCCGAGCGATCCCGAACATAGCCGAACAAGCCAGCCCTAAGGAAATGGCACTGTCATGCAAATTTAATGATCTTCGGAACTAATTACTTCACTCCGCACATAGAAGAGATAAAGCCTCAGTGTTTGTATAGTTCAGAACATTCTAGACTAAAGTTAGAAACATTCTAGCTCCGTGTGTTCAAGGTGTAAGTTTCACGTAACACACAAGTTTGTTTTAGACTTACTTTATTATCGAGTGTATGAAATGTTTGAAGTCTCGGCGGCTGCACGTTTTTAGTGAAGCGGTTTAATATTTACTTAATAAATTCAAATCTTTGTGGTTCTTTCGTTCTTGGTTTTGTAGGATAATAATGATGAATGGAAATTGAAGTGGTGTGGTGTTAATATGTGACGTAGTTTGTATTGGTAACGAGAATATAAGTACGGTCAATTGTCTAGTGTTATTTCAAAGGCTAGTTGATAGAATGTTGGAAGGTCATACCAATTTAATGTATAAAGTTGACCTTCCATTATTGTAAAAAGACAACAAATTGAGACCTAGGTAAAACATTCAACAACTATTTTCATTGTTCGTAAATGTAATACGTCCAGAAACACAACATAATTTAATTATACTTAATAGGATGGCGTTTGGCGACCATGGAGCACGCCTACTTATGAGCAACCTGTTCACTCGGGACTTGAAGACACCCAAGTTGTATTTTGCAGGAAATACAGACTCCGGCAAAGAGTTCCATTCCTTAGTGATTCGCACAAAGAAACTTATAGCAAAACGCTTCTATTTAATTGATTACCATAGAAATCTCAATCTACAAAAGGAAACCTATACTCAATTAGACACTACACAACATAAAAAGAAACGTTAAAAAATAAACAAGCCAACCCACCATTTTATTCTACTAAATTGGTTCAACACTTTCGCCGCCACGTGGTACTATATGGTTTACCTTGTGTACCGCGCTTTCAACTTCTATTCAAACATTTGAACATGCCAAAATCCCGTCGCAGTGTACGGGTTAAGCTTCAACAGACTGATAGAAACTTTATTCTCTATATGATGTATGCAGCAGGTCTACCTACACCAATCTGTAAAATTATCTCATTGAAATTTCAACTTTGTATCAACATAATAGAGTCGGAAATTCAATAAAGAAATGTGATAGGTTGATCTGCTCGTCGATGTACATTAACGTAATTAATACGTTCGCAATTAATATTAGACTTAATCAACATGTTTAGTTCTCGTTTGGGATTTAACGAAGCTATTCGGTATGTTGTTAGCTTTATGTGGGAATTATTTTGTTGTGTATCTTTGTGTTAGGTATAAAGTATATTATTAATTGCCACTGCTTTTTTTGAGGGGGAAAAACATCCAATGATTTTTTTCGCTTTGGCGAGGCGGGAGAGAGTGTCAGACTATTACATAGACATGGGGAACCAGTGGATGCAGTTGGCGGCCTGTCGTTCTACGTGGAGGACTAAGGGGAGCCTTTATTCAGCAGTGGACGACTCTCTGCTGATGATGATGATGAAGAGCATATACACCATATTCTTCAAACCCACACAAATAAGACATCTAACTGCCACACTCAGAAACATTTAATGATAACTTAAACTACGAGTATCCCTTAATAACGATTTAGTTCCGAAAACAATAGCTATAGTTTGGCTTAAGTAATCATTAAATGATTCTAAGTACGGCGTTAAGACAAACATTTACGAAGATGCAACATCAAAAAGATTACAATTCAGAATTTCAGAATAAACCAAAACACACAAAGAACCGCTTGTCATAAAACTGCAAAAAATAAAACAGTAACCTATCACACAAACATATCAATCCCAAAAACCACCAAATTGGCAAAAAACACACACACACACACACATTGACAAAAAATGCTTTGATATTCAAAACTTTTGCTCAGATGACTCTCAATACAAGACTGCAAATAGGTCACCCGTGTATTGTCATTGTTGCAGCTCAACAATGGGCAAATAGAACTGTGCAGACCTACTCTTTGTCCGATGTCTACTCGATGCAGATCTATGGCATCCGTTCATTTCGATACAAAAGAATATCAGAATGATATTATATTGTAATGTAGTGATATTATCTATAACTAGCTTCTGCTAGCGGCTTCAGAGGATAAAAAGAAAATATCAAGTACTTAATATGCACTGCTTATATACGCATAATAATCTATAGCACATTCTTTTGTTATGTTATATACACATAACAAATTTAACAAGCACTGCTCCAACTCAACAATTAAATTATCATTTAAATTAACTTTAAATCGTATGTCGTATAAGATATACATCTCACAACGTCAGCAAGCACGATAGCTGCTTAACCCGTAATGTTTCCAAAACAAAAAAGCGTTCCGGAGCCGAGCCGGAGCTTGCTTGCTTACCGATTGTCCTGCACCAAAAATAAATCGAAAATAAGAAAAATGCTCTTTAACAGCTCTTTAAATAATATAATATCAAAAACTAGACCAAACCTAGTCACAAAACAGGTTGAGCCCAAAATTTGTAGCCTACATATACTAAGCTCGCATGTCCGCGTCTACTAACATTACCGCAATAGCAGTTAAATCCTAAATGCCCCTGATAACGATAGGTATTAGTACCCAATCATTACTACGAGTAGGGTTAATTATGAGTTTGGTTCTCTGGGTTTTTTTATGGATTGGATCGGGTTTTCCTGCTTTAGTGCCAAACTATGAATAACTGGATTCAGCCATACTTTAAGTGCCTACTGATTAAGACAGAAAGAAAAAATGCAATCAAAAAACAAACTTTAACATTAATATATCATCTATACAATAGTATTTTAAACATTATTAAATTAATTGCTATCGTCGTGATAGCCCAAAGGTTTAAGACGCCCGCTTCTTATGCATAAGAGTGGTTCGAAATACGGCAATACCAATGTGACGTTTTCCGAGTTATTTTGTACTTTCTAAGATGTTTAAATACCACCACCGACAAACGGTGAAGGAAAAATCGCGAGGAAACCTGAGCTTATAATTTCTTATTAAACGTTTGGAATCGTCAACTCGTATTTCGCAAGCGTGGTGAGATGCTCAAACCTTCTCCGTGTAACAAGAGACCTGTGGTCAGCAGATCTATTTTACGTTGATAAGTCTGCGATTAGCCACCAGAACGGCGAAGCAAAGATGTGGTCACTTAAAGCTGATGATGATGCTAAATTGTCCAACCACCTATTTCTACCCTATCATTGAGCCATCAAAATTTGTAGCCTACATATACTAAGCTCGCATGTCCGCGTCTACTAACATTACCGGCAATAGCAGGGTTAAATCCAATGGACGGCTAAATGCCCCTGATAACGATAGGTATATAGTACCCAATCAATAGAATTAAATGTAGGTTTATTACTCGGTCACGAGTAGGGTTAATTATGAGTTTGGTTCTCTGGGTTTTTTTATGGATGGGATCGGGTTTTCCATTGGGTATTGATTGAGGGTCGCTTTAGTGCTTTGTATAGGAAAATAACTATAAATAGACTGGATTCAGCCATACCTTAAGTGCCTATTGTTTAAAAAGAAAGAGAGAAAGGAGTTATTTAAATTGTGTGCAATCAAAAAACAAACTTTATAACATTATTATATCATATGATTAACAATCAATCGTGTTTTAAACATCATTAAATTAATTGCTATCGTCGTGATGGCCCTTTTTTATGGTTTAAGACACCCGCTGACCTTATGCATGAAGAGTGCGGTCCGAAACCTACTAAAAACGGCAAGTACCAATGTGACTTTTCGAACCGAGTTATATGTACTTTCTGCAGATCCGGATTAGGCATCACCACTAGACAAAGGTGGTGAAGGAAAAGCTCGCGGAACGCAACCTGAGCACGGGTTATAATTTCTCACCGTCTACAGACCAGTTTACGGAAATCGTCACGCCCGGAGTGCCTTCGCGAAGGCGTGGTGAGGAGGTTCGTTCCCTCAAACCTTCTCTGCTGTATGACTACTTCGCAGAAGAGGAGATGTCATCCCAGTTGCTCGCTCCTCCAGAGACACTCTGGGCGTCGGGAATCGCGGGACGATCTGGTTCACTATCACCTGTTTTTTCAGAACATTTTTCATAGTAACGTTTATTTTTTTTTCTAAACTGTTTACATCAGCAATTCATTTCAAATTGCCAATAAGCGTAGGTAAATGAAAATATTTTGAAATTAACACAGTATTTGTATATTTTCAATATTAATACTCGTTATCAATGGCGCGCAGACTCTCGGCGCAATTTAATCTGTGGGATGAACACGTTTGGCCCTTTTGTATTGTTTTTAATGTCAATAAATATATAACTTTTTTTCATAGGACTTGTAGTTTCGCCGAAAATTGCGATAAACCGATTTTTACTCTTAAAACCTCCCTCCCCCCCACTTCCCGAACTCGGATGGAGTGGAATTTTTATTTTTTTCTTGTTTTAGCATATTCTCTTTCATTTCCAATAGGTTTCATTCTACTATAAATTTCTTTTACTTTTTACCTTTATTAGAGGTATCTGCACTGGCCTAATTCATTGTTTTAGGATTTAGATATTAAAGAATAATATTCGATGAGATTTATTCAATGTATTGGTTTTCGGCCATTGTTTTACTAAAATTTGTTTGCTTAATTTAATAAATGTGATGACGATTTTCCTGTATATTTTTTGTGAATATTGGCAAAGATATATAACTTTGTTATTTTTCGATTCAACAATACTTTCAAACAATACTTGAGTCAAAGTCAAGTATTGTTTGGGCGGCGCTGATCGCTTACCATCAGGTGACGCGTCTGCTCATTTGCCCCTATTTCATTAACTTTACCCAATACTTGTTTTAGCCGTTGCTAAACTAATAAGGTTACTTTATGAGTATAATTCTAATGCTTCATAAGTTTATCACAAGCTCAATATAACACTAATAACTATACATTTTAGTAACAACGTATAAAAAAGTAACACACGTATAAATTTTAATTTTCACCAAATAAATTCGGCAAAAGCAGCGAAATGAGAGTTGGTGACAAAATACAACGGTTTTTTATTATTCCCCGAAACGTTACACAAAAAATGGGACACGAAACACGTGAATTATTACAATACAAACCGTACTGAATGAAACACATTACAAATGGCTATATCATGGCTGGAGATCGTCAATAATTCAACAAAATGGCTGTATCGTCAAACAACTGGCGGAAATAAAAGGAAACAGTATGAGAGAGTACGATTTACGCAAATAAATGAAAATTCATTCGAGCAAACAATGCTGGGATCTCATGCTCGCTCGTATGAAAGTAAACATCTTAGAGCAACCCCTTAAAATGGCTTTCAATGGTATTAACATTGTCATAGAGTTTTGTGCGTTAGATTAGCGAGGCATTCTCATTTTGCTGATGTTCCACCGTATCGTACCGAATGGTTTTGAGTTAATTAAAATTTGAATGTTCTGACTTATCTACATAAGTACATACAGTCAGGCTATATACATGATCGATGTGAATGTACAGCGTGTAGTCGCTTTGTGTACACAATTTGTTGATTAACGTTAATCAAAAACACTCTGTTTTATTATACACTTTGCAGTAATATTTTAAAATATAACCCGCTTGTGTAAAACAATACTTTATCGAGCTTTATGTTTGCGATATTTTTACGATTGAAGCGTATATAAATATTTTATTACAAGCAAATTTTTAACGAATAAAACGCCAAAGAATCATAAGTCATAATAAAATTCACAAGTTTTTTGTGAACACAAAAAACCTTTTACGGATTTCGATGATTAAATATTGATGCAGAAACACCCTGTCTATACAGTTTCCACCAATCGCGGCCGAACAAAATATGGCTACTTAAAAGTTTAAGATTTTCCCCTATTATTATTTAACGGTTAAAAGCGTGCGAACAGGCATAATCGCCTTTTGTGATAAGACTTATTGCCGTGAAAGCTTTCACAACCTTTTCAAGCGCACTTTTATAATAAAAACCGCAACATTCGAATTATTTATTGTTTCCATTTGAAATTTTCCCGCGTTTTAGATATTCAAAGATGGCGGTTTTACATCGTAACAATGCGAGCGTTTACGATCGTGGACGACTTGATCTGGCCGTTTGTTCAGAATACTGGTTTCAATACAAGCTCAGGAACGGAAAGTATTTTCTTTTTTGATTTTCTTCAGGTTCTCCTTGTGTTGTATTTTCACCTGAGCTTTGTCGAATGGATTTTTAGGTATCACTGGTTTTCTTTTGTGCTTAGATGTAGCTTGAAGCGGTATCTTTCGTTCGAAGAGAGAAAGATGAAAAATAACGTTTGTGTTTGTAAGTATACTCTAGTATTCCTACTTAGTGTGTCTCAAAACGTGGTTAAATATAAACAACAACATGTTTCCCTAAAGGTTTCTCGTAATTATGTTCCGTAAAATATATTTTTATAAAAAATGCTGTGAAAATAATGGCCTATTATAAAAAATAAGGAAAGTAATACGTATTCACGAACTAATATATTATAAAATAAAATTGGAAAGTGCAACACGTTCTTATTTCATCTGGAGGCAATTTAACGCCACGTCGTCGCAAGCCTCCCGTGTAATTCGTTCCCAACATGCAAATATGCCTAACGCGACACTGAAAAAATTTCAACCATTACTGTATTGAAACAATGTATTACGTAACTTAGTTTATGAGAACATAAAATGGTAACGAAGACAGGATTATAAGGGGGAACCGTTTTAATATTTACGATTCAATTTGTTTTGTTCTTAAAGTTCAAATTCGAATGATGGATGTTGCAACTGATGACATCAACGTTTAATGCAATGAAAACATTATAAGTTTCAATTTCAATATTCGTAGCAATGCTACGACGACTACGAAATATTCGTAGCCGTAGCAAAATGACTACGAGCGGCATGTACCACAGGAATACTCACTATAATTTCATAGACGTGTTATTATTATTAAAACAAGAATCACATTCCAATTTTCCTCCATAACCTCATATACCTACTAAAATCCAACAGCTCCAACATTAACCACAAACAAAAGGTAAACATGTTAGTACGAATTTTCAACCATTACCTCTCAATTAGTTTAGTTAAGTCCTACACCCCACGTTGCAAGCATCCACGCATAAATTAGTCTTGTTAAGTGCAGTACAGGAATTTAATCCTCATATTTCGTCTGCACCGGGTTCGGCATATCTTTTCAGGTCTATAATGAATTGTACATGAGGTGGATAACTCGATCCAATCTGGACCCTATCACTGATACTCAAATTTCAAATTCGCTTGGTGAACTGAGATTTCTATTCCATTTGCTGTTTGATATCTGGATGGAGGGTGTTAAAGAGATTGCTACTTTAGAGTCCTTATTGTAAAGGTTGTTTTTGAGTGTGCAAGATAGGATTTTAATCTCTTTTGGATTTATAAAGTTGTATGTTTAATGGTGCTCATTACTTGGTGAATGAAATCGGATTACCAGACGGCAACTAAGCTTGATCTCTGACTAAAACATGAAGAGGGTTTTAATTTTGAATGTGTAATAATCAAACTTTTTGGGGATTTTAGAAGATCAATACGTATTCTGAAGGGGGGAAAAGTTGCTACATTGTTTTTTATGTAAAAAAAAGGTTTTATTCTTTCTAATGAATAGTCTAAAGTTTATTTTTAAACTTGTCGTAATTACTACAGCGATTAGCTGCTTTTCAATTCGTCAGTTATTTACATTTGTTGAGTTGACAGTAGTTGACACGTTCTAATTATTATAACACCCAGTGTAACATAAACTTTTCGGTATTTCGAAAATTTCTCAGTGGTAGCACCGAGTCTGGCATTGTGCTCAGTATAGGGTATACAGGCTCGCCCTTTTACATGGGACTTATAGCACGAATGGTAAAAAGTCGGTGTACATTGTACAGTGACATTACATACCGCAATGTGCACCTCTACCTGCCCCTTCGGGGATAAAAGGCGTGACGATGTAACATAAACTGTTAAAAGTTAAGTAAATGACAATAAACATGTCGGTAAAATTTTATTATCTCAGAAAAAACCAATTTATCTTTCTTTATTGTTTTATGAAACAGGCAGTAGTTGCGTAGGCGTCACTTAACTTTGGAACGTGTACGCTAAATCTTATTGTCTTAACGTGACTTAGGTATTTGCAGTCCCTAAATGAGCGTTTTCTAGTTACTAACATTTTAAATGATAAAAGCCGACTTCAAAAAGTAAAAGGTCCTTTGACTTCAGAGCAGGAGAAGGAACGGAGTGGTTTTTAGTCAGTAAGAGTCTGACACTCCCTCTCGTCTCACTCAAGGCGCGAGAAGTCAGTGGATGATTTATGCCCCTCAAAAAAAGTTTATTTCACTACGATGAAAGTATACACTATGCGAGTTCACTTTATTACTACAATTGCTCTGTATTACTGAAAATATATGCTCTATGTCGCTAGTTACCGGAGGCCCAATCCGCCACTTAAAAGGCTAACGATGTTCTTGCAACTCCTCTGGTATTGCAGATGGCCTTGAATGGCTCTAATAACTTGCCATGCTTAGGAGATGACTTATAAGCTAATTGCGCACTACAACGCATCTGTGGTGTTGCGGGCGTCCATGAGCGGCGATGGTCACATACCATCAGGTAGGTCGTCTGCTCATTTGCCCCTAATCCATAAAAAATAAAAAACATAGAAAATTATACCTATTATGCATCACAATCATGTACATATCGTGTTTAATTAAAGGAGTGTAGAAACTTCTCACTCTCACCCACCTGTGTACTTTTATCTTCTATCTACTTATATCTTTCCTACCAGAAGTAAAAGAGCCATGATATTTTAATACTAATAAAGAACGATCAGCAAGCGAACGTGAACATTTTAATGATTATTTTTGTGAAAAGCATTGTGTTTTCGCCATTTTATTTCGCCAAGCGTTTGCACATAAACGTGGCGGTAATCTTTATAATCGTCTCACGTCTATCAAATGAAAATCCTCAGCTTTTTATTGTTTACCGCCTTTTATACGATTGGGGCTTTGAAATGTTTTTTTTTTATATTATACTGCCAGTGTTTAGCGCTGCGGAATGAATGAAACTTTTTGGTGACAACTTTATCGGTGGTGATAGGTTATTAGGTATTCTTGTTAGCAATATATGGTATATGCCAGTATTTTATTATGTTCAATACTGTGATAATCAAATAACAGTCAAAATACATCTACAATATGTACAATTATTCTAATTGGAAAATGGAGTTTCTTGCATGTTCTTCTCCATTCGAAGACGGGACGAACACCTAGCTTCATTAACGGACAGTCTGACAGATTAATTATTATTTATTTATTTATTTGTTGACATTTCAAATGTACTTATTTATAGTTTAATTGGAATTAATGCTTTGACTTTAACAATAAATAACAAAGTACCTAAATCGCTTTAAGACAACATCTTAACTCATAAATTAGTTAAACAACATACAACGTACCGCTTATTCAACAACCCTAAACCTCATCAATTCATTTAATTCAAAGTCAATCTCATACCCCCCTACGTAGGCACGGGCCCTCAACAAAACTACGAACCACACAAAACTAACCAGATCTACCTACATTACCGCATAATCCCGGAAACTTCCAAATAGAAACGTGGATGTTGAAGCCTCTTTGTATTATACTAGTTGTAATTTCCTCGCAGACGAGCCTCGCGACAATCCCGACTTATCCTTGTTCCTTGACAACACTTTCCCCTGGGCTTCCAACAACTGACAAACTTAAAACACACTTCTAACAACTCTTATCACAACTACACAAAGCACATTTTCCATTGTCCCTGATTACTTAAACATCGTTGTCAAGACACAGCCTGGATTTATAGCGCAACTTCACAACTCTTGTAGTCGCTTTCATTTCACACACTAGTAAGTAGACTGGTTTGTCTTTACTCTTATTGTGTTTCGTTAATATTTCACGACCCTTGACGGTTAATGTCAAGTAACTTAGTCTATTTACATTTAAAAGGGATGGCCCTTTGTTTAACTGTTTTGTCTTTGTTAAACATTTTAGGGCTCAAACTGTGGAGTCTGGCTCCCTTGATTGGGTCGTCATTTCGAATCCGATCCTATCAAATTAGTACGGAGCTCTCCCCCTAGTTACTAATGAATGCGCCAAATTAATAGGTTGTTAGTAACTTATCCTTTTAAAAGTTCGTTAGCGGGCTCATGCCAAAAAATCAATAATAAGCTCTCACTCTTACATTTTTGTGCAATTATCGTACGTATTGCCATTTCGTTAAAATAATTATTCCACGAGCAAATCTTTCAAAAATAAAAATCTGTTCTAAAAATAAATTCAAATAAAGAAAAAAACAATAACAAACCAGTTCAACATTACCGTTCGTATTTCAAAAAACAATCGAATCGGGTCCGCCATTTTCTCGTGCGCCGCGTAAATTAGCTCGGCAGTGCGGACTATCGCGGTTGTCCTAATGCCTGTAATGTATGAGTGACTCCCGCTGCGAGAGACATATAAATTGCAAGCGAGTGTACCACAGACCCGCGTTTGAATAGAAATCGTCAGGATGCAGTTGTGAGAGAATTCCTGGTTTCCTTTGCCACGAGATATGACTGTTTTCGACTTTATGCCGCATATATCTGTTATAAACAGACTTTGGGTTTTGTTGAGCTGTTACCGAGTGCCTTTGAGAGGTTTTGAGCTAAAGCCATCCTGCTTTCTTTCTAAGTAGTTCTTGTTGTTTTGTGAGTGTCTAAACTAGTTTTCTTTTAAGGAGAAATCTCTTGAAACAATCTTCACTAGCTACCTCTTAAGAAATATACCTACGAAAAATAAATATGTAAATTAAAAATCTCTACGCAACAACAGTGAGGAAAATCGCTTAAAATATTTACTTAATTCTTCTTACAAACCTTGTTTAGTAATTACGTTTTAATATCAACATCACATTTTGTAATTTTTTCTTTGAATTATGACGTCAATAAATCAAGCGTCTGCTCAGACCGTCTGCCCACTAAAACAAAGACATCACGTGCCAAGAGATGATAAAATAAATTTTGAACATCCCCCCATTACAGAGCTAATGGGCTGTATCTCGAAAGCTAGGGAATAAAAGATCCGTCGATTAGAAACTTTATGTTTGCAATTTTCCGGAGTCCCCCCTAGAGTCTTGCGAGCCTTGAAGATGTACGTACTTATTACGGAAACTTGTTAGAATACAAGATTAGTATGTAGTATACACTGTACTCCATTAAATCAGTCAATTTTCCTTAATGATATTAGATATAAAGGAAGATCCGACATTTATTGCTTGATGAGGTTGTTACATAAAACAACAGCATGGCTTACACGAGTAATTTATTCAATTTGAAAAAAGAACATTAAAGGTAAGCGTCCACAGGCCCACATCGTACGCATTCCGTATGACGTCATCAGTACGCATCGCGTGTAGGCATTGCTGATGATGCGGTCTGTACGATGCGGATCAGTGGACGCAGTTGTATGAGTTTCTATACAAGGCGAACTAAAATCCGTTGCGTGTGATGCGTATGATGCGGGCCTGTGGTCGCTTACCATACGTCGTTGCGCTTGCAAAAGTTGCTATGTGATTTTTTCGAATTTTGGTTTTTGATGTTATTTTGATCCTTATATCATTACAAGCAAGGTGCAAAATAACATCAAAAACCAAAATTCGACTTTTGCAGGCGCAACGACGCATAGCTCATTGTTAAAAAAGGACGTTTTCTCTTCTTCTAAATTTAATGTGCCTTATAATGGCAATGAAGTCAGGAAACAGACTCAATTACAGACACATCGATTGAACATTAATCTGATACCACGACGAAGGGTCCATAAACGTGAAAAACTGGCTTAATCTACTTTTAATCGGTAAAAGAGGAAATAATGAGGGTAAACTTAGATAAAAGAAGTAGATTATTTTTTATAAAACAATCTGTTTTTTTGCCCGTGAATTCAAACACGCATGAAATTAAAAGGAATTTGAAGAAATCATTAATAGTATTTTTGGCTGCAATATAAATTCACATTTCATTCGATTCAAGTTAGCTAGCTTAGCCTAATTTAAAACAAGTATTTAACTAAATGTGGGAGAGTCATGCTTCAGCACAAATGAGCTGCCACGACCGCAGTGATACCACGGTCTCACAGATGATGGACGTGAAACATCACATGCGTTGTGTTTCGCCGTGTGAATGAGGTTACCGGAGGCTCAAATTCCAAAAAGCCAGCAAATCATTTGTAACGCCTCTAGTGTTTCGGGTTATGGAACCCGAAACACCAGCCTCTGAAATCGCAGCCGCCCATGGGGGCGGCTGCGATTACTTACCATCACGTGAACCGTCTAATCGTTTACCGGCTTATATACCATAAAAAAAAACTCCTGCATTAACCCTAACCAGACTACACCATTGCATTTGTAATGTGATCAAATACACACACACATACACATACATATGACCTACCATACCTACAAAGCAAACACATTCGATATTGAGTAGATACAGGGTGTTAGTCAAATCATCCATTACACGGATCAAAGGGGTGTTTCACGTGACTTGGAGTTATTGCTGATTCAGATAGGCTGGGTACCTGCAAGATAACCGCTGTGTAGGACGGTATGTGGGTTACAGATATAGAAGATATATAGTCTATACCTATAAATATACCTATATGTGGTGGTCTTAGAGCTTTTAAAGTATATTATAGTAAGAAATTGTTGGATGAAGTAAATATTTTGTCATTTATGAAATTCTAAGCATAACATAATTCGCAATTATAACTTCTTTCAAGTTGCTAACACTCATTAACGATATATACTAAGCTTAAATGTCTTTACTACTACTATACTTACTAAACAAACTATTCACTAACACTATCAACAGAAAACCAAACCAAGGTACCAGGAGGAAATAATAATCAAGAGGTTGAATTGAGCACTTCGCTTTCAACGCGCTCATCAATTAATTTTATAAAGGTCCTTTGACAAAGACGTCTGCTGGGATTTCGAATCAAAAAGACTGATGCTGTGTAAAGTAATGAGAGATTGGTCGATTATTCCCTGTTCGACGGTGTGCCAAACGACGTTGGACCCGGCACACCGCCCCGGGAACCTTTTTAATTTTCCGCTAGCCTTCAAATTTATATGTTTTCACTGCGCCCGTCAATTTTCGCGATTTTTAATTTAAGCACGATGCCGCTGCGATGGCACCGAAGGCGGTTCTTAACACTTTTTGTGATTTATTTTTATAATGAATCATAGACGGTGTTTTTAAGATAATTGTTCCTGTACTGTTGGCTGTTTGTTTGTATTTCGGGCAGCTTTGCGGCAGAGTGGTTTGTTATTTGCGGTATTATGGACTGTTGGGAATATAATTACTGAGATACGTAGTACTGGCGTTTAATGAGGTGAATATAAATGGTAGTTATACTTATCTCTTATTCCCTGAAGGCGTAGACTGAGTTAAACGAACGTTCTCACTTATTTGCCCCTTATAACTAGATAACTTGTTTGTTGAAGAATCCAATTACTCTTGCATCGATCGTTAACTAAACTAATCTCAAGCAGTCGTTTAAAAACTCTTTTAAAACTTAGTTATACACGATGCCAGTAACCCTTATTTAATGCTGTATAATAACCACACATTAGCACAAATCCGACTTTCTCTACCTAGTTTACGAATCGCAATCGTACGATACTTAACCGCCATTCCAGTACCGCGCCATTTCTTCAAATTCCCGATGGCCGTACAATCGTTTTGGTTAACGATGCACTAATGCGTTTGCACTGTTCCCATTACGGGGAGACCGCGAACCACTTATCAATACCATTCGATTAATATTAACGAACTTGTACTTGGTAATGTACAATTATATGTGTGTACTTAATAGCTTTTTGGGCCCTTAATGTAAGTAAGTAAATTCAGTTAATAAAAAATAAGTATTAATACGTAGGTACTAGGGGCGATTTTAGTTTAGTCCACTTGTATTTGAAATGAAACTGAAGCAATGAACAATTGTTTGATATCAACTAACAGATCTGCAAGTCATTGGATTAGCAGTGGATGTCTTGTCGCTGACATAATCATGGTGAAGTTTTGAATGAATCTTTTCATTACTTTATTTTATCAAATATGGTAATTTTCACGTTCATAACACAAGCCACGTTACGACATACATACAGTTATGAAACAAACAAATAATGAATTATTCCTTCACTATATACCTGACGTACGACCGTATTGTGCTTGCATGGAATGAAATATGCATTGTAGAGTGCCGCGCATTTTCAACAACAATAAAATAAATCTGACGCAACAAAACCTATAAACATTCAAAAGCAATTTATTTTCCTCAATGCGATCTGAACTAAAGCTTGTATCCCTTCATAAAGAATTCTAAACGTGCATTCTCGCATTACGCCATCTTGAGATTTATGGCAACCCGCTGTCCGCCATATTGTTCCAAATTTAAAAATATTTATATTACCGCCGAATCCTACAACCGTTGTATCTGAATTGTTGTTTCGATAAGCATTGAGTGGACTTCGGAGACTTGCTCGGGTTTTATATGATCGGCCCGCGTATTGGGTACTTGACGTGCTTTATTACTGGCCGTATTTACGAAATGAGGTTACTATCTGCTTCTTTTTTCATATTGCGAAACCTTTTTGTTTAAAAGCCTATTCTTCTTTCTTTATTTTGAAAAAAGGAACTTTTTTGTTTTATCTCAAAATACCTATACCTGTATAGGTATTTTGAGAGACAAACATTCAGAATTTTGTCCTAATCAAACAAACGATCAAGTGACTCTTAAATGACTTCAGTGTTACTTTTGGAAAATGGGCTTACTCTTACCAACCAAACAGAACCACAGATCGGAACATATAAATTTAGAACGTAGCGGAAAATTAAAATGGCTCCCGTGGAGAAGCATCGCTTGGAAATAATATTATATACAATATTGTTATTGTTACAAACAATAGGAAAAAATACAATATTGCCGGTGAAAAATGGCACTAAGATGCTTTTAAATTTATCACACACAATATTGGGTTTACATGGCTGGTATCATTTTTATTTATTTCCGTATATAACTCCCGTGTTAGGTCATTAATCCTTAGATATTTTGGCTCGAGTATTTTATTGGAAAATTACCGATTACCTATGTCAGTGAAAGATTGCTAATGTCAAGGTTTGAGGCCATTATTCGATCGAGTAATTGGGACAGGTAATAAGTTTCTTGCCAAATTGTGTTTCCAAAGATCTCCGAAAATCTTTACAGGTAACGAGAAGCCATTAATCTAGTTTTGGGTCTTACAAAGAATTACATAATGTGGGTTGAGAAGGGTAAACAGCAATTACAAGAAATAATAGATACATTAGCTAACTACACTAGCTAAAACAGAACAAATTTTGAACTGATGTGATTTTTTTACTGATTTTGAATTTGATTAATATATGTTATTTGTCTGAGTCATACCCAATATTTGCATGCCCATTGGGTAGAGCAAAGAAATGTATGTAACTCAAATAAATAGCACCTTAGTCGCTATGTACTATACATTTGTTCAGCAAATAAGGCTATTTTGATTTTTGAACCTAAAACTTAACGTAATAATTCGTAAAACAAAACAAAGTTTAAGAAAATAATACTAGACAGGAGTTTGACTAGATCTCATTCCTTTAAAAAACTTGCAATACTGCACCTGATTTCTATTCCATCGAACTGTGAGATTGAAGGGACAGAGATTGCACCTGTGTCCACGCCCTTATGCATTCAGCCAGTTTCCATTAGCCGCCATGATAGAAATAAATGGTCTGGAGAATATACCCCTTTCTATGGTGCATGTTTCATTGAAACAGTTACTATAAATAGACGTACTACGTGGTCGATTTCTTGTACTAGAAAGGCTCCATGATTTGGGCATTTTAAGAGTGATTTTCTACACTAGATGTGCTATGTAACTATGCTACGAAGATGTAATAGCTAAGCTGTGAAACTATGTGACGATTCCCACTGATACTAAGCTCTATAGCTGTGTGTGGAAAATGCACAGCTCGAGTATGCGATGCATCGATAGTAAGGAAGACATCCATAGCACACATCTTTCCATATAAAAACGTAGCTTAGCAAAGTCTGTTTCCACCAGGGCTAAGCTATGAGTACCAATGAATTTGATTGGTGGAAACCAAATTGTGTAGATGTACAACAACGTAGCATAGCACATATCAGGTACAAAAGCACTCTAAGTAGGTGTCATTGAAGTCATTGGAGAAGGCCTACGCTCTGCAGCTGATGTCTTGTGCCTGATACGATGATGATGATGAAATAGGTATCATTTCAAAAAGATTTGTCATATTAAATCAGTGAAGGACTAAGTTCTAAATGAACTTAATGTCAATGAAATGGCAATGGATTTTTTTTTTAAAATCCCCTCGAATAGAGGTTTAATGATACCTAAGTAGCTTTATATATCTACATAGATAAAACTATAAGTCGTTAGGTTTTTCGCCACTAGTTTAGGAAATCCCCCTACAATCATTGATTATATTATCAAAATATATTGGTTCTCTTATCAGATCAACGTCATCATGATAGAGTATGACGTCACACACAAGCTAGTCACGTAGTAATGACGTCAAAGCTTCACTTATTACGTGAGCGTGTTAGATAAGCTATCTAATGCCTGTGACCTGTACAATATGGAGCATTGGTAAAGTAGGTCGATATCTACGATTATGGAGGAAAATTAAATATTAATATGTTTTATGTAATGAGGATAATTTAAACTAATAACAATTATAAGAAATCTGTTTTGTTATAAATTTTGTGAGACATACTAAATTAATTGTTATGTTATCGACTTACTCACGTAACTATTTGACGAGGAACTAAACCAGTTTCAAGCTATGCTAGAGGCTCATATTCCTGAAAGAAGGTGATCAGCATTCTGCAATGCTGATCACCTTCTTTAAAATCGTAAACAGTAAAATGCAGCGGTTCTCTAGTTAAGTACCTATAACAGTATACGATGCCATATACAAACTCTTTATATTAACTAAAAAGAAAGTCAGAAAAACAAGAGTGAACAAGATCATACCAGCAACGTGTAACCGCAAAAGATTTTTCCACAAATTACCATGAAAATGTATCCTCTACCTCACTCACTCACTCACACACACTTAAGAACCCTCGAAAACAATATGTAAATACACATTATTAAGTTTAATATAAGACTTTGAGTAATACAATAAAACGAAACAGATAAGGAAATCCGGAGAATTTTAAATTGTTGCCAGAAAATCTAATAATCCCGGATCAGGACAGACGCGGGTCGGATCAGCCAATTGATCAATGACAGGCATTCTCTGAATTATTGAGAAATTGTTCTTATTCGATTATGGGAGCTGTAGAGAAAGAGGATCTTTCTGAATTGTTTTTAATGCTCTGTGAAGTTCGATGTTCTATAAAAAATGTCATGGATATTTCCGTACTGTATTTATGTGTCTTTTGATCTAACTTGACTGATCTAGTGATTGTCATCAATACGACATCATGAAATCTTGGGTTTGGTCCATGGAAGTTTGGTTAATTGTTTCCTTATTACCGGGCTTCTTTCGGTTTTTCGGTAGAAAATTTGTCAGTACATCCCCTATTTTCTGGGACTTATAACACCAATAGTGAAAAGTGGGTGTATATTGTACAGCGGCATTAGGTGCCGTAATGTCCTCTGTCTACCCTTTCGGGTTCGGAATTTTGTTTACCTGTATAACTTGATTAATAAAAATATGAAATGAAGCTGTATGACTGAGGTTCTCGATTTTGCAAACGATTTTATAATACACACCGATAGCTAAGTTTCTGGAAAAAATATTCGTAACTATTTTACCCAATACTAGACTTAAACAGTCTCACTATTAGCAAGACCCTGGCAGCATTTATTTATGTTCACAAAACGCGTTGAATACCTAATTACACGAAGCACTAAATAGTGTTAAAGCTTAAAAATAAAACAAACGAATGTACGTAAAATATTACCTCAAACTAGAACGGAATACATATGAGCTAATTAAAAATATTACAAGAGCATCGCTAATTACATTTTTTCTGCTATAAAATGTAGTTTTTTTTATCTTTGTACCGTATCTACGCTACGGGGAGAAATATTCTCGTAAAGAAATGTGGGAGCAGTAGTTTTTTGTTTTAGTTACGTATTATATTAATGAGAATGTAATTACCTTCCTCGGCCCGCTAATTGGTTCATTGGGCATCAAATACAATAGGTGAGTCGGACAAATTATTATTGTATTGGTTTTATTTTGATCTAGATTGATGTTAAAAATGATCCAAATAACAAGTTTTACTGCACGGTTGACGCGGTGGCTCGGCAACCGGCTGCTGTGCAAAGTGTAGCAGGTTCGATTCCGTTACGGAGTAACTCTTTGTGTGATCCACATATTATTATTGTTTCTGGTCTAGGTGTCGATGTCACAGGAGAAAAACCTAGTTTAAAAAAAATCTAATACAAAAAGTTCTCGTTCGTTTTTGTCTTTTGTAGATATATACTATTCAAAACAAAACTAATTAATTTAAACCGCATTAAAACCTTTGTGTTAAATACAGCAACGCACTAATAACAATAATCCCTTCCCTTCGCAACTCCTGTTAATTAAAATTATAATTTAAATATTACCTACTTATAATACGCCCGTTTTCAAAAACTTCAAAAACAATACAACGATTTCTAACCCTCAAAAGACTTAGACGCCCAATCTCTGAGATCTGACATCACAGAGATTGGACGTCTAAGTCTCAAAGAAATTAACCGGCCGCGTCTGGCAAACAACTTAATTGAGTTAACCTGTAAACGTCATGTCACAGTCAACCCTTTTCTGCCGACGTTATTGTGTTCGTTCGCCGTAATTTTTAGACTGGAGATTTGCTTTTGTATTCGTTTTAGGGTTATCTTTTATATGCTGCTCTTATTGATACAAGTTGTTTCCATTAATAAACTTTTCCTAGTGGGTTGTTGTGTGTTCCTCTTGCCAAAAACAGGTCACAATCGGATCACTTTACCGACAAGGCCAAAATAAAGTTGTGAAAACATAACTATGAAATTCGACTTAGTATCTACAAAGTGACATAAATACGTATACCTACTCTTTATCTATATCCTCCCAAAGTGTTCAACTATATGTATCTGAAGCTATTTCACGCGGGTGAATAAAAAGTAAAAAAGAAAACGCGTTCCCGACCGACCGTAGCGCTCCTTAATAGCCATTTAAACACAAATTAAAAGGGAATGCTCGCATCAGAATCCTTTTGAGCCAAAAAAAAAACATTACGTACATTTGAAGCTCAGGTAAACATGAGATGCTATATTTCCACGTAACAAATGAAAAAATATCATTCGTGAGTCCATAATTTCATATTTTGGGAGCGTTTTTCCTTCATTACATGTTTTTGCGAGACAAGAGTCTAATCTCCAATGGGCCCGGCCCGCCCGTACTGTCTCGGAGAATCAAATTATGCCTTTCCATGAATATTATACTCGATGTCGCAATCTTTTTGCGTTACTCAACCGAGACTCGGCTGAAAAAATCTCAATGAATCATAATATAAAATCCTCTAGAGTGCAGAGGTCTTAAGCTTAGCGGCCAGGTAATATGGATCATCTTTCTTCTCAGATGATGTGGATTTTTAGTTTCAATTTTTGCTCGTAACTTGATGTTGAAGACTCAAATTGAATTTAAAGTCTGCTTCTAGGTTACTGACGTAGCTTGCTTGCGGGAAATTCAGTGGAGAATTCATTTTATATCATGCTCTTGTAGGAAATGTTTAGATACGACTACGCTGTAAGTTATAGCGTTTGTTACTACACTTTAGGAGTATAATAAAAACGAATTTTACACCCAGATAGTGTATAAAGTCTTTCTCATTAATTCAATGTAACAGCCATGATTTAAAACGTATAAAATAATGATGCGAGCCATCACAGTTCAATCTCGTGGAAAGCAAATAATCGCGGCAATGTATCCGTTCATGGCAGGTCCCCCTACGGCGCCGTAGTTTTTTATCGTAGAGCCGAGATAAATGTCCGGTTAGCGGGGGTCCAACGTTGATTTATACAGGACGTCCGTCAGGGCAACGAATTACGTAGGCTACGATGTAAATCACCTAACGTTGGAGGCGAATCGATAGCCTTAATGCCATCCCGATGTGGCTACTTCGCAAAGGTGTTGCTCTCCCACTTGAAAGTTTACAGCCCAGCCCGGTCATTAAGGATGATGAAATTTTCACTCCTAGTTTAGAGATAGAGCCTACTAATTCCTATTATGAATTTCGCTTTAGAATTAGATTAGTTTAGTACAAATTGTAATTATATTATCACTTACGAAAATGTGTATGTGTGTAATATAATAATAAAATATGGGGTCTGGAACTGTGATCCGAGAACGACAAGAGTTTTCTGTAACATTGGATTTATAAAATAACTGCAAAACGACGAGAGTGTAGGTACCTCTGACAGCGCCACCCACTTCAATGAAATCTACACACAACTCATTAAACTCGCCTTACGTCAAAAAGTTCCCGCCATCCATATGCACGGCGCCACAGATTAAAAAGGTCCACAGAACCTTAATAGATTAAAACAATAAGTAGCGTTCGTAACAAGGAACGCGCACGTTCATTATGCCAATGTTTATTACTGGCTGACTCTAAACTTTTTATAACGGAAAAGTTGACGATCATAAAACACGTACAGGTGGATTAAAAAGGGCAAAGTTTCGTAAGGGCTGTGTCCCCAAGGGCCCGGATTTAGGTAACGAAGTACGCAAAGTGCGACAACTTAGAAGTCTTTACTGTGAGTTTTTATTTTGTTTCTGTATTGTAACAGCCTGTTTGGAAGTTAAATGAGGCGTGGAAGTAATGGCTTAATTATGTTTTGTGTCGTTTCTTTGCGGGAAATGGTGATGAAAGTAGTAAAGCTAGTAGGAGAATTTGTTATTTTGTTCCATTTTGGCAGTGATACTGAACAGTGGAAGAACGAAAGGTTTCGAGATTGTTTTGTGTTTCCTTGACATTAATTTTAGTAAGTCATTGCGATTTCACTTACTAGTAATAGAATTATAATATTTTAAGATCTTCTCTAAAAAGGTAAATTGAACTTATCGTCACGCCTTTTCTCCCCAAAGGGGGGAAGTGCCCATTACGGCACGTAATGCAATTTATGTTGTAAGTCCCGTGTAATAGGTAGTGAGCCTATCGCCATACAAAAAGGTAAAACAGGGCTTTTATAAATTAACATTGTACCTAATAAATAGCCTACTAGTCAATGAAGGTACCAACAAACAAATACGTATTCTAAACACAACAATCAACCTCACTCCAAGAGACGATTACACGTCAGACATTACATCAAATACAACAAACGCTAAACACACCAAATGGCTAGATACTAGACAGTAATCCTTCATGAATGACACTATGTCACCGAGTCAGTCTCACTGCCTTTCATTACTGAGACACCAACGTTGTCTCGGATACTATAATTGGAGTACACCATCACACAAGTCATAATGAACCCTAACTATCCAAGCTTAAAGTTGAATGTTGTTTGCGCAAACATCACAAACGTTTCACTTTTAAAAACGCCTTGGATGCTGAGTGGGCGCTTGAGTACTTTAAGATCGGAATGGGTGTGAAAAATGGAAAGAATACTCGTCCCTCATCCAGCGCAGTCTGAATGTCTTTGTACTAAAAGTTTAATTATATTGATATTATTTTTTTGTACCTTTTTACTATTTATTTACTTTTTTTCGATGAATTAAAACAATAACATGAACCGAAGTCGTGTAACGATCGACATAGAATTATCTATACTCCGTTAGAGCATTTTCTTTGTAATAAATGTTTTATTATATTGATATTATTTTTTAATACCTTTAAGAACTATTTATTTACTTTTTTCGATAAATTAAAACAATAACATGAACCGAAGTCGTGTAACGATCGACATAGAATTATTTATAAATAATTTATTTCTTATTTTTATTTTTTGATTTTTGAAATAAAAATATATCTATGTCCTTTCTAAGGTTCTAAACTATATCTGTACCAAATTTCAACCAAATCCGTCAAATAGTTGCGGAGATTAATGGTATAAGCATAGAATGTTCGACGTGATTCTTTAATTTGACATAACTTTTTTATTTATGAACCGATTGACATGAAACAAACACTAAATGTAAATTTAAGCATCCCACAATATATTCGTGAAAACCGCATCCAACTCGGATCAGCCGTTTCTGAGATTAGCGCGCACAGACGAACAGACAAACAGACAAACAGACAAACAGACAAACAGACAAAAAAAAAGTTAATTACATTTTTGGGTTCGACATTGACATAACAATAACCCCTGCTATTTTTTTTATTTTTATTTTCAATGTACAGACAGCACTTTTCTACGATTTTATTATATGTATAGATTCTGTTTTCACTCACCAGAAATGGAATTATAATATTTTAATTTTTTTTCTCAAAAGATAAATTGTAATTATCGTCACGCCTTTTCTCCGCAAAGGGGTAGGGAGAAGTGCCCATTACGGCACATAATGCCACTGTACAATGTACATCCACTTTTCACAATTTATGTTATAAGTCCCATGTAATAGATGGGGAGCCTATTGCCATATAAAAAGGTAAGCTTTTATTAACATTGTACCTAATAAACAGGTACTAGTCAATGAAGGTACCAACATTAAACTACAATTCTAAACACAACAATCAACCTCACTCCAAGAGACGATTACACGTCAGACATTACATCAAATACAACAAACGCTAAACACACCAAATGGCTAGATACTAGGTAAATGAATGACACTATGTCACCGAGTCAGTCTCACTGCCTTTCATTAATGAGAACCAACGTTGATTTCGGATACTATAATGCGTGTGAGTACACCATCACACAAGTCATAATGAACCCTAACTATCCAAGCTTAAAGTTGAATGTTGTTTGCGCAAACATCACAAACGTTTCACTTTTAAAAACGCCTTGGATGCTGAGTGGGCGCTTGAGTACTTTAAGATCGGAATGGGTGTGAAAAATGGAAAGAATACTCGTCCCTCATCCAGCGCAGTCTGAATGTAACGAAGAGATTATTGTCTAGTTTTTTCTAAAGGCAAAGTAAGGATTTTCAGTCGTTGTTGGTAATAAACCTTAAGAATTTTCAAGATTGTTAGTGTTACTGAGGTTTTGAGAATGAAATCGCAAAATAATGACTTATTTTGAGCAGATTCGCTCTCAATTTTTCTCTTAGTACTGTTCACAAAACTGCATGAGCTCAACCGCAAAATATCTTCATTCATAAGAGCAAAAATCCCAGTACAATAACCTAACTAATCCATAAAAGTCATTCGCACATGACAATCTACGTTTTCAAGCAAAAAGTTTAATTTAGCCCTTGAGTTACACCCGGCAGCTGACGTTATTTAGGGTCGACAGATCGTAAAAACTAAAATAAAAAAAGGTTAATAACTATTAAGATCGCATTGTCACGAACCTTTCAAACAGATTCTACAAAAACACCGTTTATTTAAAAAAACGTTGTTAATGATTAAACTGGAGATTTAATAATAGTTTTGAGTATAAAAAACTGTTGGATGAAAGCCCTAACGCTTGTGTTATTGGGCGAAAATTGCAATATGGCTGCCGAGAAAAATTACAAGTGGGAAAAGCCGAGTACCCTTCAAGCTGCAGCGAGGGGAATGAAGCCGCGAGGTGACGACTGAAAATGCTTTGTGATAATGAAAATGGCGGATTTCGGTGCTCACGTTGCGTGTGAGTAGATAAAAGGATGAAACAATAATATCCTTTTGTTTGGGAAAACATGTTTATAGCCGCCATAGTGGCACAGACAATAAAGACACTGTTGACGTAGGAACGTTGGAAATTGTTTTTAGATGGTTTTTCTTTTAGTTCTTTGTTCCATGATGTTGACTTACATACGATAAAAATTGTTTTAGAAGTGGGTTCAGAAGGTAGGTAGGTACCTACACAAGTTTATATATTTATTTTTAGCAACATAACATTCGTAACAAACATATTTGTATACGTATTCTTTAAGTAGGTATTTATGTTTATTTTTAGAACAAAAATAAACCCAGCTTTTTATAAGTAAACAACCAGATACATTTCGACAGATAGGTATACCTATTGTTTTTCATTCGGTTCGTTCCATGTAAGACGTGCTACAGTCTTTATCCAAATCTACATTTTGTAATTTAACGCTTCCGCGTACAGATTCATACGATCCAAAACTTTAGAATCTAACATAACCTATTTCTAGTAGGTATACTGCATTCGAATCCCAAACCCCACAGAACCTACGTAGCGGGTTTACCGGGGCTCCGGCTAGAAAAGCATGAGTAGGAACGGGATGGTTTTTTGTCAGTAAGAGTATGACACTCCCTCTCGTCTCGTCCAAGGCAGCAGAAGTCGAAGATTCCCCCTCCAATTTTATGACAGGAATTCTATTAAATACACAAATAATCCTCTTATAAACCACATTACCTACACCAAATAATAAAAATAAAAAATATCAAGACAAACTCCTAACACTCAGCTAAAATAATTCAACTCACTTTACAGATTACGAGCTAAACTCGGTAATCCTCATACAAGAAAACCACATAACAGTTGTCGCTTTTCCACATGTAGTAACTAGTTAAATGGCGGCTTCTCTGCTCCTACTCCCGTGAGCTTTGCTCCGCGATCAACATCGCACCTAATATGAAAAGCGGCGAACAGGGAAAAGTTTTAACCCACGATAAAAATGTTGCCCGCGTGGAAATATTATTTGCTAAATAAAATATTTTGTTTCGTTTCCAAGGAAAATTTATTTACTACGCTATATACTTTATTCATATAAAAATGATAGCGCGTCATCCGGATTTGGTTTCAAATAAGTTCACAAGGAAGTTTATTCACGATCAAGATTAAAGCACTAAGGTAGTGGAGTTCTCCGAATTCTCTCTGTCTTTATAATAAGTAGAGATTACCTCATTCTCACACTTTGCGTGCATTTACAAACATATAAGTTCACATACACACGACACCCTGACCCGAATCAACAAACAAATTTATTTATCACACAAAAAGTTGCTTCGTATGGAAATCGAACCCGCTACACGTTGTTTGACAGCTGATTGCAAAGCCACCGTACCAACCGTGTAGTCAACTAATTAATATATTAGTATACAAGAACATCACGACAAGCAATCTTATTTTATGTGTACATACCTACATACCATAGAGGGTAGGATAAGGAGTACCTACTCCTTCAAAGAAAGACTAGAAGTTCTCCTCTCCAACTCCCCATAATATCTCACTATGAAACAATATATTCCATGTTTTACATTACAATCAAGACATGGCACACATTCCCTCATATTTTCATAGCAGATCTAAAATAACTGACAAGGGATGGGTTTAGGTTAGGAGAGCACGTTTCCATTAATGTTTAATAAGCAATTTATGGTATGATAATGCTGTAAAGATTGCCTCGTATGTATGTACCTTCCTACTTAGTTACTTTATTGCTTAGCCTACATACTTGTTTTATTTTGCGCCTTATTTTTAAATGAGAAACTCATAATGCTGTTGATGGCGTGTTTGTATTTGATCCGAAGCTGCGGACTACCTTGTGGGTTTACCGGGGCTCCCGGTCGAAAAGCAAGAGTAGAAACGGGGTGGTTTTTAGTCAGTAAGAGTCTGACACTCCCTCTAGCTTTGCCCAAGGCGGGAGAAGTCATTGGATGTTTATTTTTAACCCTTAAAAGAACATACCTAGGTACGTTAAGTGCCTAAAAGTAGGTTCTTATTCAATAACATTATAAATATCTACGTATTCATAAAATTATAGAAAGTAACAAACCCTTTGTTACACGTAGGTACGATACAAATACATACCTATGTAGACTCAGCTTTCTGAGTTACTTAACAATAGTGTTCAAAAAATACCTCTCTAAAAATACGACCTCCTTTTTATAAAACCTGCTAACGCAATCACTCCATTTACAAAAGAAAAACGAACCGTTCAGTGATTCAGAATCTCAACTAGGTTAATTCTACCTTACTGTCCTAACCTAATTCTAAGGATACAGTTTTCACCTTTTATCCAGTAGGTAACTGACGGAGAACCGGTACGGTCAACATCCGTGCCGGCCGGACGTCATTTCAGGACCGGAAAATCGCCAATCTCCTCTCCCTAGGGCTTTTTTATTTTACACGTTCGCGTTACTGACATCTGCTGCCGACTGTACTTTATACAATTTACTAGTTTGTATATGATTGTACCTATGACGCCATTCTGCAAATGTATACTTATACCTGCGAAGAACGGTGTAGTTTTTATTTTTTCTTGTACGATTTTGTTCTTACAATTTATTGGGTTGTGAAATAAAATGTTGCGTTATTTGTGTTATTTTATTGGTGTAACATGACAGCCTATTTGAAACTAGTCGAGTTCCACGTCAAGCTATTACGTGAGTAAGTCGATAACATAATACCTAATTAACTTTACCTACTCGTTGAAACTTTTTTAAGTTGGCTTTAAAAACTCAGAGTCATTTAATGGTTACAATAGCAATTTTTTTCCATACAAAATCGTTACTAAAGAATAGTTCAAGGAAGCATTAAATGACCCGAATGCAATACACCCTCATACACAGTATAAGCATTCGGGTCGCTTTCATCAATTAAATTAGGCATGTAGGTAAGGCCAACGTCTCAGCTGCGGACAATGTAACGGAGCTGCGGACAACGTAACAGGTTACCGGGCTCCGGCTCAAAGCAGGAGAAGGAACGGGGTGGTTATTAGTCAGTAAGAGTTTACACTCCCTCTCGCCTCATCCAATGCGGGAGAAAACATTGGATGTTATTCCCCGATTAAAAACAATAGGTCCGGCCAACGTAGTTTTATGTACGTTTCCATTCACCTTCGAAAATCCGAAATCCAGACTAAAGAAATCATAAAAAGGTGTTACATAACTCAAGCTAAATGGAATATTTCCCTTTAAATCCCTTACACGAATCCAGCTGGCAATATGTTATGATTTACAACCACCAGATATTTATTAGGCCAATAAAATTTGTCCTTAGCTCTCGAAGGTGGTCTTCCTTCTCCATATATCAAGGAGCTTACGTGGTAAAGGTGTGGACTGTACGATGACAGGGTATGGTTCAATTTTATTATAATGTGCGGAGAAAATTGTGTTAGTTTATAGTTTTAGTTTTATATAAACAGTATGGTTGGTAAATAGTCAATTAAAGATAGTCAGCGGTGTTTATTTAAACCTTTAACTTTGCTCTTTGATGTGAGAATGTATCTCGAGTTTCGTTTTTAATAACAGAAAAAAAAACAAATCTATAAAAATTATGATAATATGAAAGATTCAGAATTTGCTGGTAAAAATCAGCATATTATTTGTTGACACTCAAAGTCAAAGTCAAAGTCAAAATCATTTATTTCAAATAGACCAGGAAGGCACTTTTGAACGTCAAAGCAAATATAATAATATTAATAACGTCTGTCTGTCGGTCAGTCCTCTAGTGAAGCTATTTGCTCGTTCCAAAGTGTAGATTCCTATGGAGAAGAACGAGCAAGAAACTCCATAGGTTACTCTTTTTCAATCAGATTTACAATACAATTCTTGGTTACATTGTTTCGATTACTTCAGCTATGTGAAAAACATATAGGTAATTTTCCAAGAACAGAAAAGTGCTTTTTGACCACTTTAGTCCATGAAAATGCTTTTCTGCTTCTAGTAACGCCCTCTATTAAGGGCAAACTGTATCACATCTTGTTTTAGATTTAAGTAGTGCCATCTAGTGCACATCCACCTGAACTACACATATTGCTCAGTGAATATACAACTGGCTAGTGTGCATAATATCACGGATTCTTTTCGGGCACAGAAGAACTATTCGTAAGATTCGCAAACAAAAAACAATCTTGCAACAACGTTGCCAATAAACTAGTGAGTATTTTTATTAAGTAGTAAAATGACACATAATTTTATATTGGGTTGTATATGCAAAATAAACACAAAAACATTGAACTAAAAATATATTTCCTAGCAACTAAATAACATAAAACATTTTAAACTTCATCAACTAGTTTAAATCTCTGATGCTGAGGTTGTGGTATTACATTGTAATATTTCTTCATGATGACTTGTTGTTCCCGACCGGCATACATTCTCTGTACCCAAGTATGTTCCCAGTTGGGGTCGAATTTCTCACAAGTCACTACTACTTTGCCAGCTTCCATTGCGAATAGTGTGCCGTTTCTACCAAAGCCAACCTGTAAAATTACATTGTTTTTAATTCTTTTATAAAGGGTGTTAGGTCCAACCAGTTCATTTAGAAGTTATTAGAAAATCAGTCTTATAGCTGATGTCATAATGATGATTATTAGTTTTTAGGATGCCTCATCAACAGCACACATTTACTTTTTTATGCATAAGCAAAATAGAAAATATTTATTAATATTAATTATTTAAAACCTTGACTGAAAGAAACTTAAGTTGTATGTATTGTTAATCTATATTACTCTACCTACAATACTCCACATCGTAGAGTATTGTAGTCTACAATTGTTACTTACGTTCAATCCTGGATGAAACCTTGTTGTCCTCTGAGTGGCCAGAATATGACCAGCTTGAACGGAATGCCCATCTTGTACCTTCCACCCTCTGCGCTTTGGCTTTACCTTACAATTCGTATTGGATGTACTACCACCAGTCTTCTTACTGGCATTACGAACAAATTCTGAAAATAATTGGAATTTTTAGTACGCCCAATGATAACATAACCTATAAATACTATTATATTTAAGACTCACCTTTTAGCACAGAATTTACTTTGCCTGTACCTAGCAAGAAGTTTAAAGACATTTTTAATAATTGTGAGGCAGTTAATTTAAGATTTTAATACAATAATTACTGATTAAATAATAACACAAACACCGATGGTCACTTGACAGGCAATGAGTGACAGTGACAGCCTCAAAGCTGACAGCAAAAGCAACAGAATTCTCGTTTTGATACGCAAGATGCAAACGAAAAAATATCTCACACACAAAAAATCAACAATTCTATAATCTATATGTAATGTATTAATAATTAGTAATTAGATAATAGTTAATAGATAATAATTAGATTTTATTTAATCTTAGTTTTCAAACATATTTTAATACAGTAGCGTGGAATGACTGCAAAACGAATAACGAAACGAACGATGCTTTGATTTTGAAACTTTCAATTTGACAGAAAGATAAAAATGTCATTCTTTGCCAAGTTTGTCAACCTGATGCTTGAATTGAAATGAAAATCAACAAAACAACCTGCTGAACTTGAAACACAAACCCGAATTATTTAATTTTATTGTTTGTTGACTTTACCGCCCTTTTGGGTTGAAATAAAACTTATTACTAGATCTTCCTGAAATAACAGTTAATAAATAATACCACGCGAGTGAACAATGTCTTCCGACCCGCTAAATATTGCAAGACGCAAACTCAACGATGTGCTTGGTGAGAAATCAACAAAATATTTCAATCACATGAAACAGTGGTTTCGTATGAAGTTGACTAAAGAAGAATTCGACGCTGAAGCCCGCAAACTGCTATCTACCGATCAGGTGCATTATCACAATGAATTTTTACTGGCATTATTGAATAAAGTCGAAGGATTGGCTGAAGCTTCGATTAGCATTGCTCAAGAGAAAGCCAGTTCTCACAATAGGAACAGTAGGAGGCACAAGAGAAGTTCCCGAACCTCAGAGAAGTCTAACTTTGAGCCTGTTGACTTGCTGGAGTATTTACCACCTAATTCACCTCCAGGAGCAGGAAGTGATGGCGTCAAGTATGCAGCACAGGTAAAAATCAACCTTATTGTATACATAATTAGCCTCCTCATTAGTATGCCACTGAGCCCAATAACATACCTTTTACTTAATCTTATTCTTAATCTTTAGACCTTTGTAGATCACTTCACTTGTAAAATTAAAATTATAACAACTAAGGATACATGCCAATCAGTGATCAATATTATTTACCTTTTATAATAGACTTAAAACCAATTACAAATTAAGTATATGGATTGCAGCCCTTATTCATTCACTATTCATCCTCTTTACAGGAAATATTTCTACCAGATCACGCTCTTGTTGTTGGCCGTTTCATGTTGGCTGCCTGGGAGACAGGACTTGAAGGGGCTGACGATGATGCAGCTGATGTGATAGTTGTAGCCGTGCAGCATTTCCTCAAGAATGTGATTACCGCAGTATTATCACAGAGAAAGGGTTATAAGATGAGGAATAAACACTTCATGTATGATGTCGGTGGAGATGTACCCAACATGTGGTTGAGGAACTCTGCAAAGTTATATGATCCTCAGAGAGATGGCAGAGTCAGTGTTGACGAAGGAATGACTGACTTACTAGGCCCCAGGTGCCCCCCAACTATTGACGAAATGGAACACTCCGCTGCCTTCGAAATTGCTTGCAGGTAAGAAATAAATACTAAAATGTCTAACTTATATTCTATTTACATTAACAAACTACGCACACAATACATTTGATACATTCTTACAAGTCAATACAAAATATTCAATACAAAAATGTAAGTACATAAATCCACATGCATGATTTAGATACAATATTTACAAATTAAAAAAATAAAATGTTTTTTTTTCTTTTGCAGTGCAAACACAGAACCTAATGATGACAAGTTGACCATAGACGAGTTTTACAACACATTGTTGGTACACAAAAATGTCATATCTTGCCATTCTGTTTATGCTGTCAATATGGAGAGGATAGCTTCCTTATTAAACCATCCTAGTGTATAAGTTTAAAATTATTATTATTATAGACATCATGTTTAAACTTGAGTTTCATTAAAATTGTTCTAGTGTCACAAATATCTTTCATAATGTATTTAAAAGTTATTGTGGTTGGTAACATTGAAATTAAGAAATGAAGTCATTGGCTGCTCTGCTGACCCAGTGTTTGCAATGGTAATCTCTAGAACTAAAGGTCCTTAGATCAAACCACAGGTTTAAATATTACAAATGCAAAATTCTCAGTATGTTTGGTTATCCCTTTGTTACTAATATTAATAATGTCATAATTTGTCCTTTACAGGGTAAAAGGTGGTTTAATTTATAATTAAAAGTATACAAGTTGCAATACTGAAAATTTCACAATTGTAATACCCAAAAAATATTTTGTCTAACCTGGGATCCAAAATTAGGACATTGTGATAAATAATCTCACTTGCAAACACTTGACCAATATGGCAATCTTTGAAAACTTGTAGTTGTTATTTGTACCTTAATCAATATTATTATTATAGCATAGTTAAATATTATTTTTAAGTTAATAGTCAAATATTTTAAATATTACACAACAACATAATAATAGAATTCATTTATTATTATTACCTAACAAACATTGAATTAATTAAATCATTTATTATCATTATCACATCTTATTACATTAAATATCATTATTCCGAATAAATTGATTAAGTATTAAAATTAATTGTAAAACCATCGCGTGTCAATTAATGACCAAATAATTGTGGAGGGGACAAACAAAATATTTTGCAATAAACTTGCATTTACATTTTACTTACTACTTAGACATTTCTTAGGAGGTGGGTGCATCTATACTTATAATGGCAGTAATATGTATAATATGTTTTATTAATGGCTATTCTCGATAACTTATGACGCTAAGGTGATAGTCTACCAAGAGAATAGAAAACTCAATAATATATGGGTTATCTACCTATAACCGGTCAATTACATTGCGTTTACTATTCATGTGATAAAGATTTCCTACCAGTTTTGACACAGTATGGAGCTGGCATTTTTTAATAGAATGGCCGTTTATGATTACTTGATGTCTTTAGTCTGAACAATGAGACACTTGCGAGGACGTACTAGGCTCTGTAGGTGACTCTATAGTCAGTCTAGGCAAGCTTCGGGCTCGCGATGGCCCTGGAAGTGCCTGCAATTCATGAGCATCTCCTTCTTCGTTAGGTCTTATTGTACCCAGACACAATTGCCGCCTCCACACTATCACGCCAATGATCACGACCCCAAGTAGAACGCCAAACACTCCGAATAAGTATGGCGCCACTGATGCTGTTGTCATTTTGTAGAAGCCTGAAAGTAGTGCATGTTAGTCTTTGGGGAAAAAAATAGTAATTACTTATCTACATACATTTACTTGTAACTAAAAACTTATAGCTCTTATAGGTAATGTCATTAAGTTCTTCGGTATGGTGGCAAGTGCGATTGTCGAGTCGGCAAGGTCTCGAGTTCAATTCTTGAGTCGAGAAAAATATTATGTCTTTAGCTTTTTCGAAAATTCTGAATAGCATAAATGTTGAAATTGAAGGGAATAGATTCTTACTCTCTACTTCGTGGATCTCCACATGCATTACTGATAAAGAGTGGATGTTACTAGGTCTCTCATACTTCGATCTCCAACACTTGTCAAGTGTGGAGATTATATGACCAACCTATATTAAAGAAGAAGCCCTCAGTTCAGTGAACTATCACTGGGTGAAGGCATAAAACATGATTTTGACTACTGACTTACTAGTATGTCTTCCTTCCTAGTATGTTCTCCTGTCTCATGGGTGAGTTTACAATCATACAAACTCACATCAAAACCCAGACCCGGAACAATTAGTGGGGAACTGGTTGTGTTTTTTCGTGCAGATATCGAACCCATGACAAATTGCGCAGTAGCAGGTTGCCCAACCACTGCGCTAACCGTGCAGTCTTATACATTGATCATGATAATACTTGGTTTTAATAAGTCTATGAATACCTATAAACCTATTGATACACCGCAAATAAATGTAGACGATACTCACACCCTTGTTACCTATGAGAAAAATGAGATCTGGCTTCGGCCTTGCTCATTTTTCAATTAAAAATTAAAACTGCAGTTTATAATTAGAACGCATCCTTTGAAAACAAACATAAAGTAGTAAGTAGGTAGGTCCCTGATGAGGAATAACGTTTTTGTGCTCACCAGATGGCACTAATGTAGCATTAGATCCTATTTGTTCAATCATTGTAACTGTGAAAAATTAGCTGTCCAATGGAATGACTATTATCTATTGAACAAACAGGACCTCACGCTACATTAGCGACATCTGGTGAACACGAAAACGTTAGCCCCATCATAACCTGGTACGTATAAACTAAGATTTGGAACGAGAATAAATATGACCCACCTTCTACATCGACATAAACCGTATCGGTGTATTCCTTTCCATCATCAAGGCTAGCTCCACAGGTCCATTGGCCTATGTCTTCATCCCTCGCATGGATGATAGTCACAGCGCAGTCGCCGCGGTCCAAACTCTTATTTTTTGGGAAGAAATATCTTCCTAGGATTGCACTGGAATAAAAAAAATATAATTTTAATAAATAAACTTATTATCACGTGAGAAAGTAATTTTTCGGCCCAGGTCTACCGGAGTGACACCACTGCCTCACAGGAAACCTTCGTGAAAGTACACTTGTGGCAGTTTCACGTCATATAACTGGAGGAAAATAGGTTTTTATACTTAGAAGTTAAGTTAAACCATACTTATAAATGCTTCGGCACGAATAGGCTGGCTCGACCGGACTTATACCACAGCCTCACAGAAAACCAACGAGAAACGACGCTTTCGTTGTGTGAGTGAGGTTACCGGAGGCCCAATTACCCCCATTCCTAATCCCCGATTCCCCAACAACCCTTACATTCCTAACCCCCAAAAGGCCGGCACCGCACTTGTAACGCCTCTGGTGTTTAAGGTGTCCATAGCGCAGGAGATTGCTTACCATAAGGTGATCCGTCTGCTTGTTTACCGGCTTATATTTAAAAAAAACTTACTTTTCTCTTGTTATATCAGAATTAATGCTGAACGGTGGTCCATTGGGCGGCTCGAAGCGGCAGTACGTTAACGGTACCATTCCTTTAGTAGTTGCGCAGTTTACCGTCCCAATACTGTTGTGGACTATTGATATATTCTTCCAGACGGCTGCTACTTGGTCTACTACGCGAACTTCGATCGGCTGAACCCTTTCTAATCCCGAGGGATGCGTACCCAAGTGACAGATCCATAAACCATTGTCCATTTTCGTGGTCGTTACCTTCATGGAGCAAAAGCCTCCTTTTAAAGTAGCTGATGCTACGCTGAAGGAATGATGGTAAGTTTTATAAGTAAACTGTGTTTAGGTAAACAATGAAGCAATTAATTGAATAATTAGTTAAGTAGTATCTAAGTACATAGTTAGGTAAGTATAAATCTATCATCATAAAGGCCTCCCCCTTAGTCCTCCACGTAGAACGACAATATACATCTATACTAATATTATAAATAGGAAGAAGCGAGTTTATGAGATGATTTTTTGTGTGAAATTAGTTGAAAGGCTGGAGAATGACATAGGTTACATTTTGTCTCTTTCTAAACCCCCACTTTCCTAAAATGGGGGTGGAATTTGTATGGAACATTCCGCAATTTTCAAGATCGAAAGTTAAAAATTGGTATTTGGACTATTTTTGTGACTAGCAAAAAAAAATCGTGTATCATATTTCGGTTTTGGAAATCTGCCTCCAACCTTTTAAAAAGCACGTGCGAAGCCGCGGGTCGAAAGCTTAACAAATTCATATATTTGCTTTAGTAAGTAAGAAAAGTATCTAGACACCTAGGAACCTACCTATATGGAATTGCTAGAAGTTGTATGTAAGTAGGTAAATAGGTACCTAAATTTCAATACAGAGCATCTGAGTTTATTTTATTTAGTTCATGAGCAGTTACCAAGCAAAACCCTTAGAAGTCAATGTAAATATTGTGATAACATTACTTATTTAGCTACATCGTCAATATTATACCATTAATAACTACATTGTAGATAAACTGAGACCAAACTAGTAAACTTAATTCTAAATGACAGCAAGTAAAATAGAAGGTAGATTATTATTTATTTTCCATATTTTATTTATAGGCAGCTTACCGCCGGAGTCATTTAACCCGTTATAATGTCGGCACGCAAAACTACATGAGACACATTGTTTTTTCTATTGTACTCAGAGTCATTTAATGGTTATTTAACCCAGTCCTTAGCAACTCTTTTCGAAACAAAAACGTCACTAAGGAATTGACTCAGGGACCTTATTAAGGAATTGTTTTTGAGTGTGGCATTAAATAATAAATAAGATACAAAAAGTAACAAGCAAGATTCATGAACTTTATAAACCAATTAAAGCCTACTTAATTAATTATTATCATGTAAATCAAAGTCATCTGGTAATAACATCGCCAACAATATTTTACAATCGCTGAAGAAAGTACTTACGAGAATCGTTTTCCTGAAGGATGATGGAACGCACAATAAGTTAATCTTACTTCTGCCTTGCACTCCATGTCAAACTGCTCTCCTTCCAAAGCCAATACCGTTTCTTTACCTTTTTTATAAAACCTCCTAACACCTGTCACAACAAATTTATTAAAAAATCACTTCGATCAAGATCTTTTCACAACTTTTTTAAGAACTTGTACTATACCTTGGACTCTCACAGTATAATCTAAAGCGATTATAATTAAAAATGTGAATAATAAATTAATATTACACATTTTGGACCGTAGCACTTGTCTTGCAGGCGACTGGTGTGATATAATAATCGAAAGTATCATAAAATGAACTACCCTCAGCGTTGTGATAATTATATGTCATAGGTCGACGTCGGTGCTACAGTTGCACATAAGATAACTTCGAGACAAATGTTAATGAATGTAATTAATCTCAGTATTAATTACTTTAATAAAAATATTATCGGTTTCTATGTAAGAACTTCGCGTGGTCAAAGTTTCGTGATAACAAAATGTAATATGAAATATTTTGTTTTTGTTTATGTCGGGTGCTTTGTTAAATTTTAATTTTCAATGAAGGGCGTGAAATTTCCTAATACCCGTAGTATTTTTGTTTTGTAGTTTCATAAAGGAACTTTAAAATAAAAGGGCTAGTTGTGAATAGAATAGTGTACTGTGATAAATTGCGTCACACTTTGTTTACTTGGAATGGATCTATCTCTGTATTCTTGAATGTAAATTGTTTTGTACGGTATTATTGTTTATACTATACTGCTGCATAAATATTATTTGTGGCATGACCTACTCGGCTCGACCGGATTGATACCACGGCCTCACAGAAAACCAACGTGAAACAACGCTCGCGTTGTGTATCGTTTACCCAATTACCCTTCCCAATGTTCCCAATCCCCGATTTCCCAACAACCCTTAAATTCCTAAGCCCCAAAAGGCCTTCAACGAATTTTAACGCCTCTGGTGTTTCAGATGATCCTTTGTTTCTTTCAACGGGGAAGACGCCCTATAAAATAAGATTACTAACTCCCATTTTCTTCCAAACCATACAAATACTTATTACATACAAGTGTACCAAATTTTATGCTCCTACGTCCGCGCAATTTTCGTAAAAAGCGGTCCAAAGTTTTTGCATCACGTATTAATATATAGATTATTCTTACTTGATATTTTTGCTTTCTACAAATCTACAATCAAAATCAATCGCTTTTACTTAGTTTTATTCATACTCATGTTATCATCACAATACCAAGATATACAAATACCTTTTTTTACATTTATGTAGATATTATGTTAGTACATAAATAAAAGTCAAAATGGAACTAGACCTTGGGACATTTTTATTACACGTATTCTTTATAATATTAATTTAATATGTACAAAAATTTAAAGCATCATTTCCTCCTATTTCTATTAGTTTTACTTCTTTCCGGTTTTTTATCTGTAGCCAATTCTTGTTGCAGTTTCTTGAGCATCTGTGGTGTGATTAAGCCCTGTAAACAAATGTAGGTTTTAGTTTATGGAAAAGTTAGGAAACATTATCTATATTGTATATAATAATATATGAAGGGTTTGTTTGTGTGAACGCGCTAATCTCCGGAACTACTTAGTCCGATTTGAAAAAATATTTTTGTTTGAATAGTCCACTTATCGAGGAAAGAAAAGGAAACAAAATAAAACATTATGCTACAATCAAAATAAGCCGAGCAGAGCGGATGAAACCGCTAAGAAGTAGCTAGTGGTTTATAATATAGATAGATATGATAGATGACACTAGGATCTGATAGCCTACTCATGCAATGTTCTTGAATTTTTGCATACCTACATGCAGTACCTTGGTAAACATTGAAAATACAAGTCGGCAAGTAGGTAGAAAAAAAACATAGTATAAAAATAAATATACATAATATAGATTTAATAAGCTTACCTTAGCAACGAGCATGTCAGACAGTTTAGGCTTGCCGTCTTCCCCTTTAGGCCTCGTATGCGAGGAGCCCGCGCGAATCGCCCTCTTATTGTTCAGCGCCTGAATTTGCGGGTCATCGCGAAGTACTTGTTCTGAGTTTCTTAGCAACCTGCGAATTGTATACAACACAAACGTGTAGTCATTTCTATCGACCGATATTAATAACCAATATCAATTCCAAATCTCTATATTGGGTGACTGGTAATTAGTGTAGGATATTTAAACACGTGATTGTACTCATGATTACAAACAACTTTCCCATAGATCCTTTTTTGTATACTCATTAGTTTTAACATTTATAAAACCAAATGATAGGATCGGAAGTACTTGTAGTGCAAATCATCTTAGAAGATGCTTTAATAGGATCAGTGGCCTGAGTTAATGCGTCTATAAAATTTGTAATCCTGTAAGTTAATTGTTATAGGAGAATTTTGCTACTAGGGAAAAATTCTCTGAGTGCTTACCTAGTAATTTGGAATATTCCTTGCTGTATAATAGCGTCTAATTCGATTTCCATGTCACGCACCAACTTCACATCAGGGAACATGTCGGCGAAACGATAACTGTGAACAAAAACATATAAATTAGGTATAATAAAGTTAATTACATATCAATTTTACATAAAGAAAGAATGTAAGTAGCTAATATACCATCGCCAGGACTGAATTGCAATGGATGCCAGTCTCACTCATGTGACGCAAAACATTTGCTTGCAAAAATAGCGGGTTTCACGTAAGTACATTTACAACGAAAAGAAATGAAGAACTAGAAAACTTAATATTCTAAACGTAGTATGTACTAATAAATAAATAAGTATCAAGTAAACACTAGACATGACTATGCGCCTAACACACATATTTTTACACTATTTTATTAAACAAACGCGATAATTATACAAAATAAAAAATGAATTTTATTTATATGAGAAATAAGGTAGCAGATCGACTGCTTAATGACCACTTGTTATTACAAATAAGCAATATTTTAAAGCAAACAAAACTTGACGTAAAACAATTATTGTAATCTTAATGCTGCATTTATTTTTATTTGCATTAGATTACCTACTATTGACAAAGAAGATAAATAATGGTAAACAATAACATATTTATTTTATTTCTCAGACATTGTTATCGTCCAAACGATTTGTCATTATAATCATCAATAGCTTGTGGCAGTCCAGAGCTGGGCATCTGCCTCTTATACATAAAAGCATTTACTATACTTTTCACAATTACACAAGTAAAAGTTAAATCTAAAGCGACTTTTATGACTCCCACGGTACATATTACGTAATCAGAACTCTTTCTGTAAAGAAAAGAGGATGGAAGATACTTTAAATCATTAAAAGTATTATTTCCTAAACAATGTTTCCTATTATTTTGTAAGTAGATTTTAAGTACTTCTGCCATGCCTGAAAGGGCCTTAGTTGAAACACATTATTATAATTATTAGAATACACTGTACACAGTGTACACTATAGATGCATGCAAGTGATTTGATTTGACTGGCCTCGCAGTATGACAACCACTACTGAGAATAAATAAATTAGCAATACATACCTTAGCCATAAATAAAGTTCTAGGACATCAAACACAGATTCGAGATGCACTAAGTCCATGATAGTCTTCGGTGCCGGGAGCGGCCAGTCCACCGCGTTGCACATCCAGTTCTTTGTGAGAGGCTCGTTACGACTGTACTGTCGTACCATCTATAAAAAAAAATGAAATAAGTAAAAATAATCTTCTGATAACTTGCCTTATTGGTCGAATATCGTAAATGTGACCGTAGCTCGATGCGTCGACCACCGAAAGCTTTCTCGTTTCGAAAACGTTAAGCAAAGGTGGCCCTCAAATTGGGCAGTCTCAAATGTGTTTCTACCGAAAATATCTAGCAGTAGCACGAGGTCTAGAATTATTGTGATCGGTGTATGTCAATAAACTCACTAACTATTAAATGGGACTCATTACCATAACTGGTGAAAAGACATAGTAAACATATACTTTAATTAATCCACACAAACACACTTTCGAAACCCATATCAACCTCATATGCCCAAATACTCAAACGCTACTCAATTTTAAGACGCTCTCAAATGTAGTTCTGTCACTATCAATTCTTTATAAAATGACAGAGATAGCACGATATTTAAGTACAACTTAAAATTGAGTAGCGTTTGAGTATTCGGACGTTAGGGTGTTAAAACCTTAAACTAGTATAAATAAGGAAACTGACACGCACCTTAAGGAATGTAGCACAAACAAAAGGTAGCTTATTATTAATGGGCGCGCAACAGAACACGTAGCGCGCACGCAGCGGTAGCGGCACGTGTTGGATCATCTCGGCTAGGAACTTGAACGCCTCCGTATTGCACATGAAGTATAGCGATACGTCCACTGTGCATAGATGCACGAATATATCCTGCAAAATAAAACTTAATATTAGTAACATATTTCTAAACTATTTAATTTTTGTCACATCCCTAAAAACTACAGCAGCGCCATCTACCCAGATAGAAAATGCTAAAGTCGCTAAACTTAGTAAGACCCGACTTACGGGCGAAATTAATAGCCGATCTTAATCAAAAATCTCTGGTTCGGTCTCTGTTTTTGATAGAAACTTCAATGTTTCCACAGAATTTAGATTGTGATAGAGTTTCGACTGTAACAGACCCCATCTTGACAAAGACGAGACAGCAGCGCTCTCTAATATAACTGAACTTTATACATTGCGAACTTTTGAACACATTTTTCAAGCGTCGAGATTATAGCAAACGCTCATATGTAGAGGAGACCTGTACCCTTAGTACGAGTTTCCTTTATGTTGAACGAAAACAAAATGAGAGCGCGTTAGGCGTTTAGCTCTCATTGGTTGGTTCATTCGCACCGGCCTAATGCGCTCTTATTTCGCTTTAATTCAACATTAAGCAAACTCGTATTAAGAGTACCGTAGTCCAGTAGTTAACCTACACGCACGACGCTCTTAATGATAATAAAGCTACTTACCATTAAACTACTAAGACTGGCATGAGGTAAGTGGTAAGCGTATAGTTCCATTTGTTCAGCGGTTGGATGGAGACCCGCTTGTGTGACCGGGTCGGGCGAGTTGGCGAGCAACTTCTTCAACGTCGCTAGATCTTCGGGCTTGTACGTCGTGACGTAACCCGTCTCCCAAGCACTACCGTAGCGGCCAGCACGACCTATGGATGAAAATCAGTAGATACAATCGACAATACTGGGCTAAGTTCAAGCGTTGCTATCGATTAAACATATACCAAATGAGAGCGAATGCAAGCAAATTTCTACTTCTAAAGTATAAATAAGCTGTAATTTCTCGACTATTCTCATATTCACAGATTTTTATGCCCATTCTGAATCGGAATGTTTTACCCACTGTCATTTGAATTATGACCAACCGTGAGCTTAATTTCAAATACAATTCGGTTCATAATCGCATGACACTATTTGTTACTAAGATTTAGTGAACAACTTACCAGCAATTTGTAAAGCTTGAGATATACTGATCACATCCATTTCCTTGTCCCCATCTTCGTTCACCACTGGTTTTATTAACGAGTAGAATATTATTCGCCGTATGCTCCTAAAATTAATAAACAAGTTATACTTTGTTTACATACATAAATGTTATATAAATGAGCATGCATGTAAAAATCTTAACTTTGACTTTGGTAGGCTATATATATTGTAATCAGTAACTAACACTACGATAGTTTAATATGTGAATGAGATTACAAGAAGACTCAAAGCCCTCTCTCCCAAAAAGTCGGCCAGTCACTTGTAATTGTAATTCCCCTGGTGTTACGGGCGCTCACCCGTTGCGTCGCTCGGCGCTGATTAATTACCACAAAACTATCCCATTAAAGAAATATAGATCATGAGTAAACTTACAAATTAATACCAAGTCCAATAGCGTCAGTAGCAACCATGACTTTACACGAACTGTTGGGGTCATTGAACTTATTAGCCTGTGCCAGCTTAGTGCCGGGCGGTAGACTACCGTATATCACTGCTACCTCTTGTCCTCTGCAACAAATAAACACTATTTTAAAATATAACACTGTCATTAAGTTATATTAATGTCCTAACTGTGTGCAATGGGTCCCATGCTACAGGTGGGGTGATACATACTAAAACATGGTGGTCCAATTTCATCATTCATTGGTCAAAATACTGAATATTTGTAAAGTCGAAAGTTTTCTTAATAAAATTGTAACCAAAGTCTGGCTCGCAGTCAGTTAACGACAAAATTTGGTTAACTTGCAAATGTTTTAAACGATTTTCAACCTTATATTGTAGTAATAAACTTGAAAATCTGTTAACAAAAACATCTGTTGAATCACTATCGAGTCTTCTAGTCCAGAAGACAAAAAATACGTTTCTTTTGCGTATTATACTAGAAAGAAAAATTAGGGGACTCAGGGACTATCCTACAAATAACTTTTCATACAACCAAATCGACATGTTTTAACAAAAATACAACTAGTTTAAAACTTAATCGAATAATGAACAATGTTTACGGCTAAGTCTCTATATGACAATGGCTACACACCTACAGACTATAAAACACATCTAATGTAAAAACGAATATGTTTTCTAAAAACATTTCTAATGGACAGTCACAACATGTACCATTAATTACCATGAGATTTTAAAAGTCTATTTATATTTTTTAAACCGTAACATAGCATAAGTTTTACTTATAATTTCCTTAGTAAATAATTGTTGTTTTAGTTATCAATACATCTTATGAGCATTTCATTATAGGAAAGTTAATTATCATTCATTAACCTGTTTTATGTCGAAACACAGATCTACGCAAGACACAATGTGTTTTCGATTGTGTCTCATATACAGATTGATGAGACGAGATTAACGGAGTAAATGTAGGATCGTAAAAAAATCTACATTATTGCTTTACAAATTGAAAAGTTGACTGTATTTTTAGAGAGAACTTATGTAACGAGTTTAACCGGTTCAAAACTTCTTATGATTAAACATTACCAGTTCCAAAAACATTAAGAGATACAGATATAGATCCTACTAATAAATTTTATCCGGAGCTGCGGACTACCGACCGGGTTTACCGGGGGCTCCGGCTCGAAAAGCAGGAGTAGGAACGAAGTAGTTTTTAGTCAGTAAGAGTCTGACACTCCCTCTCGCCTCGCCCAAGGCAGTAGAAGTCATAGTATGAATTACCCCCCTCAAAAAAAAAACTAATAAATTAAGTAAACAAACCCTACAATTTCCTCAAAAAATACCAAAACAAACTAAAAAAATAGACCTTTAAAACGATGAAAATCCTAGTAAATACAGTATTAATTGGATACCTGCCTCAACTGGGACTGACCTCTGTTCAATGGCTCGACTTACACTGTAAATGTCGTTCTTATTGAAACATACTATACAGTCTCCCGGCTTCACGTTGTCCAGGGAACCTAGTGCTGAGTCCTCTACTTTCAGTTCTGTTAGCCTTTTGTAGTTGCGTACCTGGAAAAAGAACCTCTCATTAGAAATTGTAATAAAACTCTTGCAGCTGTTTACAGTACCCTTTTCGTAACTTTTTTTATAAAAACATTGCCCCACACTGCATATGACACCCAGACACGAAACAACAAGTAATAGATCACATAAAGTGTGGGAATCGGACCCACTACACGTTACACGGCAGCCAGTTGCTCAGCCACCGCGCCAGTGTGCAAATACTAATTTTATTTTTTCTAGTAGAAAAGCTAAGACCTAATAGATAAATGTCGACCAAAATGAGATGATGTGAAAAAATAACAATGATAGAGAAGACAAAATACATGAAGAAAGTAATACAATTGAAACCTACCTCTAATTCTTCACCAGTCGTGTTACATATTTCTTCTATTAAACCTATTGCGCCAGCCTCTCCACACAAATGGATTTCATCAGCTTGTAGTCCTAGAAAACAAACATTCAATTACCAAACTTATTTACAAGATCTTAAAGTCTACTTTAGTTTACCAAAATATTGCTTACCTAATATTGCTCTTGTCCACGCCCACCCTCTACCTCTGTCACCAATCATTTGAATTTCATCTATAATTGCTACTTCATCTGTGATAAACGAAAATAAACTCAATTATCAACATTATAAAGCACAATTTTCACTGCTTTTCATTACTACTACATCCAAGATCAACACAAACAAAAATCAACTTTATTTGCAAAACGTTAAAGTTCAATTTTGATTGCATAAAATAAACTCACATTTGTTATTTAGTGACGTCATTTCAACGGTACAGGCGACATGATTGGATGCTGTTAGCTCCGTAGCATTGAGTTGTAAGTTGCGCTCATCAGGTACTTCAATGTTTTTCTCATCGGTACTAGTCAATGATGTGTATAATGATGCATGTCTTCTTTCTTCACCCGTTATTAGATCGCATGGTGTTCCCTGAAAGAGGAGAATAATGGACTTTATTGTTGAGATTATAAAGTTCCTATTCATAATGTTATAAACAAAACCCTAAAGTATACAATGTGCTTATATGATATTAGTGTATAATGTGCTTATTCTGTAAATAAACTATGTTTTTTACTTTATAATAAATAAATAAACATTGTATGTTATGCTTGAGAAATATTGAGTATTTTACTTAGTAATGTTTTTATTAGCATTTTGTACCTCTACCAAAATAATTAATTTCTTTATGTTGCACTTCTGAGAATATACAAGTTACAAAGTATTAAGACTTACATGTTTATTAGATTTATGATAAATTTCAGTTGCTAACAGTTTTAAGGGGCCACAATAAACTCCTGACTTAGAATTTAAAAACCTCTCCATGGCATGGTAAGTCTTCCCTGAATTTGTGGGACCCGCATGGAATACTATTTTTCTATTTATTGCTCTTGCTTCTGGATACCTGTAAAATAAAAGTTAAGTGAATTTTGATACAAACTAACAAGACCTTTTCCCAAATCTTATGGTGTGTAATTATTAATCTGTAATCTGTAATATAAAATAAGTCAGGTTTTCCTTTCTGACGCTATAACTTCAGAACCCCTGAACAGAGGTCTACAGTTTTGCATTCTTTGGAAAGGTCTCAAGCTCCGTGAGGTAAAAAAAAATCAGAAATAATACAAGAGAAAAGCAGGAAAACAGGGAAAATCATTGGTGGTGAAACATACTTTGCCAGTTCATAATCTCATATCACCATTCGACACAGGCAGTAACTATAGTCGACTGTAATGAAGACGAAAAAAAGCCCTTTCCCAAGTGGCACATTGACAAGACCCTGTGTCAAGAAGAAGAAAAAAGGTATCATTTTTCTATCATAACAATCTATCTGTTGGTAAATTTGCCAATTAGAAGCTAATTTCAAAATTCTAAATCATTGCCAAAATAAATAAATAGATAATGACAACATAAATATAAACATAGCATTCTATAGAAACAGAGTCATTGTTTATTTACAAATAAATTGGCAACAAAACTCTTACTTTCAAATGGCGCACTATGTCAAAAATGTCACTAAAAATAAAATGATATTTGTCCGACCTTGGCAATGACTTTCATTAAATTAAAAACAAAGGTATATGTGATGTATGAAACAAAGAAGATAATATCATGTTTTGATATCAAATATATACAAAAACAAAAGACGTACTGTTAAGAAATTGATAACAACAACTTTGTATACTACTGTTAACAAATTAATGCATGTAAATGGGAACTCTTTGTTGAAAAAAATATAATATCACAACTTGTTTAATCCCTGATGCTATCGTCGGAATTGTGATCTACAGTGGGGATTTTGCAGTTTACATAGTGGGGGTGATATAGATAATTGCTATGAAACTTGTCTTGTTTCTGTTCATTTGTTATTTAAGAAGATGATCTACAAAATGATCATATTGTGCTAGCCCGGAGGCTCAAAACCTAACAATGCAAGTACCAATGTGACTTTTTCCGAGTTAATGTACTTTGGTCAGCAGTGGCCATTTGTAGGCTGTTGATGTGAGGTGATCTACATAACATCATTATATTCCCTGAGGGGTTAAAATTAGTTGCATATAAAAAAGAGAAAAGCACACAAAAACTCCGATCTCATCCTCTAAAATATCCAATTCATGAATGAAAATTTGTTGTAACTGGAAAATTAAAATAATTATTTTTAATTACTTACCAGTTCGCAGGTGTTCTCAAGTCAGATATTTTTTTCAGGTCATCTAAACAGTCTAAGTGCGGGAATGCCAGTCTTGCATGTCTTAGGAAGTATGGAAATAAATCATCCACATGACCAGCACCTATAAAAAAGTTAAAGCATTTATTATCTATACTACAAATAAATTATAATAAATTCTCATTTGTTTCTTATTGGCTGATTAAATCTTATAAGGATTTAGTAGGAATATAAATTTTAAAACACTCACCTTGTATTATATCGCTAATTATAATGTGTAAATCAGGCGGGAGATCATGTTCTAAGCAATGTCTTCGGAACGATAAAAAAGCCTGATGCAATAACTGTTCATCTAACCCATTCTCTGAAGCCAACACTCTGACCTCTGGTTTCTGGTAGAATTTGTTAAGAATCTTCAGCAGATCTTGCTTCTTCAGACTTCCTGTGATTTCTGCCCCAATGTTTATGTCATCAGGGTTGGGTTTTACTGGTACGGGAACAAACAGAGCCGAAGGACCCCTATCGTGTCTCTTCGTTCGTAGAAAAATATAACCTATATTATGACCACCTTTTCGCGTAATCACATTGTTTCTAAAAATAGGAGGAACACATGGCTGTATTTTATCTGCACAATGAAGAGATAGTATACGTGTAAATCCTTTGTACATGTTGATTATGAAACAAAAAATAAATTGACTAAAAATTTTATATCTTCGGCTGTCATTCCCGTTGATTTGATTTTTTTTATTCTTAGTTTCCTTGACAAGTAAATAGAGTTTTTTTCTATTATGAGTACTCGTCTTTTAATCCAAGATTTGATAACGTTAGTCGTTTCGTTCGTCACCAAATTCGCGCACTCTATAAATATTGTTATGTAACGTTGTTTTTAGATAAGTAAAATTTTTCAATAATACTTTCAAATCGAATCTATAAAATTACGTTACCAATGATGGTAATCAAGTATCGATATTTTCAAGAAATACAAAAAATAGTTTTTTTATTGCATGGATATTTTATTAGATTGTTGTCGGGTGGCGGTGTACTACGGAATGGTAATTTAATAAAATAAAATAATGCACACAAAGTGCACATAATTCCGAAAACATTGCGCAGTGCAGGTATTGTATGCATTAGATGATTGTTTATTGATTTGAATCCTCACTTGATTGATCAAATCGGAAACTGTACTGCAATTAATGTAGGTGAAAGAAAGAGATAATGTTGTTTATACATTTCGTATGCTTCTGGCAACGTTATTAAACTCTACGCAATGCTAACATAACTATTTACCTATACAATCATTGATAACGTTAAACCCTTTACCGGTGAAACTGGTGCCAAATATCAAGCATAACGTTACCTCCGTTACTTCTGCTAATAACGTTATAGTCGTTGGTCGTTATTCAAAGTTCGGTTAATCACAAAATGGTATTTGCCCTTTTATGACCTACATCGTTGTTTAGTTTTAATAATTTGTTATATCAGTTATAACCAGTCAGTTTCAAACTCTGCTCCAAGCCGGACCGCGGTATATCAATGAGCTTAAACCAACAGCCATGGCTGGGCACTAGCCCCAACTCCCCGTCTGTGATGGTGTTGTCTGACGGCTGTCTTGCTCCAATGCTGTTTGAAATAATATTTTTATTATACGTTAGGTCAGGATCTTTATTAGGATTAGGGTCAGGTCGGCATTTATTTTTAAATATTACTTTTTAATTATTAAAAATTGGTATAAATAAATTTATGAAAATTCCTGCAACTCCAAATATACGGTACTAAAAATACGCATAGAGTGAATTGACTGAACTGAAACGTAATCTAAGTCAATGGGTCACTCTACTTTTTCGTTGCTCTTCCTTTCCTTTTTTCTGTGTCTGTGGTTTGACTCTGACGTGACGTGAGTGCAGGACGGACACGACGACGACTTGATCGTATTAATTTTCGGCTGCAAAAGCTATCCCGTACGTTGATCACGTTTCACATGATAGAGTTCACAAACTATACGATAAAAGACCACTATATTCCTGGCATTGTGACTTAGTACACATACTAACAACATGGGGAAGGCTAAAAAAGGGAAGAAGAACTCGACAGTGGACGAGGGGTAAGTTTCGTCAATGGCATATGTTTTCTGTGTTGTTTGCCAATTTTCGACCCGGAAATTCATAATGCTTTTCTCATTACAGTGACAGTGATGTAGAAACCACAAATATTGATAACGTTAAGCCGGCGCAGAAGGCAAAAAAGTAAGTGGTTATAGGTTAACCTTTCAGTCACTATTATCGCTATTTTTTTATTCTGCGAGTGTGCAATGGTGTATTAATTATTTATGTTCACTATTTAATTGCTATGCGGATACGTGTGTTTGTTATCTATTTTTTTTTTATTTACAAATCCTAGTTAGTCAGTTAATATGCAATTTTTTTTATGCAGTATGTGTTCAATAAAAGTAACAAAAATCGCTTAATTCGAAGAAAGTATTTATCATTCCTACTAACTTGTATTTACAAAAATCTGCATAAGTACATATATCTATAAAACAAATAAAAATAAATCATTGTTCAGTTCACATTATATTCTACACATATGGTTGGTTTAATATTTACCATAAATGATTTAATTATTTCAAAATATGTTGCAATTAAAAATATGTCTCGTCATGTTCCAGGATATCAGTTGATTCTGATAGTGAAGATGAGAAGCCTAAACCTAAGGCCAAACATAAGAAGTCGGTAGATGAAGATGTAAAAGAAGTCACAAAAAATATTAAAAATGTCTCAATCTCTAATAAAGCAAATCGTAAGAAGAAGGATGCTAGCAGTGACGATGGTAAGAATATTCAGAATCTATTCATTACTGAAACATTTACAGAAAACTGATCTGTGTGAGACACAACATGTTTTCTATTATGTCTTATACTGATAGACAGGTTTCTTAGGAGATATTGTACAGCTTAAGGTTTATACTAATATCTACACAGACATTTTGTATTTATCTTACCCATATACGTCAGTCAAATCACTATGAATACCTATAAGGCTTATTAAGCGAGATGATAGACTTAGACATTTTATTGTAGGCTCCGTAATCAGTAGAATGTTAAGCAGGTAAATTATATGAAACAAAATTTTGTAGAATCAAATCTACCACTGTTAATTTCTTGCAATGTTTAATTCAACTAAATTATTTTCAATACAGATGATTCAGAGGAAGAGGAGCAAAAGCCAAAGAAGAATAAAAAGAAAGAAGAAAAGAAAAGTGCCTTTTCTCTATTACAAATCGAAGATGGTGATGATTCACCACCTGAAGCTCCTCCATCATCAGATGATGAAAAGCCTGCCCCTAAATCTCAAAAGAAACCAGTCCAAGAAAAGAAAGAACCAGCCGGCAAAAAAGGTAAAAAAGGAAGAAGGAATAAGAATGACAGTGATGATGATATAGAAAAAGTATTAGCAGAATTAGAAATGGAATATGCTGGTATTAAGAAGGAGCCAACTCCTGCTCCTGAACCAGAAAAAACTGAAGAGGTAGTAGAAGAAAAGTCTAAAACTAAAAAGAAAGGCAAAAAGGATGAGCCAAAAGCAGAGCCTGAGAAGGAAGATGATAAAGAAGGTAGTGACAATGAAAATGACGTCACTATAAAGACTGCAGCACAAAAGAAAAAAGAGAAGAAAGAAAGAGAAAAGTTAAAAAAGCTAGAAGCTAAAAAGAAAGAGAAGGAACAAGATGGTGGCAAAAAAGAGGCCACTGAGCCTAAACCTAAAGCTGCAGAAGTTCAAAGTAAACCTGAAGAGGAAGCTAAAGAAGCTCCTGCAGCTAAGGAGCCATCTGAAGAAAAGGATGCAGAAGGTGATACTCCTGCTGAAGGAAAGAAAAAGAAGAAGAAGGGTGAAAAAGCTGAGAAGGAAGACAAGGGAAAGAAAGGTCCCACTAAGAAGACCATTGCTGCTATGCAGGAAGCTCTTAAAAAGGTACAAGAAGAGGAAGAACGACTTAAGAGAGAAGAAGAAGAAAGAATTAGACAAGAAGAGGAGCGTGAAAGACAAAGACTGGAAGCTATAAGATTAGAAAAGGAAAAGAAAGAAAGGAAAAAGCAGAAAGAAAAGGAGAGAAAGGAAAGATTAAAGGCTGAAGGAAAGCTATTGACTCCAAAGCAAAAGGCTGACAAGGCTAGAGCTCAAGCGTTGTTGGATTCTCTAAAGGCTCAGGGTATAGAAGTTGGTTCGGCTGAAAAGAAACCACTTAGGCCTGGAACTAGAGTGAAACCAGGTAAGCTAAAGACTCAGATGTCCCAGGAAGCTCCTGCTACTCCTTCGGAAGAGAAGAAAATTGAATTAAAGCCTGAAGAAAAGGATAAGAAGGTAAGACATACAATTTATATTACCATAAAACACTTTTGTGAGACATACTAATTAATTATTATGTTATGTTATTGGTGGAGGAATTTGACTAGTTTCATTGCGATAGTCGAGTTGCTACTGACAATAACCGCGTCGTGTATCGCGATATGCTGCTCATGAATATGAGCCTCTAGCATGGCTTGAAACTAGTCGAGTTCCTTGTCAAACAGTTACTTGAGTAAGCAGATAACATAATAATTTACCACAAACCACCTTATAATTTGAGGTGAATTTAAACCTATTCTTTCAATGAAGTGGTGATCCTGATGTAATAAGTCACTGATTAAATTACACTGATACTATTTATTAGTAAATAGATATGTGTAAACTGATATTAAATTATCTCATTTTCAATTCAAATTCCATCAATAGGCACACCACTTATTACATGAAAGATAGCATTGATTACATAAGTGATGAAATGTATCTTTAATCTTGCTACTGTTCTAAGAATAAAATAATAAAAATCACATGTTCTTATTGTAAATTTGTACCTTTTTCCCGTTTCTAGGAGGAATCTCCTAAAATCGAGGAGAAGAAAGAATCTGATACAGAATCAGTGAAAGATGCTTGGGATGCAGAGTCTTCGGAAGAAGAACCAGAACCGGAGAAGCCTGAGACACCACAAACTCCTGTTAAGGATCAGAAATCTACACCAGCTAAGGAGGTATGTATGATTTTCTACTTTATAACTTTGCAATAATGTCTTTTAGTGAAGTTCAAATTTTAAGTATCGACACTAGGATTTTGTCCTGTTTTGCGGATACATTTACAAATACATATGTTGATTTTCACTTACACATATCTCCCAAATGGTGGGAAAGATCTAGTAGATTACTCAAAGCATTGTCAGTGCAAGAATCAAATACGCGACTCGTAATACAGCAGCCAGTTCTCCAACCAAGCATTCCAGTCAAATACTGCTATAAAGCTATAATAAATAAATTAATTACATTTTCAGAAAGTGGAAGAAGAAGAGAGTTCCGAGGAAGATGATGACAGTTCTGAAGAGGACAGCAGTTCTGAGGAGGAGTCTGAGGACGATGAGGGCATGACTGATGCTCAGAAGAAGAGGGAAGTCGTATTGAAGAGATTAGAGGTGAGTTAGGCTATTTTTATTTCTTACTATTTATAAGCTTAAAAAAGAAGTTTTTCTGTGTTACCTATCTTATGAATTTATTTCTAAAGTTAAGATAACAGTTGCTTGATGTATAAAGTGATACTTTGTAAGGTAATCGCAGAAATAATTATAAAAAATAAATCACTACATATAATAATATTTGGCTCAGGAATTTTATTCACTCCTATTCTCACATTGTATCTCTCACATCTCATAAAATAATCAATTTTATTATGGTATCCTGTTGAACTTATTGTAGTTTTAGCTGTTTGTTGTTTAGAGGTAAAGTTAAACCTCGAAATGTTTTAATTTTTGATCTTTATGTTTAAGTTGTAACACTGACTTAAGTGATACTTTTCAAGACTATCTGAAAATCTACCGATTTCTTTAAAAATGAAAAACATATATTTATTATATGAATATTCCTCTTATTTCTAGAAACGTCGCCAAGACAACGAAGCGAATAAGACGGACAACCCGCTCCGTGCCGCTGTCGTGTGTGTCCTAGGACACGTAGATACAGGCAAGACAAAGATCCTTGACAAGCTCCGCCGTACTAACGTACAGGATGGTGAAGCGGGCGGTATCACACAGCAGATCGGAGCTACCAACGTCCCTATTGAGAATATTAAGGAGCAGACTAAACATGTTAAAGGGGTAAGTTTGTTTGCTCATGTATATGAGTCCCGGTGTGACTTGAAACTGATTGAGGTTTCCTCGATAGTTGTCGTCTAGATTAGTTGAGATGAGTAAATTGTATATGTAAATTATTTAAGAATGTCTAACGATAGTTATGTTAAAAAATCTTTTGATAATTAACACGTTCTTGCTGTCATGTCTACTAGTTCATTGCATTCTGTGACACTGGAGTAATGAATTATGAAACAGTATGGGAATGAGATTTTAGTGTTAGGACTATGTGTGATTTCAATGTATAGAGATCATGACAAAGAACTTTTTTTTTTCTACATTTAGATTGCTTTGAAATCTAACTAACACATTTGTGTTATTTCTTTACAGGTGAATGAAATAGCATTCAAGTTGCCAGGTCTACTTATTATCGACACCCCTGGGCACGAGTCCTTCAGCAACTTGAGGAATAGAGGGTCTTCACTTTGTGATATTGCTATTCTTGTGAGTAACATTTCTTTGAGACATCATATCCTTATGTTTGACACCCCTTTATATTGAACAAGCAAGCAATTCATTAGATGATTTTATTAATTTCTTTAACCACTCAAACGTCCGGCCCGCGCGACCGTTTATCTCTCTAACGTCCAGCCGCGCACGGCATCCGAACCGCGCGCGACTCGCAAGTTCGTCGTAACAAAAAACCTATATAGCTACTGAACCGTAATGCCTAGAATAAAGAAAAGAATACCAAAAAAAAGATTGAAGAATACTGATCAATCTTAACGATTTTTTTAAATCTTTAGTTAATCTTTAAAATACAATAAAACGGGTTAAACATGAAACACAGGAAAAAAAAAGAATTATTTCTACCTTTTTAGAATATACGGCACAACTATTGCATATTTTATCAATAAAATATTTTTACAACAAACTAGACTCATTACCCTTTCTTTTGATGTATATATGATTATATTCGGTTAACTCTAAGTATTGTAATTAAATCGAAAGAAAACACTACTCGTAATTTTACACATCAAAAAACCTGAGGAACACATTGACATTATTATGGAATCTTCAATGAATTTAGTATATTTCTCTTTGAAAAATGTATTATTTTGCTTATTACGAAATGTATTTCGATATTTTATATACTATTGTAATGCAAAGTATGTAAAATATGTATAAACAAAACTAAAAGTGGCCAACCATACGACCGGCCATTTTTTTCGAAACAACAATCGTTTGAAGTTAAAATTAGACTAGATTTATCAGCTAAAACTGTGATATTTATACATCATCGTAAAGCACAAATCTTCTAGTTTATTTTGATGTATAACACTTGCAAGATAAATTAAACAAAACTGTAGTATTTACGACATAATTGTTGGAACTCACAAAAACACTTCACAACACGGGCGTAAAACGAGTCAACTAACTTTAAAAAAATATATTTTGTTTGTCAAAGCATATTACAACGCCATGTCTTATTTTTTCGTCGAACAATTTATTCAGCTGTATAGATAATCAGTCAAAACTCACCAAACAAGACCGTATTTTAAACTAGAGGGAGTTAAACAGAACTCGTCGCTTTGGATACTATAGTATCCATGGGCGTATGACGCTCCTTTTTTTTGGATACCGTGCTATCCATGAACGTTAGAGTGGTTAAAATGTGGATGAATTTTAAATAATCAGAACATGATTATTTTATCCTGTACTAGCTGACGTGGCAAACTTTATTCCGCTTCAAACATTTTTTTCTCACCGATTAAACCTTCCCTAGACTCCTACAAATAATTCAAGACTAAAATTTGCCATATCAGTCCAGCTGTCCTCGAGTTTTAGTGAGACTATAGAAAAGCTTTATATATAAGGATGTTTTTTGTTCTGTTGCCAATTGTTCAAGAGACTGCGTGATGAAGAATAACGGTCTCAAATCTGTGGTTCGAGTAATATAATTTTAAATTTTCGAGTTCTTAAAATTTCCAGAACATCTGCTTTTCACGATCTCATTTAATAATAATTTACTATTCCCTACCCACAGGTAGTCGACATAATGCACGGTCTAGAGCCTCAGACTATCGAGTCTATAAACCTGCTGAAGACAAAGAAGACGCCGTTCATAGTGGCGCTGAACAAGATAGATCGTCTGTACGACTGGCAGAGTGCTCAGCGCAAGGATGTGAGGGATATCTTGAAGATGCAGCAGCCCAACACTCAGCTGGAGTTCGAGAAGAGGAGCAAGGATGTCATGCTGCAGTTTGCTGAACAGGTAACATGATAAAGATTAGATAATAAGATAGTCTCTCTACTTTCTAAGATAGTCTTTAATTTTCTAGGCTTCCCTTTTACTGTAATTTTTTGATGCCACCATCACCAATGTGATCATCATCATTTTAATAATACTGTCAAGTCAATGTAATAGTAACTTAGAGACCCCGCAGACATACAATTGTAAGTTGGCCAACTATCGATTAACTACGATTTAGTTGGACAAGATGTGCGGGCTAGCATATGTCACTATACCTATTCGTATACTCTGCGATTTAGTCGGCCAACTTGAAATTGTAAATCTGCGGGGTCTCTTAATCTTTTTGTGTCAAGCTTACTATTTATGCATGTACAATTGAAACGTGTTATGCTGTTAGTAACATCGCGAGCGCTTCTTATTTGACATCAATGCAGCAATAACGTACTTCTTACACAGAACATTTTTAGAGGAACTATCTTAGTTCTTATTTCTTCGACGGCAAAGATTCATAAACTAACAACTCAACCAAAAAACAAGAAATTAAAACACATTTTAACAAAACAACATACATATTATTATTTCAGGGTCTCAACGCAGCGTTGTTCTACGAGAACCCGGACCCGCGTACATACGTGTCCCTGGTCCCTACGTCTGCAGTGACGGGCGAGGGTATGGGCAACTTGTTGGCGATGATCGTGCAGGCCTGCGAGGGACCGCTGCATAAGAGGCTCGTGTTCTCCCAACAGTTGCTCGCTACTGTGCTTGAGGTACGTATGTGATTTGAGATGTCTAATATTGTTTTTTTAATGTAGTGTTTGCTGTACATGAGATTTGTAGCATAATTGGCGAAAATTTTATATTTAATGTGTCAAAAAGAAGAGAATATGGCATTATTATGTATTATTTTTAGCCTCTCATAATAAATCTGGCATCAAACAAGAAGCTACAATATTGTTTTACAGAGTTACTTGTAAAGTACGGTATGTTATTATACCTTGTTCTAACAATTTAACTACCACTTATTACATGAAAACAAATCAAATCTATTGAAATGCGAAATATATAGATATATAAGTTTCTCTTTAAATTTCACAGGTGAAAGCCATCCCCGGTCTGGGTACGACCATAGATACGATCCTGATCAACGGCACGTTGCATGAAGGTGACACTATGGTACTGGCCGGTACCGACGGACCAATCGTCACGCAGATTAGATCACTTCTCATGCCGCAGCCAATGAAGGAACTGCGTGTAAAGGTTTGTGAGAAATGTTTTTGTTATTAGAAAATAATATAGTAATAGTTTAATAAGTTTTATAAATTATACACGATGTTTTTTTTTAAGTAGAGTATATGGTGACAAGAATGGTGGATTGTTGACAAGAATATAATAAGTGCATGCAATATTGAGCCTTCTGCTCCACGCAATATAAATGGATGAAATCATTACCTTTAGTATGTTCATAGATTTATGGATAACAAAACACCCATAAAAAACCGGCCTGAAATGAATCCTGCATTGCGTTTCGCCTGTATGAGTGAGGTTATCGGAGTCCCACTGAAAAGGCCGGTAACCAACTTGTAAATCCGGCGGTGATTGCTTACCCTTAGTTGATCCATTATCCTTGTTTGTCCTACCTCCTTTTATTTATCCAGTAAGGCAACAAAATCTTATAGTCTATAACTTATTTCTAGAATGCCTACATTGAGCACAAAGAGGTAGTGGGCGCCCAGGGTGTGAAGATCGCGGCTAAGGAGTTAGAGAAGGCAATCGCCGGTCTTAATCTGCTGGTCGCTCAGAAACCTGATGAAGTTGATGTTCTCAAGTAAGTCACACATAAAATATGATTAACGAGCGACTTTGGTGCTGTTTCACCCGCTCTGCTCGTTTCCTATTGATCATAGCGTGATGTTTTTTAGCCTAACCATACTCGATACATAGACTATCTAACAGTAAAAGAATTATTCAAACCGTCCCGTAGTTCTGGAGATTAGCGCGTTCAAATATATAGCGTATATAAGATACACAACACATCATATATATATATATTTTAATAAATGATGGTACAATGTAGCATGGAGCTAATAACATTTACTAGTTTGACTGCAACATACTTGTTACTCCTCTGGTGTTGCGAGTATCTATCAGCGGAACTGAACTGTGAACACTTACCATTAGATTAGATGATTTATTTACAAAAATAAAACTGCAACTTTATGTCTAAATATATTTTATTGATTAAAATTATTGTCCCGAAAGGTTTTATAAATTTTTAAACTGACATGGTCACTAACACTATTATTAGAACTTATGACGGGATATTTACCATGTTTATTCATCACGGATTAACAGTTAATCCGTGATCATGGCGCTTGCAACAGTGCCGAAATATCGGAAACTCACCAAAGTGAATAAACATGGTAAATGTCCCGTCATAAGTTCTAATAATACCGAAAGGTTTTATTTATTCATTACAAAATACAAGGTACCATCATCTAACCTAATCACCTTAAAACTTTAAATGTCAAAAATAAACTATTCACTAGGGAGGAAGTGGCCCGCGAGCTCAAGTCTGCCCTGTCTTCGATCAAGCTGTCGGAGCGCGGAGTGTACGTGCAGGCGTCCACGCTGGGATCCTTGGAGGCCTTGCTCGAGTTCCTTAGGACTAGCAATATTCCTGTAAGTACATTATAGTACAGCTTTACTTAATAAAGTGCCCCGTTTGTCGGGGAAACCGACGTGAATACGGGGTCTTGTCTAACATTCCATTATAACCCTATTATAGTCTACCCAGATGCCTAATTATTATTTTAATGGCCGGCTTGTGGATTTTTTTTTCTTGGAGAAACAAATACTTTCAAAGATGTATTGATTTGAAATATCGCGTGACGTCACTTTTGGGTACATACGTATAAAACGTAGAAATGACGTATTTGTTCCCACCTCTAAACTTTGAATCGTTTAATCAAAGTATTATCTTATATGACAAAATAGAAAAGAATACGTGTCTCATATTTTTTCATTACGTAACTGACGGACTATATAATTTTTTATTTATCATACCTCGTCATCATTCCTATTATGTTAGCTGAACGGATTAATATTACGTGATACTTACTAACAACCTCATTTTGTTTCAGTACTCTGCGATCAGGATAGGTCCGGTGGTGAAGCGTGACGTCATGAAGGCGTCCGCCATGTTGGAGCACGACTCGCAGTTCGCTACTATATTGGCGTTCGATGTCAAGGTATAATCACTTTACTTCACTATAACTTTTGAAGTTAAATCTTACAATAGCCTTGCTTCAGTAATTGAAAAGTTAAATAGATGATAGTCCGTTAGGAAATGCCGACCTCATCTAGATTTTTTTAATATATAACAATTGTGACATGTAAATGTGCTCTTTTGTAGCCTATTTGCAAAAATAAATTCATTGTTTCATTATTTCATTGATACATAGCTTGTTTAATGATTTCCAAGCCTAAGGTTATAGCATCGGAATTAAGATAGGGCTTCGAATGACCATGGTCTGAAATCATGTCATTCGATCTTGCTAAAACTTTAAAGCAGCCATTCGCGTAAGATAAACAACTGAAAATCAACCTTCATGCAATAAGGCATGATGGAGATTTAAGGAAAAAAAAACAAGTTCATCAGTACATATTTATTTACAATTATATTTTAATGTGAATGACTTACAAACAGATCGAGCGTGACGCCCAAGAGATGGCTGACCAGCTAGGCGTGAAGATATTCGCAGCGGACATCATCTACCACTTGTTCGACAAGTTCACGGCGTACCGCGAGGAGCTCAAGCAGAGGAAGAGGGAGGAGTTCAAACATATCGCCGTCTTCCCATGCAAGCTTAAGGTAATTTTGTCTCTTTCATTTTATTTGGGTTTGAAAGAGAGGTATGATGTTTTAAGTTTTGCTGGTGTACGTGTCATGTTCGTGAACGGGCGCTGTCAACTGGGACTGGTCAGCTCCGGACTGCATTAATTTTTATTGTCCTCTAGGTTGTTTTCTTTTTCTGTCGCTTGGACTATATATTAGTTTTACATTGTTCTCACATAGTTCAAGTAATCGAAACAATGTAACCAAGAATTGTATTGTAAATCTGATTGAAAAAGAGAGTAACTAGGGATTGCAATCCGGTACCATTTTCAATCCGGCCGGATTTCACCGGATTGGTGCTAATCCGGCCGGATCCGTCTGGATCCGGCCGGATTTTAAAGTTACTTAGGGCCTAGTATTTAGTGGTTTTTAGTTTTGATAATAATGTTTAAAAAGAAAATAAAATCACTTTTAATTATATTTTATGGTATTCATTGTAATTTTTGGTACTATTTGTACTAAATCAAATTTAAAATTATGAAACTATTTTTAATAATAAAGTCATTAGTCTGTCTCTCACTTATTGCTGTACCTATTTATGTACGTATCTGAAAGTACTTAATTAATAATAATACTATTAAACTCTTATTAATAATCTACACAGTTATATAACAAAACAGTCTTTTAAATTTGTACTTATAAAATCAACATCTTCAGTTCATAATCCTAAGAAACAAAACAAGAAGCATTTATTTTTGGCAATGCAAAATTCAAATGAAAATTATTTCAGTGCCTGAAAAAACGATCTAAGAAAACAAATAATGTTTATTGTACTGTCTCCTAGTCTGCTTCTGATTGCACTACAAATATAACCTGCGGCAGAAAAGGCCCTTTCTGCCTCAACACTGGTTGGCCAAATCGCCATCAAGTAACTGTAGATCAGCGAAATGTGTTTTTCTTTTACTCCTTCTACTTCATACGCAGTCATTTCTTTTTTAAGTATTTTCTCACAATCTGTTTCTTTTTTAGCATTAACTTTCCCCCTATACCCTTTTTTTTCTTGCAGGATTTGATTTTCTAGTTATTTTATTAATTTGTTCTGCGTATTTTTTGCTTTACCGGATCCGCCACCGGATCCGGCGCCTACCCACCGGATCCGGTAGGTCCAAAATCACGCCGGATCCGCCGGATTACCGGATCCGCCGGAACGGATTGCAATCCCTAAGAGTAACCTATGGAGTTTCTTGCTCGTTCTTCTCCATAGGAATTTACACTTTGGAACGAGCAAATAGCTTCACTAGAGGACTGACCGACAGACAGACGTTATTCATATTATTATATTGGCTTTGACGTTCAAAAGTGCCTTCCTGGTCTATTTGAAATAAATGATTTTGACTTGACTTGACTAAGTTTTTCTAATTTGATTGGTGAATTCTCCTGTGGCTAATAAAGAATGCAAAGATGTCGATGTGAGTGTTAATAGTGTTTTTGAAAGCCGTGGTGGTCTGTTTTACTATCAAAGTCAATGAAATGATACTAAATAGTAGCCAATATGATGAGTAAGCTCTCTGAAATAAATGACATTTATAACACAACTGTAATAAATGGCACATATAAATGCTTACTTTGATGTTCAAAAGTGCCTTCTCAGTCTATTTGAAATAAATAATTTTGACAACCTCAAACAATGTAGATGATATTTTATACATGCACTTTTGTACGTCTTTTTTGGGGAATCATATTTGCTTATGAGTTTTCTTTGTAAACAGGTTCTGCCGCAATTTGTATTCAACTCCCGTGACCCAATCGTCATGGGTGTGATGGTGGAAGCTGGCATCGTGAAGGAAGGAACACCCATCTGTGTGCCTAGCCAAGAAGTGAGTATCATCATAAGACTACATTGGGATGTAGACAGACAGGTTGCAAAAATTAAATCAATTTATTGAGTAGGTTAGATAATGAACAATGTATTTTAATATGTATTTTTTATTTTATAAGAATACAAAGAAAACTTTCTCTAAAGATGTAACTACCCAATTTTCAAGCCTCTTGCAAAGCATGGAGATAAGCAAAAAAAGGTTGCTTTTGCTACCCCATTCTTAAACTCCTTGTTAAACAAGGACTTCTTGCAGGTAGATGAAAGGTAGAACTGGGGTTATAAAAAAGAACAAATTATTAATATTAATAGTAAGTGATAATTCGTATCATTTGGCGGTCCATTCCCTCTGCCTATCCCCATGGGAGACGGGCGAAAAGTTATAATTTCAGAATCTGAAATCTACAGCTTCAGCTTTTAGAAAACACAAAAGAAAAAGACGTATATAATATAAGCAATACTAATTGTGACCTTATCCCCAACAGTTTGTGGAGCTGGGCATAGTGACATCGATCGAGGTGAACCACAAGCAAGTAGAGACGGCCCGCAAGGGACAAGAGGTCTGCATCAAGATCGAGCCCATCCCCGGCGAGTCGCCCAAGATGTTCGGCAGACATTTCGATGAGACTGATATGCTAGTCAGCAAGGTAAGTTCTACCATCTTTATGGCGCTTTTACATTAAGTCGGTCGTAGGTCGGTCACCGAAGGCGGCGGCCGCATTCGGTTTAACAGAAACCGAATTAATACGGTCTAAAGGACTAATGTAAATGCGCCATTACTTACTTTGTGTTTTTGCTAATTTTACAGATACCTATTATGAGGTCTGTGATGATATAATGAATACCAAATACCTTGGGTTTGACACCCTCGCATACGCTGCCGCATTGTAAGCTCGGATTGGCTACATGTAATGTAGTCAGCCAAATGATTTGGTATGCGGAGATTACTCCGCTTTTATCGGTGTTTCGAAAATTTCTCAGTAGTAGCACGGAGTCTGGAATTGTGCCCAATATATGGCAATAGGCTCACCCTCTATTACATGAGACTTATAACACAAATGGTAAAAAGTGGGTGTACATTGTATAGCGGCATTACGTGCCGTAATGTGCATCTCTGCCTACTTCTTCGGGGATAAAAGGCGTGACCTTGAACGTATAATAAAAAAAGATTAGTTAGGTACAGAGTTGTTCTTGTTCTTCGCAAAGAATCTGATTCTGAAGAGTCGTTTGACCTGGTGTCTATTCCATCGTAGCACAAGATACACAAACGTCGTTTTATAAGCTTTAATCATCTATGAATGTACATTTTAGTGCGAAAATATATCGATATAGAGTTCCATTCAATCTACGAATCCTGGTGACGTGGCACAAAACACACATAAGCATTAAAATGACGTTAATATTTGATTAAGGTGACATAGTGCGATTCCTAAGAGATACATAAGTAAACATGCTTATAAGTGCCTCTTTTACGTCAGTACGAAGAAATAACTAATGATTCACTATAAGGAAATCAACAGGATTTTCCGTACGCATTGTCAATCAGAATTACATACAACGCGATCAATGAATCAACGTACCTTTGATAGTTTTATCGTTGCGAAATATTTATTACGGCGGTATGAACGGGCGCCGGTGATGAATGAAAATTGCGTCAATAGTCTGTGCCTTAAATAATAGATGGCGTCGCGGTCGCGGTTTCCACGTAACGTATTATCATTCAACTTTCTAGCGGTTTGTGATGCGGTTTGGACTATTACCAACTATTTTATGGGTATGTCTGTTTTGGCACTCAATGTGAGGGAACACCATCTTTCCCTTTATTTTTGCAGACATTCTAATTTCGACGTTGATGTAATCTGTATAAGGTTTAAAATAGATTGATAAACTTCGATGTTGTAATTGCAGATGTTTTATTATTATGTTCTTAAATTATCAACAATCGTAATGTTAATAAAATTGCAAATACACAAAAAAGAAGTTAAGAAGAACATTCGATTGAACACAAGGCGTTGAACACATTAAATATTTCTCTTTGATACAAACCCGTGAATGATTAATACGTGTCCTTTTTGTCAAATGGGGTCACACTTAAGTCGTTTTGTTTTGCCTAATTAGATTTTTTACATCAGGCATAACTTTTTGTACAAATTATCAAATACGCATCAATCATCACAAGCACTTCAAAGCGCAAATGTAGGTCTCTACAGAAAAAATAAACAAAATGTCTTAAATGAATAACTAATGTAATCAAATAGGCATCGATTTAACCCAGTAAAACGACTATTAGTTGAAATAGTCACTCGATCTGAAACCCGGAACGGATTTAGAAAGTCTTAAGTCGTAAAGGACAATGGAGAGCCTATTATAACTACAAATCGATGTCGCCAATTGATTAATCTGTTGGTACTTGGTAGACACCCAAGACAAACTACAGACGGGCGGCAGAAACCGCAACCTCCTTATTCCCGAACAAAGCGCATTCGATAATATTTTGATGTGATTTCTAAGAAACTGATAAAACAACAAAGTACTAGAGGAATTCGTATGAATCAACTCGTAGTGTAACAAAACAACACAGTAAATATTTTGAAAGTAACACGATTACCTACAACGCGATTCCGATCTAGATTCTAAAACACTTAACAAAAAAAGTTTATATCCGATATTGCAATGAAAATAAACAATACATTTTACATGACGTGCGAAAGTTTTATAGATATTACGAATTCTTTTAACATCTTTTTCGTACCTACATCAATCGACGGACCCACCTACGTACGTTCGATTGGCGATTGAACGAGCCGTCCGTGTGTGCCGGCTTATATGTCACGGATGACGCTTTAATGAATGAGCTTCGCATTGCACAAGATATCGGGGACCATTTTAGCTCTATAGACAAATGGCACCGATTGATACGGCTATTATTAGAACGCATTGCAGTCGATACAAAGGATTATTTACCTGGGTAATTCATGCGATGTGATGTGGGATTGTGGGATGTTTCTTGTGGTAGACAGAAATGACAAATCACATTTAAGCCATCGATCCTGGTATGTCTGTCCCTTTTTCAACATCTAAGTAGCTTATATATGGAATATATAGAACATGAGCCTCTAGCATGGCTTGAAACTAGTCGACTTCGTCGTCAAACAGTTACGTGAGTAAGCCGATAACATAATAATTTATTTAGTATGTCTCACGAAAGTTATAATAAAATCTAAGTAGCTCTTGTTAGTTGTGGGTTGTGATCTAAAAGTATTCGTATCCACCCACCAGCTCATAACTACATCTGGTACTTTATATAAGTCACTAATCTGATCGACGCTCCACGTTCGCTGATGGCGTCCTCTTGAAAGTTATTAATTTTTATTCGGTTTTCCCACATAGTTGTTTTTATGAGCGATTAGCGTTTTCCTTAATGCTTTTGAAATGATTCATTCATGAATTCTTTATCATTCTCAGAAAATTTAACTTTCAAACATCAGTAATAATATTCATGATATCGTAAAGATGTGGTTCCATAATCCTCCTAATGGATTTCGCCGATATTTTCCTTTAAAACTTGTTGAATAACAGAAACTGAACAAATAAATGATGTATGTACGTATATAGTATTCTAGTGATGGCTCCCTGGCTCGTGTTGGGTACAAATATTTGTATTCTAGACGAGAACGGAAGCGTCTTGTCGACTCGTCATTGTATACGTTTTGTTGCGTTTCGGCAACATTGTATCAACTATTGATAGTAATGCATAAACAGAAGCTGCATCGGCCACTGCCAATCTCGTATGTAGACGGTACAGGCAACAGCAAACATTATGAACGAAAATCATGAATACTAACCCGGCCGTTTACATGTTTCTTGGGAAATAAAAACAAGCATCAGTTGCCTCGTCTCTTGAATACTGAGCCATACGAGTAACTGTGGTAGGTGGGCAAAAACCTTCCTCGTACGTCTATTTTGAAAGATTAAAACGTTTTATTGATGCTCTATTTACCTCGCAATTGCATTAGTTTACGATTAACTTGAACATTTATAATCGAAACATCCAATACGTCATTATTACCAATAGTGGTTGTAAGCGGTTCCCACTGACTTTGTATTGAATCGATTCTAGTCGTGTTGTGAACGTGAACGATACATACATACTATTACATACATAATTTGGTACCGTGTGACACAGTAATTAAATGGCTCCAGTAGAATACCTAAGTCTGCACGCAGATAAACTTATCAATCCGTAATGTGACAAACATTAGTATTTATTTATCAGTGCCCATTCAGTTAGAAAATAGGAGTCTATTTATTCTCGTATCATTATGTTCATAGCATCGACCTTTCTAACCGATACGATGTATATTCTAAACTCGTACGCCGTTCTGCACGACGATTTCAACAAAATGCGTCGACGTGCATTTGGTGAATATGTATGTGTGCGTGCGTATCACATTATATTTGTGTAATAACAACGCGGCGGACTGAAACTGGCGTAAAGAAAACTCATTGAAGAATTTTCATTCATACCTAGTAAAGCATTGTATCAATGCAAGCAGAAGGCTAGTATCAATGGTGAAGGGGGCTCGTTCATTGATCGGCTGCAGTGGGGGCGGCCGGAGGGGATGCTAGGTCACTAGGTCGAGGGGAGCCGACTCGCCAGGGAAGCATGGGTATAGCTGCAGTTATATCGCTGATATCTGTTAAATACGAGCGGGCTGTTGTTAAGCTTGGTCTCACGCCAGATATTCCAAGTTTGTTTATGATTACATTTTTCTCGCCTCTTTACTTTTTTACAAGAATTAAATTATACAACGTGTCAGAAAACGTTCTGTGACATGAAACACAGCTTTTAAAAAAAATGGTTGTTCTTTTTTAATATTAAACGATCACGAGATTAATATTGTAACCTAATTTTATAGGTGTCTTACCTTGAATCGGGGTTAGGTAACGTCGAAAACGGAAACATTTTTCATACAAATTGGTATCTTTTACGAACAGGTTCGTACACATGCCGAGTTTAGAGACACAGAGTCATTGGTCAGGGCTAAATTGGAGTCACTCGCATCAATGGCTATTTGTAACCGCTACTTAGTTGCTGAATATGAGCCAGACGAGCTAAGAACATGCAATAATCACATGGGGACATTTAATTGAAATACACAACGACATGTTGCAAGATATTGCCTCACTATCTATTATTTCGCGTAGAATAATACGTCTGGTATTGTGTTACCGTATCTATATATCTACCAATATTTGTTAGAGCACCGAAATCTTCTCAAGTTTCCTTGAATATACCCGCGTCAGTTCACTTTGAAACCTCTAAACACTACATAAAAAGCTTCCTGTTTTGTTTTCGATTAGTGGAAAACATCAATCTTTCCTTTGCACAATATAAAAGCACTCAATGTGAACTCGACGATTTTCCGTCACCCGAGCGAAGGCCGGAGTATTTTTGGATACTCCATGACGTCACAGTTTTTCATACGATCTCTTGACCACTTGTATGAATTGAATCACTTTGATTGTCAAACACTCTCACTCATTACGTTTTTGTAAAGTTGTAATAAAATATTAACATTGCATTTATGACACAAATAATTATGTAAATCTTCAAGAAAGTTTAAAAACATATTTGATTCCCATAGTAGATTTTCTAATTCCGAATTAAGTTTACCATAATATGAAGTAGTGTCCAACAGTACGTATAGCTGCCTTAATTAGATAATATAATAATGATGAAGAATTAATACTTAATATCATAATAATATAATTAGACATTCTAGTTAGACATTGTGTTGCTCAACCATAGGTAACCATCATTATTGTCCCTTCCATTTACGTTTTATTTATACTTTTCCTCCATGATATCTTGACAGGAATCACGTAAAACTTTCCAAGACCAAATTGAGTTGGAAAACGTCATCGTGATGCAGGACTCGTGGCGTGTTGTAATTACGTTGATGTCACTGGACGTGTAATGAGCAACGTTTGTCCACTGTAGTCATCACAAACTTATGTCGCAATCGCAATCCTCAATCATTTTCTTTAACGATACTCAGAACCATTATTGATTATTATTAAGTGTGGGAGAGCCATGCTTCGGCACGAATGGGCTGGCTCGACTGGAGTGATACGGCCTCAGAAAAACGACGTGAAACAACGCTTGCGTTGTGTTTCGTTGTGTGAGTGAGGTTGATCTTCCCCATCCCCATTCCCGAACAACAACCCTTAAATTCATAACTTCCAAAAAGCCGGTAACGCACTTGTAAAGCCTCTGGTGTTTGAAGTGTCCATGGGCGGCGGCGATTGCTTACCATCAGGTAATACGTCGGCTCGATGTTTCAAAAAAAAAAATGATATCTGTAACATGGTTATTCAAAGTTTTCAAGTGATTATTGCTTATAATTTTCTTTAAATAATACAAAATAACAATGTTTTGGTATAGCGTAAGACTACAATGGGAAGAATGAGGCAACTATCACATAAAGTACCTTATCCTCTTGACATTTTAGAAGGGCCGCGCGTTCGTCGTACTCTTTGAACAGTCGCAAGGAATCACACAGACGCAGCGTGTCGGTAGGCCGCACACATCCGCGGTGACCGGGTCAGGCCCATTCTAGAAGCCCCATTGATATTTCGCTGTGCGGTTTCATTGATGGGACTTGCATTGTTCTTGTGTGTCGGCACAAGTCAGACAATTTAGAAAATCGTTCTGTGTAGCCTTTCATGAGTTGAGAAAATATAGAATTTCTTTTATGAATTATTGTTAGTCATTACATTACAACGTTTTAACACTTTGATTATTATATTGTAAGATACAACCACGAAATGTGAAAAAAGCTTTTCGAAACATTAGTTTCATATACAACAAGATGGTTATTGCTTGTCAGACTACCCACGTCGTCTATTTAAGATCTACAACTTGATGTTCATAACTTCTGTGAAAATTGTTATGAACACGATTATTATTTTGATCAAACAAATGTAGGTCGATCTCGAATAATATGTTTTATGTTGTTCAATGTCAAATATTGTGTGATAATATTCCCGCAAAATATTGTTTACTTTTCGATTATCTGATATATAAATTCGCGTAACCTTCGGCTTAACCAACCTTGTACGTCTTATTTATCGTCCGTCCTTCGGTCTATAAATACACGACGCAGCTTCCCATATTTTCCAGCGATTGATAATACGATTTCCTAGCCGGATCCAATGTCGTTAGCGACAAGCCCGGGTTGGCTGCACCGAGGCCACCAGAGGGGCGAGGGGTACTAGTGACCTAATTCCGTGCTTGCACAACCTGTTCTATTTTCCCTATGACGTCAACAGCCCCATTCACCCCGGGTTGCTGAATCGATGCGCCCCAAACTGGGTCGACCTGAATGAACCACTTGTACATTCAACATGGACCCGCTATTTTTAGCTTCGAAGGTGTCTCGATCGGGTCTCGTTCCGAACCAGTTTTTACGGATGTATTGGTAGGCCGCAATTAAATTCTGCAATTTTTAAATTAATTGTGACGTTGGATGAGTTTTATAATTTGGTTTCAATTAACTTTTTTCCAAGAAATTTATTTATGATAAGTATCTATAATCATCTCAACATGTTTTAATATGAATAACGGGTATTTCGCGAACTGTTTGTCGTCGGTGTAGTAGGTATATTATTATAATAACGACATCAAAACATCGTACGAGTCAATCAAGCTGAACGTTGAGCATGGTTTGACTACTTCGTAAGATATTCACGATGAATGACCTACCCATCGAAGAGTTTCACAACGAATAACTATTTTTGTGTAGGATTGTTTGAGACGATTATAATGGCGATACGTTAAACACATTTTCATTTTGTTTCAGATATCTCGTGCCAGTATTGACGCGTGCAAGGACTACTTCCGCGAAGACCTCATCAAGACGGACTGGCAGCTGATGGTCGAACTGAAGAAACTCTTCCAGATATTGTAACCCCACCTATCACTTGCAGTGTCCCCACACGGTGAAGCTCTCCAATTTATTATTACTTACGACGACACGTTTCGTCAAAGCTTTGTCTGTTCCATCTAACCGTAGTCCCTTCTCCATTGTATCATAGAATCTCACCACATCTACAATTTGTTATCAATTTTTATATACTAACGTGATTTTATTGAAAACTGTTAAAACTTTATTGGTGGGAAAATGCGAATGTCAATGTCACGGCTGAGCCTTGTATTTTATTTTATCTTATCTGATGTTTTACCTACTGCCACGTCTTGTAACTACCGATGTATTATGAATGGCAAAATTGTCGAATATCTCATACTTCGAGACACATTGTAAATAGTATTATACATGTTTATTTATTTATTATCAACGCCACACGTGTTTGGTATGATTTGGTTGGACCGAAAGGATTAAAGAAGCTGGTTGTTAAATAAATTTACCGTTATGTCTTCAGTTCTTGTTGAAGATTGATCCTTTGTAAATAAAATGTTCACATGCGTTATTTACAATAAAATTTTGTAGTTTTATGTAAATAAAATATAATGAGAAATCTTTGCATGTCTTAATTATAACGTGAAGTAGTGCAATAAACGATCTCGTGTCATATTCTTGAGGCAATACCTTCGTGCGGTGCTTCTGGGTGTAGATATTAATGTTTTATTCCCTATCTTACTAAATATAAGTAGTTCCAATGTTCTCTCCATTAGGGGCACTGTCTGCCTGTTTGTTAGTAAGGAGGTCGTCTATTGTACAAAATGTTTATTTTCGTTGAAAATTGAATGCGGTTTGGAATATTTTCCTCGTATGTAGTACATACAGGGATTGAGTACTGAACTTGATGGTAATCGGAACAGATGTCCATGGAGGTTGTATTTTATACGTAGGTATTTTCCCTTTTTGAAACGCTTTGTATTATATAGATGGAATCGGACATATTCTTATATTGAAGAACTTTTATTAAATTACAAAGTAATTTTCCTTGTATTATTTATCCAAATTACCTTACATTTTTAACGTTATCAAAGTGCGTCAGGCACTTTCTAGCTGGCTTTAGAGCTGGTTTATCCTGAGGACTCGATGCCTCCTTATAATTGCTGATGATGGTCACCTGGTTATTTTAGTGAGGTAGGAGTCACTTGCTCCCAAGTCTTTCTCCCCAAAAGCTAGAAGCTCTTGAAGGCTTCCTTTGAAGAAGAGAAGCACAAGAGTTGGAATGTGTCGTACGACGCTGGAACTGTGTCGATCCTCGCGCACTGCTGATCAAGTTACCTCGTCAAATAAGTGGGTGAGAAGACGTGATTACTTTTACATTCTTAAAAACGTCAACTGATTGGTAATTGACTGGTACAAGCTTTGCTGTCGAGGACAGGTCTCAGGTCTCGTGCGCACAGGTAATACAGGAAAGCATAATGAGTGATTAAATTAAAACTATTATAAAGCAAAGAATTGCATTATGTCGAAGTACTTGTGAGCTTAATCTAAAATAGAGTACACAAAAGCACACTACGGGTGTAATAAATACGAAAATAATGGGCGAAGGAGAATAGTTATTATGGTCATGGTGCTAGTAAATATTGCATAACACTATCTACCGGAAAATAATCCTGCCTTTCGATTAACAGGCATGTTATTAATGGGCTGACTAAGAATTTTCTAGTTGAAAATCAACAACCTATCTATGCATGTTAGTGATAGTAGAAAACTGATACATGTTTCTTGGGACTAGTCTCATACTTGAAGATTTTGCGAAATTCCTATCGTAACAGGAATAAAACGTTTTTATTCACAATTTGGTACCAAATTAGGTTTCGGTTTTAGCCGCCATTATTAACAAGTAAAAAAGAGAACTAAGACACCTCTCTTAAAGGGGTATATTGCCATCATCAACAAGTTTGGCAGAACACTTGAGGATGTCATCGAGAAGTAAGAGGATACGGCTGTAGCGTGTCCATTCATTGCTGATTGTATTTGTAGGAGAAACCCAGGACCTGTATTCAAAAGTCCATTTCATTAACATTACCTTTCTGGAAGAAGGAGAATTACTGAGAGCGAATGTACTTTGCCAATCTAGACCTAACAATCCGGAGTTACGGACTACCTAGCGGTTCGAAAAGCAGGAACGGGGTTAGTCAATTAGAGTCTGACCCTGCCTCTCGCCTCGTCCAAGACGAGAATCATTATTGAATGATTTTCCCCCTCAAAAAAGACTTTACAATTAATGTTTCGTAACTCGAAATGGAGATAGGAGATACGAATATAACTCTATTGTTATTTATTGGGCACTGTTCCAATCCTGGGTTATAATTAAGAAATTTGCCTACCTACTTTCTGTCTGTAAATATTCTTGACTCGATATAGAAATAGGTAGTTCAACGTTAAAGATGTTGTGCATGCATTAGTAATACCTAGTTATAATTCTTCGAGATGCAAACAATGTGTAGGCTGTGTTTCAGCTACATGGAGGAACGATAACAGCACATTGACACCTTGGTGAGTAAGAGATCGGCTTCAAGGCACTATTAAAGAAATGGCGCGTCTAAATCCAGCAGAGTACAGATACGAGCTCATAGTGATGAAAATGTTCAAAGGTTTGTTCACATCTAAGTTTTAAAATGAAAGAATTATTATATTTACCATTACCACCATATTACCATTTTTATATTCTGGAAATATATCAGATACCTTAAATAATTTTAAAATCTAAAATGACAACGAAAACAGCGTTAATATTTGAAATGTTAACAATTCAGAGAATTGCTAAGTTCAAGCACTTTAGGTCCTTTAACGTTTTTTTTATAAAATGTTAATTATGAGCCTTACTTTCAGAGCAATATTTTTCCATAAAATAATAATCAATATACGAGCATTAATTCAATATGACATAGCAAAAATATAAATAAATTACAGTACCTACCTACTAGCGAAAACATTGAATACAATACAACACTTCCTAGATCAACTTTTTTCATTTTACAGTCTAAATGGAAAATGAGAATCTAATAAAGATAACACAGTATGTATTCTATTGCATTCGTATGTTACGTCAACTTATGTTGGTACGAGTATGTCGGAAATTGGATAGTTAGGAATGGACGCTCAGTGCACTATAGGTCTTTGTCAACCACATTAATAGGCTGCAATTCGATCTAGGTAGGTCTTGTTTGCCATCAATAATTCACCAAGAAGGTCATCACTCCTCATTCCATTCCAGGAAACACCAATGCGAGGCTAGCAGCATCGTCAGTTGGGTGGAGCCTCCAATGTAGGCACCGGTCTACTTTCATAGTTGCGTTTCCGTATGACGTATTTTGCATCGGCGAAATTTCTGGAACTACGGTCAAATACGTAAGAAATTGAGTTCTGAGAAAGATAGGGACTTTTATTCCATGTTTATATTATTGCACTATTTTTTCAAGATATTTCTAGATGATTTTAGCGGCTTTTTCGGAAGGTTTTTGAGACCGTATCCATGGAAACGAGGCTTGCGTGGGCGAGGGGGTGGTGTTTTCAGGGTCTAGGTCACGCCCAGGAGCGCGGGGCGCATGCGCGGGCCCAGCAGCTCCCGTTCAGGAACTGTCCCGTTCAAAGCTCATCGGACTTCCTTATGGTAGGAACATCGGTTTCGCGCGCTGTCCGCTTGCCCTGGACGCACACACGGTGAAGTGAAGTGAGTGAATAGTTACAAATAGTGTTATCAGTGAGTTAAGTGATACCTGTAAGTGAAATTAACAATTCATTTCTAACTAACTATGTAAGTATTCGTTGGTGTAATAATTTTAATTTGTCAAATTTTTAAAACATAAGTTTCAAAAATAATTTGTGTAGGTGTGTGTGCCTACGTATGTTGTACCTGATGTAATACGAATTTTGCACGAAATATGCGTTATTTAAAATCTACACTTAGGCCTAAAACGTCGTCACAATCCCAATATTAATGGTTTGTTTTTATTTATTAGTAACAAACATCTAAATGTAAGTACCCGTATAATTATGGAAATAGTACGTATAGACAGGCTTCAACCTAAGACAGGTACTCTGTTACCATTTGTACCTAATTAATTACAAGAAAACATAGAGTAAGTAGTATACAATTCCCTAGGTAAACTTAGATATAGCATTCTAAGAATATCTATTGAAAAAAGTACTCTTGAAAGATCACGGGAATCAAATATCAAAAATCAATTATATAAACCTACAATAAGTACCTAATAAGCAACGATTTGTAATAAACAGGGACCTCTCTAATATCTTCCTGATAAATGACGAAAAAACAGTTTGATTTAAACAATTTTTATCGTCGTGAGTTGTAAATTGGTTTAAACAAATTGGCAAAACATTCTACTAGTAGGTAATAGTGACTGTATGCAAATTCTAAGTATATTTATTCCACACAGTACCTACAGTTAGTTTACTTTTATTTGTATTACACCGAGATTACGATAGAACTAAAATACCTATGTTACTTTTTTAGATTTTACTATGTCATCTTCCTACAATACGTAACAGATATTAAAAACTTCAATTTATAAAGAATCTTAAGTAAGTAGGTACCTATTGATAACAGATATTTATTTTTAACAAAAGATCACGTGCTTTTTTGATTCACTGCTACATATTTAAATTTCATTTGATATTTAAATCACCCGTCTGTCACTACTGTGATTTCCTTCTAGCAATATTTTTTCACGGGAGAAAATTCAACCAGTTTAAAATTAGCTTTCCCTGTCAGTTATTCGAGAGCTCACGCGTAGCACTAAAACGAGTCTGTTGTACAGTCTAGCCGTGAGGTAGGCTCAGCACTTTTCTTGTATTACTGTGCTGCTAGACGACAGTTTCAGTATTTTTTTCGGCCACGTGCTAAACGTCGTTCATTCATGCGTGCGAATGAATGGGGAGCGTTGAGCGTTTGCGAGCTGAAACAGTCGGCCGCCGAACGCCCGCGCGCTCCACGCGGCGCAGGCGCCCGCGCAACGCGAGTGACACTCCACACACGAACAAACCGTGCTACTGCTTACCACCAGCACACACTTCGGATCTTCTCTCGGTGCGTCATCTATTTATACCACTCTTTAAAAACACGTCCCGAACACCGACCTTGAACAAATGTGCTGTGGTTTCATTCATTAAAATTATCACTTTCAAACGTATCTCAGACGCAAAACGTTCTCTTAACATGCGATGACGGACGATTCGCTAATTGGAGATAATTTATTAGGTATACAACTGTTGTTAAGATGATGATATTAAATGGGTGATGTGCAACCATCTAGTCAATACAGCTACGGTAGTCATAGCCTAAGATTTTAGTCACGACACGCTAGAAACTTGATTTAGTCACAGGTCAACAATTCCACATCACACTGCAGTATTTTCTTGCATAAACTATCTAAATTCATAGACTCTTGCATAGTTAATGGTGTCTAAGTTAATAAAAGTATTCCACATAAAGATTCAAAGACAGGAAATTATAAGTCGTCAGCAGTCGTTAGGTTAGGAATAGCGGTGTCTCGTTGCACGTAGGTTGATGTAAGTACGGTCCGCTAGACAGCACCGTCGACGTTGTGCCGATACCCTACACCTACTCCATGCATACAGGAAGAGGGTCTCCTCTTACATCGTTTCCAGGTAATGCGTCACTGTTATGTCAAAACGTACCATCTTTACAACACCCGATTCTCAAACAAATGTATAACAAAACACGTGCCAAATACGCACTAGTAAGAAATCTGCTATTCGGATACAGTTTCATAGATAAAAATCGTTTTAAGGGCTCCCAACGAGATACCGTTGCTCTAAAAGAATTAACGTTATCTATCTCAAAAGCCAATTCGTCGGGCTTTTAAAAACTCAGTTGTTATCGATGTGGCGCCAGTCTTATTTTTTTGCCAAAAGATAATATTGAGTGAATTACAAAAAGAAAACATTGAACAGGCTGAGCTGAATATTACAAACTGTAAGAAAGCATATTTTAAGTAATATCCCAATAACTGTGTTTCTGTTTCAATGTTTTTAGATGTACTTATGTATAGAATGATGTATTCGTGCTAACTGTGGGATGTATCTCGTCGCGTCGTCATCACCCGTTGCCACCAAATGGGGAGGTCTTTTTCGCGGAAACTGATTTCGCTGAATGACAACAGCGCACTGTTTGTGGTAGCGTCGGGCTTCCGTTTATTAATAATTCCTTTTAGGACAGATTGTTTCTGTTGAAATACTGATCAGATAGTAATTAATTTTCGGAAGAGCAGGATTTCTGCTTTGTTTAAACGCAGATATAGAAGCAAGGAGTTAATTTTCGCATCGCATTGAGTGCTACGTGATGTTTTGCGCGAGAGTGCGCGCGTGACTTGAGCGCTGTGCGGATCGAGGAGCGGACAACTCGACCTCGTCCAGATAAATCTATCAATGAACACGATAAGGGGGGCGCGTGTCACGCAACCGCAGGAAGTGCCCTAACTCGCCTCCTGCACTCTGAACTGAACTCAACGCACCATATCGTTGGCAATACATCATTTACGACTTTTAAATGCATCCCGGTGTGGATACCTACCTACTAGTGACATATTTCATGAAGATAATTTGGAAATAACTCTGGAATGTTTCAGCTCAACCAACAACTTACATCAGACACGCAATCATTACAGTTTGAACTAAATAATGAACCTGGATGTTAAACGTGCGTGAGCCAAATAAAGTTCATTGCTCAATTACACCTTGTTAAGCTTCTAGAGTTCATATTAAAAATATACAAAAAAATATGAACGGTCAGACATACCAATTGAACAGTACGTACAAAATTGGTACCTATTCATATGTACTTAGGAATATAAAAACGCGTAAGAAATATGAAAGAAATAATGAACTTTGTTTGCAGTATGACAGCAAAATTATACAAAAAATATGTTTGTGTACCTTAGTGTTCATATCCAATTAAGTCATGCGTTGACACTAACTGATAACGAATTCACAAAGGGTGTCTGACTGGGTGTAGGCAGCATAGCTGTTTACGGCAATGCAGCAAATAAAACGAGCATAACAAGAGTAAACAAATCGTTATTCTTATTTCTTAAAATAACAACGGATGAGTGCTACATACATATGAAGGTATTACCTAATCGAGCCAAAGGCGTAGGCCTCTAAATGAAGGATAGGTACCTGGCCTTTTAAATATTGTGAACGTCATTAAAACTAAGTCATAAAGTTATAATTTAACTATTTTATAGTTGCCGTAGACATGGTCAATAGATTTCCTATTGTATCCTGATGATAGTAGGCTGTGCATGTAGGTGGCAGACAGTGAAGGTTCTGCTCAGAAGTGGGTGAATGTGGGCTGATGTCTTTAGTATCTGTATTGTTCTAGAACCTCTATACGGTATCCTTATACTCATATCCCATATGCGGTAGATTGATAGCGCCTGATTATGGTCATACCAACTGGCTTGGTTATCTAGTAAACTAAGAGGTACATTACAAAATACATTCTGTAAACACTAAGATGGTGTTGCAAAGTTTAGTATTGTTTGTATAGAAGCGATAAATTAATAATTAGCATAAAATATCAGCTTTGAATAATGTTGGACTGTGGTTAGTCCACGTGTATTGATATGATACTTCTGATCAAAGTGTTATGTGTTTCAAACACATAACGTTTTCATTTGAATTAAAAGTTTACATACAAAAGCAAAGCGTCAATGAATACTAGGTTTACCGTTTTGCGAGTTGGACTAAATGCCATCGCCTTGTGAAGGACGGTGCCGTCAACTTTCGCATCCAATAAGGTGCATGCCATATTGATGTGTTGCATAACGCTGGGTATCGGCTCGGTCCACTTTCCACCTGCCCACGGGTTACTCTGTGGGTTAAGAATTTGGTACTAACAGCCAGACATGGATTGTGTGGCGTTGCGAAATGGTACGACCAAATTGGAGGTAGAACGGAGATACGTAGGCGCGTTGAATAGCATGCTGCCCACGGCTGGTTTTAATAATCAAGTCCCATATTATAACATTAGGTATAGGTGCTTAGGAAACAGATGGTCTTCTAAGTAAAACTATTAATGCCACACTATATCATGTTCTCCAATCCATGTGCAGAATTAGCAGTTGTTGGGTTATTTAGGAAATATTATTTCATTCTGTGATCCCATTCCTGTAAGACCTGACTAGTCAGAATCTATGTTTTTAATTGACTTCACTGTGCTAATGTGTAATCTATTTCAATAACTTAAAATTGTATTCGATCACGTTTATAGATTGCATACCTATATACCCCATAAACCAGTTGCTTGAATCTAACATCCCGTACTGGAATATAAATATACTTCCATCAGTTGACAACAAGCTATTTCAATATCGATTCAATCTGAGATCCGAATGCAAACACCGGCACAAGTTGAATAGCGTTAGTTTATGCAAAACCAGGAAATTTCCACAAATTAATCAATGCATTTAATCATCAGTGCCGTCTGTTCCATTGTGCGACACTTATCATGTGATTACCTGTGAATTGAATATCAATGCTGTTGCAACTGTAGTAGGCGGAACCACATTCTCTGAATAGGGATACATTGCTACAAGTGTTGTAGGTGTACGTAACTCTGTGGGTGCGCCTGCGACCCACGGGTTTTATTCCATTTATCATCTACACATTAACAAACACGCATATATATTTGTTATTACATTAATGACACTTATTACAAAGTTAATAAATACTTTTTTGGTTAGACAAGTCGTGAGAATACTACTTGATCGGACAGAAAACAAGACTTAATTGAAAAGTTTACTTGGTTAAATTTGCTTTGCTTCTACTTCACTTTGATAGTTCTTAAGATAGTTCTTTCTAAACGTGCAATATTTTCCTGTTACATGTGACAGTAATTGGCTAAGAATTGCTCAGCTATATCAGCCCATGAATCGATCAGAATACATGGCGATATAACAACAATGTTTTGGTAAAAAAACTGTAATGCTTTTTGAGTTTGCAATATTGCATATCACAGTATTGTAGCCACATATTTCAGAAACATAATTATTGTCCGTTTAGAAGAAACTTTAGAATAAAAAAGCTAAATAAATAGAACGTATTTAGTAACTCTAGGTACACGAATACCTAACCGCATGATATGAACTTCACTACAAAAATACTTTGAGACGGATAGACAGGCGCGAGACGCTTGAAAGGTCGATACGGAAATATGCGCCAACGCATCGATCTAGTCCAGATCTACAGGTACCTAGCTTCATTTCAGACATTTATATAATGCGAAGTCTTGTATAACTGTTTATAAAATGCACTATTTTAATCTTTCATCGATAAATTAATGCAGTCATTCTACAAACACGCCGTTAAGTTTAACTGTTGATATTAAATGTCCTTTATTTGTAGGAAGCTTAAGTCGAGAATCGCTTGCAGTAGGTAGAGGCTAAGATTCTGTGATGTCTACTAATAATAAAATGTAAGCTTGTGCCGGAAACGTTATAAGTATCATATGAAAACTCGAAGAAATGCCATGCGGTAATCGCCAGGCGCCGGAAACAGGAATGTCTTTTGATATAACGGCTTAAATATGCATCTAAGAAATGGAAGACATATTCACAGACGCCGCAGACGGAAGAATGCTGGTATAAATGTTCCATTTGACTATTTCAACGTTGAAGTGGGAAGAATATTTGAAATTGTATATTAGATTAGAAATCTTAAAGCAAGTGAGACTTTTTAAATGGAAATCTCAATTTGATACCAAAGATGCATAAAAAATATCCATTAATATGATAAAATATGTCTTAAACAATAAAATAGTAACAATGGAAGTTACTGAGTGTTTTAATGAGGTGCATAAACTTTTTTGCATCCATTTGTGCAACTAACCAGTAAGTATATAATAGCACTGACACAGACGCATACGGATTATGCACAACGATTAGACATGAATATTAATCTGTAATTTATACACAGACTCGACTTACGTACCTATATGTATATCTAAGTAGGTACTTAGAATGTAAAAAGTTTGGTAACTGACGACGGCAGTAGGTTGCGCGACGTCGCCGCGTCTGCGCACGCTGCTCATGACGAAGAGTCCCTCTGTGACTCGAAACTAGTAGAGCTTTTCTCCATTAATATACGTAAGTAAACCGTGATTTTTAGTTAACTGACATAACTGTCATAAAAGTCAGTCAGGAGTTTTGACAAAAGTTAACTGATATATTTCACTAGCTTCTCCCCTGTTGCTCGTCTCCTATGGGTCATAAAGTGATGTTAGTCTATAGCATATAGCCTTCCTCGACAAATGCACTATCCAACCCAAATGTAATTTATTCAATTCTAACCATTAGTTCCGGAGTTAGACAAACTCTTAGGCTTTACATATAAGTAATAGTACACAATACATATAGATTTTAATGATAGAAAACTAAACCTTAATCGTATCATTTAGTAGTAGTTGTTGTTATGTTTGAATTGTCTGGCCATTACTACTTGAGTACGTGAATCGTAAAGGTAATTGTATGGCTCAGTTGAGCATTTTGTTTGTAAATATTCGTCTTTCTGCAAGATCAATTCTCCGTGTTGCGGCTATTCGAAGAATAGGTAACAGTTTGTGTTTGTGCTTGATGCACTGTTGACTGGGCTTTGAAGAAATATTAAGATTAAAGTGTTATCTGCTTTAACTTAAGAATATAACTGTATCTTTGAAGGCATATGACATTCAATTAAATGAATTATGGAATGCAAGAACCAGACAGAAGGAAATCGTACTGTTAGGGGTCTCATCTAGGCACGATCAAGCGAAAAATCTACCGAGATTGACATAATTACTTAGGTACAGATTTCAGTAAACAAAAACAATTAAAATAGAACTACATAATTATAAACCAAACTCAACTATCTCAGTAGCAGTAAACAAATGCTATCGATTTAAATTACAAATCATTATAAAACTAAATCAACAATGTCATTAGCCTAAATACAAATAAGATATTTTTTTAAACATAGTGATAAATAAACAAAAGATGGTTGTAATTGTTACGACACCCACATTTGACAGGACGGCTCTTGCTTGTAGTCTTACCTACCATGATTAGATATTCTATTTGTAACATGGCACCCACTCATAAAATATGATATTCCAAGGATTATAATATTCATTACTATTAATTTAACGACAATCACGACACGTTTTTATATTTATTTAATATGAAAGGACCATCTAATATTTATTACGGTAGATATTAAAGTTGAACAGGAAGCATGCGTGGTAGCCGAAAGCATTAGTGACCTGTATCATGATCAGAGAAAGGATTGAATCGCGGTATAGTTCCAATATTTCGGTGTGGCAGGGCGCAGGGTCGTCGACCGCACTCTTCGGTGTTGGTGCCATGCTATTTCGAGGCGGCGAGCGATGGCGAGCGCACCCGACTTGAGCCGACCGCCGATGTTCTGTGCACGCGTAAACAAACATGGCCGAACTGTCATTCACTAATTCATTCATAAGCGATCATTGTGTTTGACAAACTGACTCGCACTCATTATCTGTGTCTCAATAAACAATGTACATAGTTTATTGTATTATTTTTTCAAGTTGATTATTATTACAACATGTAAACCTTTGACGTGGTTACGAACGAGCGTATAACGTAAGTACGTACCGTTGCGGGCATAGCAATACAAAATAATGATGAGTCTGTTCGAGTGTCAGTGATGAGCTCAAAGTTTGAATTGCAAAGTACATATTCATTACCTAATAATTCATTTCAATAAATAAAAGTAATTAAGAAGGAATAGGAACAAAACTGGATTGGTTGGATTAAGACTTTTTCAACTTTAAGGGTTTTGAAGATTAAAACAAATGACTCAATTTACTTCATTGAAAAATGTATTCCTGACTTATTTCATAACAGGTATGACACTAACGAATTAACTTGAAAGACAGAAACAATATGCCTATTCTCATACTCAAGTGCTACTATTCAAGCCGAGTTCGAGGTGTTAGATCGAAAAGATTTTAAAATTACGAAACTTTGACCAACTGGTATCTCATAATGAAGTATTAGTCTAAGTAGTGTAGTATTACATTAACGCATAACTGACGAAATGTATGATTGCCTTGAGCTAGATAAGTGAACCGTCTCGGGTTCCCGGATCGGGCAAAGAATTATTAGGATTATAGATCATAGGTCTAGAATTGTATTTGATTTTCTCCTTACTTATTCCTGCAGTACCTTCTCTAGTATATAAACTGAAAGTTGTCCACATCTCTGTCTCTGGACATTTATTTTCACTATGTGGTACTTATCTATCAAAAAATTAAATTGGTTCGAAGTTTGATGAAACATGGAAGAAATGCGTTTCACAGCATTGAGGTTATTAGAAATTAGACATAACAGTCAAGAATTTTAATATCCACCCAGGAGTTGATAGAGTATCAATAGAAGACTAGCATTAGTTCGTAACAGTTTAAGTTCTGTATTATTAAAAAATATTTAGATTTATAGCTGTAAGAAGCATATCGAATTATTACAGTCTTACTAACGAGTGTAGTGTCTCGAGCTATGAAGGCAACCATTGTTCGTGACATGTGGACCACATAGCACATCTGTAGCGCATATTCTGACGCGCCTTTTGTTCCAACCCTGACCATGTGGTCCGCGGACGGAACGCGCTAGTTTTTGTCGCATTTTTTTCGGTACACGAAAAAGTTCTTAAGAGAATACCAGATTATGCCATGTGGCTATTATTGAAATATACCGTCACTAGTACCGGTCAAGACCGGAGTCTATTGATAGTAAAATTACACTTACTAAATTTAACATTCGGTAAAATGCCGTGTTAACGGTTTCCCTGCTAACTCGAAGTGTTAACATGACTTTAGTAAATGTAATTAGCTGGATACACGAGGAATATTTGTTCCAATAAAAAGCTTGCAGTATTCAGATAATGTCTAAGTATATGAAAATTCCTCATCGCCATTATGTTAGTCAAATATTGCGAGTGCACAACGCGTCGTCAGCGGTACCACGTGGTAGTTGAAAAGTTGCCAACGCTCGCTTAGCCGACACCGCTTCCTGTTTACCGCGCCGTCTGTTCTATACTACGCCTCTCGGGAGGCTAGCGGAATTACCAAAAGCTATTTTACGTCATAACTGGTAAGCATGAACGTGTAATAAGTATTACGAAGAAACGGGAGCATTATAATCACAAACAGAATAGTTACGATGGAGTTGTGAACTTGTTTTTGTGCACTTGAAATTCAAACAGCCTACCTAATCAAAATTCCAGAATGATCTAACTATTGTATTATGCATTATAAATAATTAATTTATAATTAAGCGTAACTACGTAGCGATAACGTGCTACATTCTATGCCTAAGTCAGAAACAGAAAACACATTTAGATGTCTTCTTTAATTCATGATATAGTTTGGAAAGATATAATAAAAATGTGCTTTCATAAAAAGCAAGGCAAAAGAAACCTAGCTCGCAGCGGGAAAGAACACGAAGCATATTATGTCGTGACTTGCTCCGAGAGGAAACTGACTCAAATTGAAGCCCTTTTTCACTGACTACAGCCAGTGAGCTTTAAGTTTCAACTTGCTACGGATGTCGAATATTCAATAGAACCAACAACGGTTTGAATTCTAAAAAGTCTTTAAGTAAACTAAAATATACGTGGTTAAGGAAAAGATTTTTACAATCTATATCTCGATCGATTGATTTCATATCACCAAAAATGTATCAATAATTGACTTAATGTCACAAATACCCTTTAAATGTCCTCACTAACTTATTTGACATTGTCCAACTTGGCGCGTATCAAATATATCAAAAACTTATAAAGCAGATTCGAGAGTTCCGCGTAAGGCATGGCCTTGATAGATTTTGACTAAATATTTTTTCTCGTTCTCGTGTAACGTATACAGATAACATATTGTGTAACCTTATCAAAGCGACCAATAACGACCGGCTTTATGCTTGAGAATTTGGCAAAATTCTTATTATAGGTATAAATAACGTAGTTTGATACAGCTCTGCGAGTAGATAAATATAAATATTGTCATATTATTCAACTTTAATATTGAATTTCGATTCAAATTGACTTTATCATTACGAATTCAGAAAGCTTCATTCATGTCATGTGTTATAAAAACAAGCGAATAAAGATAACAATCTGGATCCACAAAGACGTTTCATAAATTTTCAAATGGAGCTGAATAGTGTTATGTTGAGCGCTACATGTGTGCTCTCGTCTCTACCACACACTACACTCGAGCGCGGGATAGGCTTAACGGAGGACGCAATTATGATGATTAAATGAAACTGGTTCTTCGGCGACCACTCCGTTGCCGGGATGTCGATGTGTAGAGACATTCTACACTTACCTCTACTGAATATCGAATGCCTCGCGACGCGTTCCTAACGCTGAAGTCATAAGATATAAAATAGTCCGAGAACATTATTTATAGCAGCAGATAAGTAATATCAAAGAGAAACACTACCACACCCAGGTGAAGCTTATAAGCGACTGTTAAAATGTAAAATAGGCGATTACCTATTACCGATTACTCTTAACTGTCTATGACGAAGTGATGAAATTAATGCAACAGCTAACTTTATAAGGAAAACGCTTCCAAAATAACGAAATTCGGGGAAGAAGATTATTGTTTAGAATCTGTTTGGTTTCGTACTTATAGTGATATAAATTTGATTAGCCTCAACTTCCAAAACGATGTAACAATTTTACAGCATAAAATCAGAAGTCAAAATCTTCGACACACATAACCTATAATACCTTCAATTGAATAGAATAGTGCACTAGAATACTACGTAAGACAACTTTGCCATTGATTCAATGTTTAGACTACATCTAATGATAAAAGTTGCACAATATTTAATTCTGTGGAAATACAAGATAATGCTGATGATAGTTCATTTTGAATACCATATGGAAAATGTCCCATGGTGGCTGGGATTCATAGCCCATTAAGAACCCTAACCAAAATTTAAAAATTAGAGTTTTAGCTTTATAGGATAAATATTTGGACATCTGGATATTACTATATCCCCAATTAAGCAAACACTTGTCCTCTTTTAGGGTATTGTTACAAACTATGATACAGATCTTGATTTAACACTGAATGAAGCGGCTTTCTTTAGTAATGTAATACATAACACAGTGTAAAGGTGATGTGCTCAAGCTTATTGTCCAATATTCAAAGTTGAGAATAGTTACTATGGATTAAGTAAACTTTAACAGCGAAAACAGAAGAAGCGGCCGCTTCAAAGGGATATAAATACTCGGCGGCGCCGGTCCGCGACAACGTACGGAACTCTTCATCTTGACAGCCAATCTTTCAGTAAGATAGACGGTGTAATAGTTGCAGCCAGGATTTCTTATAACTTGAGGCATTAGAAGCCCCAGTTTGTTATACTTCATAGCAATGTTAAAAGTATTTTGGACACAAAAGTTGAAGATGGTTGTTAATGTTATAAGACCATTTCAAGTACCCATATTTACTAAGCAACATTAGAACAATGTTTTAATTCATTCCAAAAATTCAACTTATTACAACATTATCATACATCCTTGAAGTTTTTTCTTGTCAATAATCCAAACAATCTATACGTTGTTCGATACCATGACCTTCAGGTAAGCTAGATAGGGAACTGCGCAAGATCAACTTTAGCTAAGCTTTGGTTCCAGTAAAACCTTTTATAATCAATACGCTATTGGTAAATTAAGGTTTTTTACAGTCGTCTTATTAATTATAAGCATTTTTAATATCACTAAGTTGCTCTTCCGAAGGAAGTTCTTAATGTAAGCAATTATCGTCAACTCTCTTAAGACTTGAGAGTATTAATTGGTCATTTCCAGAGTAACAAACTTGTACTTTCTAAAGCAATTTCCAGTTTCAAATGGAACTTATCTATTTTTTTTTAATACAGAGTGGCGACTTTGTCGAACCTATGTCCAACGGACTCACTTCGGATAAGAATTATTTATCTGTAGAATAATATTCTCGATGGACCGGGTGGGCGATGAGAACGTGGATATTTCGGGCCATTATCACGCGCCCACGCTTCGCTATTGGCAGAAAAATGTTACAAAAATACATCGTCGCAATTTACAGTCAGTTTTATACGGGGTCAGCCACTGACATTGATACCATCTATGACCGTCTTAGCACAAAGTTAAACGATCTCTTATTCCTGTTGACATTATGTAGCGACCCTTTTAATTAGGGTTTGTTGTAAGTTTTTTCGTTTTCATTCTTAAATGAAACGAAATGTCGTAGATCTTGTTTTAACATTGAGTCTTATCTGTATCCCTTATCATTATTACTGAGAACCGAGAGACAGACGTAATGGAAGATATGTGTTCCAGAGCAGTGCGTTCTCTAGCCCGTTTCCGGTGGTTGTTTACAAAAAATATAATATAAACTCTTGTCCAAAGCGGCTATACGAACCGGCCGGTCGAGATACTTGCTACGATTAAAAATCGTTACAACTTCCGTTCGGGTCCGAGACGCGGAGCAGAGCTCCAGATAAAAAAGATAAATAAGAAAAATAACTTAAAGATCGATACGGTGGAACGGCGCTACCTGTTTTTTCACTGTGCTTAGCTTGCGGCCATCATTCTTCTCTTGAATGTACAGTCCACAATCGTCAACTAGCCACCTATACAAAAGTTATGCTATGGCGAATAAACAATCTTGTAAGAATGGCTATAAGCTGGGTAGAGTTATGGCTGCGTGAAGTAAAGTTAAAAATAAATCCTGTCTGTGGTCTATACAAAAGACAATAGGTCGGTATAATACACAACAAAATCACTGTAAGAAATAACGTTAGATATCACTTTATGATTAACTATAAACACTTGCACACTTTAGTAACATATAGTCGTAGATTGAAATAGAAATTATAGGTATTGGTCGATTTTAACCGATTATAGACGATCGAAATTGTGTGATAGGTATACAATTTAAGAAGGTACATATTTTAGTTTTTTACATCGACAATATGCAAAAATACCTTGTTAGAAGTAATAAGTAAATATCATAGAGATTTGATTCAATATTAAGTGAAGATTCGTCGAGGAACTCTAATAAAACGATCGATTCCTTAGAAGATTTATAATACTAAATGATAGCGCCGTCTGAGTGAATTAGCATCACATGATGTCATGTATCCGGCTGCATCCATAAGAGGGGCTATAAATCGAACGGGTTAGATGTTTTACTTTAGTGCAACCGGTAATGGAAGATATCAGATTAATAAAAGATGTCGATGAGACCGGGCGAGATGCACAGCAATTTCACGAGTGCTGCGCCATGATAATTAAGTGTTCGAACGGTGTGTCGTGGTGTGCGTGGGCTCGGCGCTGAGTCGATACGGCGCGGAGCAGGCATATCAAGTCTGGTAACTATGCGGCGTAACTCCGGTAGCGGCGCAACAGGTCTGTGGAGGGACGCGGGCGCGGGCGCGGGGCGGTAGGAAATCCTTCGCGCATGCACGCACACATTCACATTTACGTGTGTGTGCACCATCCGGTTTTGTTTGCGTGTGAGCAATGTGTACAGACGACGCTCGCCTGTGTTGAAGCTGTATCGAGTCGATCGATCAATGAGCTCGACATCGACTCGGACTCTTGCCTGCATGCAACTCATTGATTAACGCTATGAACGTGGAATTGTTTATTCATTCATGATGAATATTTTATATCAAATGGACGTTTTTCTTATCCGTATTCTAAGTCCTTGATTTTTTCCTCCTATCAAAAAGCTGCTTCTGCCTTACTCTGAGCTGAAACTCGATTGCACGGTGTATCGAACTTTAGACACTATTCCGTCGACTTAAAAGCTTGAATAGTCTGTATAATACTGTAAGCTAGCAAGACTGCTTCGGAATATTACCTACCAACAAAGTATTAAATACGTATTAGATTTATACGTTTTAGACAGCTAGGTATATGGATTTATTAATTATTTAAATTGATACATATTGTTCGGAGACTAGAGAAATTCCTTGTAAATCAAATATTATGTCTACTTCAGTCACTGAATCAACTTTAATGATTTGTTGCAGATGCTGAATCTATATCCCACGTAATATGTAGGTGAGTAAATAAAAATCTACTCAGAGTAATTAAACTATCGCCTTGCCAATTTCTTCAACTGACTGAACATCTTCAGTCTCTTTGAAGAAAATATCACAGACAAAATGGAAATGCAAAAAATAGTGTTACCCAAGTTTACCCAACAGAAGTAAACTACCAGTCTTTTCGAAATGTAGTATGAAGTTATATGTTATAAATCAACAAAGACATAAACAACCGTGACAAAAAGCTGTTCAAAATTAAATTATCGATTTGGCAAAAATTTGCAGAAATATCGTCCACTATCGGAATACACGCGGACCGGTTCTGCTACGGTCAGAAACGGTTGTTGCGAAAAGATGAAAGAGGGCAGAGTCTGGTAGCAACCAATATTGTCATATTCAATATATCATCGCATGATTGTAAAGGACCAACTTCACTAACAAGGAAAACAGAACTCTTATTTGGCAATAAAACGCTCCATGTGAAAATTATTTCATTTAAAATATGCGCATCACTTTACATATTATTTTAATTAGTCATAAAAGTACTTAATTCCGACCAAAAAAGAAGAACTCATACATTGAAAACTATATTGTGACCAAAATACAACTCCCAAATGTTTAATACACTTTGTATTAAACTTTGAATTAAAAAAGACGACTTGGCAATTTATAGAGAATCTAGAAAAGATGAAAATATTTAGCGTCTACAGACAGATCAGATGCTATGATAAACCTGATTATTATTTGTTTCGGTTTATAAACTATCAACGACACAGTTGTCTTTGAATGTGGATCTTAACAGCACAGGTGTGGGACGCAGAGTAGTGGTGGGCTCGGAATTTGCGGCGACGCTGCTCGACGCTCAGGCGCGGGAGGCGCGTGGGCAGAGGTTGGCCCGTTCGCCCACGACGCCGCACCTAGCCGCAACGCCGCCAAGGTGTAAATCACGACACCTCCGTCCTGCAGCGCTTGTTACCACTGCTTATCATCAGTCGCAAGCTGGAATCATTATTAAGTCCATCGAAAGCGACGAACAAAATGAGCTCTTTTCATTTACTTCTAACTGTTTGAATTTCACAAACAAAAGGGATTATCTACATCGCGTCAGACATATTGGTTACCACTAGCTGAAAGTCCTAGACACCAATTCAATATAATACAATGTTCAATATTTAACATACGGTGTTGGTATATGTTTTCTTGTATTAAAGTTCTTATTACTTCAGGTTCATCATGAACCTATTGGAAATGCCATTCTTTAGGCTAGAACCGTGAAATCCGGTGAATTCAATAGAGTAAATAAATTTTCCCTTCTGGATAGGCCTAAGAAAACCTGTAACATAAGATGCCCATAACATCCACATTCAAAGACTCTCCTTAAACTTCAAAATATAGGATCCCGATTTCAGATACTAGGTATTGTCAGTGGCTTCGCCCGCGGTCCCGTGGTATAAAAAATGTCCTATTCCAGGCATAATCTACCCCTGTTCCAAATTTCATCCCGATCCCTTCAGCCATTTTGACGTAATTGAATAATAAGCATACACACAAACATTCGTATTTATAACATTAGTGAGATATGGATACAAGAGTTGGAAATAATTCCATAAAGACCTCAAAATTCACCTAGAAATGAGAAATGAGCCTATTGGTTATCAGATAATTTCACATAAAATACATACATGTGTAACATGAAACATCGTAAAAAATGCAAAGGCTAGGCACCTACACGATCAAGTACTACAACACTGAACAAACAAGGCAACAGTTTCCTTTAGATTTTAAAGTAACCAATGAGCAATCTTAAGCCATTACACGTTACATACTAGTATTTTAATTTTTCAACTTGGACAGATAGGACTGTAGAAATAATGGTACATGTATCCGCCGATGGAAGTAATGTAGCATAACTAACGGGGTTGGAAATGATTTTGTGATCTATTTCGTGAGTCATAAAGCGTACTATTAAATGACTCAGTGACGATAGTTAAGCCATTTTCAAGGTGGAAAGTGATGTCATTGGCCCTACTGCGTGCTGTGGACGCTCCACTCGCTCTCTGTCACAGCTACTTTTGCTTTTCGAGTGAACATTGTCCATTCTGGCCGCGCACGTCATTACTTTGGTATTTTCTAATCATGAGTTTTAGAATGTAGAAAACTGATAAATTGTCGAGGACTACGACAAAAAATATTACCCTTAGTTTAACTATAATATGGGTAAACTAGGGGTAATCAAGTTTTTGTCCACAGACGACTGATTTTATTCATGATAGCTTAGAAAAAATATGCACAACTTTATAAATATTAATATGTGTTAAAATTCGCACTTTACTAGTCTAGTGAGCGAGTTTAGTACTACTTCAGTCGAAGTAATACATACTTGTAGCTTTTTCAATTTACTGCAGATACTACTATGATGTAAAAAGGAAATGTAATTTGTAACGTCGTAAACGTGTCTCCAATTTAGTATATGACTGTTAGTTTGGCATGCGGGTCGAGTGAAGTGGTGTAGCTTCCTGCGCTCGTTGCCGGGAGCTGTAATAGTCGTTGCGATGGCAAGCAGCGGAGTGGCACAGAGGGCCGCCGGCCCGGCGGACGACGACGCGGACGGACGGCCTCACGGAAGGTCGACCGCCTCGTCCGCTACGACTCCCCCTCCCCACACCTCACTTGCACGCCCTCACCCGACCGCTACGTGGAATTTATATAATTGCCTTCAATTAAAACAAGAATACACCGAATACCATCTTTGATACACAAACATAAATGTAGCCATTTTTAATTACTCATGCACCGTTTAATAAAACTTTGAACGAATCGCGAGAATATTGTTTCACCATCTTAATTACACGGCGACGAATATTCACTACTCTGTGTTACGTTTTCTTTGCTATACGTATAAGTATGTATATCGCATTAACCGGCGCGGTACACATACGTGTCTATACATCACAATTTAAGCATTCTATCTGTGAGCTGTGTAGATACGCTATGACTGTGTTTACGCTGAAGTAATAATATGTATGTTCACCAGTTTGATAGGTATACGATGTAAATGATGTTTGCCGTGTGTATTAAATAACCGCATGGGATAGGAACGGCTAAGGTCACCGACGATGAATGTGTGCCATGAATGAACTGAGTCGTGCGCGATACTCGGCCATTCAATGAGATCCTTCATTCTAGCTTTTGTCATTACGTAATGCTCTGATCATATTGGTCAATTAATTAAAAATATTTCTGTTAAAACATGTGCCCAGACGCGAGTTTATCTCTGAGTTGTTATGTAAGCACAGTAGATGTACATACCTATCGGTGTACTGTCGACATATGGAAGAAAATAATTACATATTATAATAAAGTATCAAGAATAATAAACGTGGATGGAAAACATTGTACGCATAAAAGCGATACGATCACACATAAGGAGATGAAAATGAGATCAATTTAAGACCGAATTAGAATAAAACCATTAATTAAGTTCAACATTAATTAGTGTCATAAATAAAAAACCATGAAATTGTGTCTAATTGGCTGGATAAGTATGTAAATTTAAGGATGTAACAGTTAAATATCAATCAAAAGTATTGATAACAGATTTTTACTAACGAATGAATATTACTAAACCTATAGCTACATTGTACGCTTACCTTATTAAGACAAGTTATAGGGATTTGTTATTTGTTAATATTACAGAACAATTTTATCGAACTTAAAGAAAATATGTTTAAAGCGCGACGACCCGAGCCGAACGGACGCAAAATATGCGCGGATCGCACCGACATTAGTCGCAACGCTCTCATTCACGTTTCTTTTATCTGTGACAAACATCCGGTATTATTTTCAACGCGTCCACGGCGTTAGTACTCCAACGTTATCAAACGATTCTACCATACAATACGACAATATTCATATTTATACAAATAACACTCTTAAATAAATCAGTTATCAGCATTTAAACTTGCGAAAGATAAATTTTATGTTCAAAACAATACTATTTTATCGTCATTATGTAACTAGACGTACTATTTCGTAATATAGGTACGTTATATTGCATTAAGAAATATTCCGAAAACATTGAAATGTCTTAAGTTATCTCCAAACGTATCGGTTCACTTACTTACATTACTTAGGTTTAGTATAACCTTAAAGAAAACGGCATAAAGTTGTGCGATCGAGCAGGAAGTTTATAAATGATAATAATATTTGTGAAACACTCGACAATAAAGATTAAAAGTGACATCACGAATGTTGCTATTACACTGTCGAACAACTAGGTTACCTGGACCTATCTCTTATTTCAATATCAGGTTCACAAAATCTGTTAGTATAGTTATGATGAAATACTCTTCGCATGGTGAATAAAATATAATAATGACTAAAACATAAATTAAGTTCTATAGTTATAAAACAGATGGGACCAATTTAGCTGCATAGGTGCAAGCAATGGCGGATGGAAAGTGCGGGCGGAGGCGAAGGCGGCTTCCGCTTCGACTCGACTCGCACCGCCTTCAGAATAACAAACGAAACCTGATTTCTATCGACTGGGCCAACGATTATACCGCCTACTCTACCATGAGAACACTTTTATCCATAATGATTCAAGTAACGACTGTTATTAGCACGAAATTTTGGAAAGAACCAGAGCTTGTATCTCATATAAAATCATTGACAGTACCAGAGTATAAGTCTTGATGAAATATTGAGTTCATGTACTGGACAACCTATAGAAATATAACAAAGGGTAACAGGATCCATATACGGCGAAAACTGATTTCTTATTAACTCCATTGTCTGGACAAAGCTCCAGAATAGTGGGTGGACTATTACATTCCATGAAGTGCAGCCATACAACGTATGTGCAGCTTGGAGTGCAATGGTATCGTTTTCACTAACGTTGTGTACCTATTTAGGCCACCCATTGTCATTGTTCTTCCATTATTGGCATCAATTTTCACAAGTAGCGAAATCAAAAGGATTGCTTGCTTGTATCTAAATAATAGGTGTGTTGAATGTTTAAACTTAAAAGTATAATTACGTGAGTAAAAAACATGAGAATTGTTTTATCTGCTGCTTGGACATATTTTCAAAACATGCACAATATAAACTAGACATGTATAATGTGAATAACGATAGTTTTAACAACACACACAGAAAAATCTCGATTTTTCACAATGCTCTACTTGTAAGAAATGTTCTACGTAAACTTGGTTATAAAGCTAACCGAGAGAGTTATTTCTGTCGAAATATAGACATATGGACTCCAAAAATTTTTGCAAGCAAGAACAAAATTTTGATTGTATTCAAACACTTTTTGCCTGCGTTTACTCGTAGCTAATACGACCCAAAAGTGTTTGACATTAGTTCAGCTGGTCAGATAAATTCTTTGAATCGGGTGTAGACCCTAAGCGTTAGGCCCGGGTAACACATGTAACAATAGAATCTGAAGCGAATGTACAAACTCAGGTAGAGAAATATTTTTTGTAAAGGTAAAGTCATTCTTTCATTCCATCCATTGAACGCCATGCCTTCTTTTGTTCTAATTTGGTTATTTAGTAATAATGTAAGTTTACTGTCGGATGAATGTTTTTGTTTATTCATAGTTAATCTTTGTTGGAAAATAAATTACTATTGGTGGTAAAAATTTAATGAATAAACTTTACTCAATGAAATTGGTTTCACGTAATAATGAAATAGTTTTTTAAGTTTGACTTTGACTTTTTGACTTGAGTTTTTTAAGTTTGTTTTCATGTTTATAAAGCTTTTAGTGATATAGGCTTAACGAACCCAAGGTAGAAAAGTTTATTAGGAAAATATTTTAAAATAATATACAAGTAGGTACAATTCGTCCAATTCAAAAAGGCGCGAGTTTTAAGCAGATATCAGGCTTGTCACAAACACCAGTACAATAGTGAATCCTAGCTGGGTTAATGGTGATAGGTTGTAATGTGACATCCGTGGCGGTGTGGCGCTGCGTTATCGTATGTCCTTGACACAGAGACGCGGCGTGCACAACGCGCCTTATTGTCACTGCAACCTTGCGAAAATTACCGCTTGCGATAACAGATGCCGTCGTCGTCGTCGGTGGCGCGTCTCTCGACCACGCGCTTACCAAAATATAGTAGTGAATGGAAACGTTACGTGCCCATGAATTTCAAAACATCGTTAATCTGAAATAGAATGCTAATGATGTTTGCTTCTGTATAAATAAAAATATTGTTGTGAGTATTCATAAGGTTTTTACGCAACTTTATATGACATTTAACAGAACTTGCACATAGTTTAGGGTTGAAAATTGGAGATTGGGCTGGTACTTTTCTACAACTGACATTACAGTGCAGTTGCAAGACGAATGTGGGTGGTATCCCGGTGTTGCGACTCTCGCCGACCGGAAACCCAATTCCCGGATGCGGCTGCGCGGGGGGATCTCGCCGGAAGCTTGGTAAACGAGCACATCCGCTGCCGCCGCCCGCGCCGCAAAATTTGGCACCGCGAGCGCTCGCAGCCCGCTTCCGGCCTCCGCCCCCCGGACCCCTAACGTCGCTCTCGCCCGCGAAAATAGCGGCCAACCGCTCCGTGTACGCGGTTCATTCAGTATGGCCGCCTTCCATTCATAAAAAGGCGAGGCGCGGGCGGCATGTTGCGCGGCGAAGGGAGGGCGGCCTCTCCCGCCGACCCGCACCCGCGGCCGACGCCAGTGCGGAATGTGCCATCGAACGGAACGGTCGTTTCGTCGGAGCGTAGCCCTAGCGCTCCCGGTTTTCCATTAAAATGTGTATAAGAATAAGTGCAGTGAATCCGCACGAGTTCGGAACGGTTACAAAAAACGCCGTCGTCGAGATTAGGAGTAGAAATCAACGAAGAACTTCAGCGAGGAAGTGAGTAGCGGCCATATTGCAGTGATAACCGCGCGGCGGGCGGACGAGAATCGAGGCCGGTGCGTGGGCCGCCCCCCGCCCGCGCCAGGTGCCGCTCCGGACCGCGCCGGTCTCATGAACCTTCCCGTGGATTTGCGCGGCCGAAATTCGGTGGTTCTGCCGTATTTTTGTGTGTCAGTGAATCTTTCGGCGCGGTTTCGGTGCGGTACGACCACTTGGTCGCCAGGCGACAAGTAGCCTCAGTGTTGTGTGTTGGGCGCTTGGCCCAAGTGCCCTTGTGTGTGGAGCGATGTGTGTAGGAGAAGTGTGACCGTGGAATGTCTGCTTCGTAAGTACATACGGTGTCCTGACGTGGGACTTCTCGCCCACCGAGTAAAATCGTCTATCGGACACGAAACTTGCGGCGGATACGACTAACTGCGTTTTGCATGTAGATCTAGTCTTGCGTAGGTAGTAATTACATGGATAGCGAAGAAATCAAGCTAACATGAATGACGAGAGGCGACGCCTCGCTTTGCCGCCTGGCGACCGGCACACGTGCAACGATCAGCGCCCATAGCGAGAACGTTCTCAACAAACGAGTTAATAATAATGCTTTCATTTATTGTATGATTCAAATCTATTTATACAGCGTTGTAATTTCAACTGAACAAAAAACAATCCTAAAATACTTAAAAACTACATGAATTTAATATACGTGATTGAGTTCTTCTTAGCAAAAAACTTACTCCAAAAATAGGTATTAAAGACAAATAACGCGATTAAACAAGCACCAACAGTTATAATGAATGTATAACCGCATTATTATAGCAACAGAGGCCAATTTCGACAGAGAGTTGATAACTGAGGCAGATAAAGAATAAATTGTAAACAATGGTCACATAAACTGTTAATATCTTGTAACGAACTCTGTAGATAAGAAGAATATTTAGACAAAACAAAATAAGAATATTATTTGTAATATAACGGATAGTTGTATTTAAATCTTGTTAGATTATAGCCACACTTGAGTTTTAGTACCTACTAAATATGAATACCATTTAAGAGATTAGATGGAATCAACAAAAGAAAGGTCATAACTGCTTACAAACTGTCAGAATATGAGTAGGCGGTAACGTCATATTCATGAAGCCTAAAGCAATGTTCCTCTACATGTCGGTTTTACTAAACCTGAGCAGTTATTGCACTAACAAACGATAAACTGGCACAGCACCTTTCTATTTTTCCATATGAAGGGAATTTTTAGTCATTTTGTTGAATCGGCAGCAGAATAGAGCGTCATATATGAAAATTTTAAATAGATATCATCGGAGTTGGGATATATTTTACTTCAAATATCCTGAAGACTTGCAACCGTATTAGGAAGTAAACGCAGACTGATTTTCATGTATTCAGTCGTAAACGGGCATTTTAGAGACTAGCACATGAGAAGACATCAAAAATGAAGGGCAATCCTTCACAGTCAAGTAATCCTTGTTATAACAGCATTTAGAAACACATACGTCCATTAAAACACGATGTTAAAAGCCAAACAAAACATCATTTAGTTTGGAATTTCTAGCTGTTTATTGCTAGCTACTTTATTTGCTTCTGTGTGCAATAGGCTTCTTCACAAAAGCTAAAATGGGTAGTTTGTTGACCTCGGCAATTGTATATATTGAATGGAGTTTAAAGAAACATCGAAAGGAATACGACGAGCATCCAGGCAAATGTCACATTACATAATTTACCACCACAAATGTTTGCTACGTCCAAACGAATTTCCAACTCTTAAAGATAAAACTTGAGATAACGCGACGACAGATAACTGCTATACCAAATAAGAAAGCTATCAATTAATGACGCTTAACTGGAATACTAATTAAATTTACTTCAACAATTAAAAACAACATAAAGGCTAATAGGAAAGCGCACCGGCTGTCTGGAATAACGAAGAAAATATAAAATTAGCTTAATGGGTGTAATCTTGAATACATTTAAAAGCTAAGCAGGTTAAACCAGTAGTATTTGGTATCTGTCTACTATTTTCTTAAATAAGAGATAAAATATATTTAAATTCATATTAACTATTGACCTATGACTGAAATCGATAAGGTGAGAATAAAATAACGCTAAAATATTGTTGACATAAATCACCTTATGCCATTATTGCATTGAAAGATAAAACTGTAAAAGGAAGAATTGATTGAACATCTGCAGCAAACGTTCCGAGGTACCGTTGTCAAAGCACAAGATTCGATAGACTGAATGGATGTCTACTCCTCAAAAAGCCTAGTCGAGAGCCTAGTCAACAAAGCGGTCCTACAAATATAACTTCGACTAAGTACTAAATTAAAGAAATCCAGCAAAACCATGGGTTTAAAACGATGGTTGTATAAAGTATTTGTTACGCATAGAATTTAAATAAGAAGGTGTCTACCACTATCTAATACGTGCCCTCAACCACTTCAATAAATAATTCTAAATGAATAAGAATTGTGAAGGTGTAGTACTATAAGAAAACATGAGTAAATCCGTGTTGATGAATAAAATTATATAAAAATCATTTTCGCGTTTAATAGATTAATACAAATCAAAATCAAAGTTGGTCAAAAGATCACACACTGTTCTTGCAATCTTTTGAAATGAATGCAATGTAATCTCAGTCATGCGGAATGCTTTACAAAATATTCTATTATGTGTATAAATTATCATAAAACCGTGTTTAATTTTGCCACATAGTTCTTCGTAATGATTATTGTTTACATGCGGAAATTGATTAATGAATTATTTTCAATGCAATTTTATAGTAAACTTAGACGCGACACCGACGAAATACAGAAGAATGAGATCTATAAACTTTCATTTGCTTGATTTAAGTATGGTTAAGTAAGATATGCAAAGCGAAGAGATGATGAATGCAAGTTGCAGTCGGCACTGAACTGCAAGTTTCACAGATTTTTAAACGTAATGAATGCGGACGAGAGAGTGTGACTGTCTGGTGATTTAATTAAGTAATTTTATGTTTAGTGTCGTGATCATTCATTTAATGTGAATGTGTATTCGTTCGGCAGGTGGGGACGATGAGGGAACAGGAAGGCGACGGCCCGGAGAGCCGTTAGCCGTACTCGATGGATGAGTATGGCGGGCCGGCGGCGCCGCCCCGGCCGCCAAAGCCGGCGGCGCGCGTCCACAGGCCGACGGGCGCGCGCCAGCCCACCGTGTCGTTGCTGCGGCCACGACCTGAGGCCGAGCGCGAGCGAAACGCCTACGTGGAGGCTCCACGGCGAGCTCACGCCGTGCCCGTGCCTCCCCATACGGCCGCGCATCAACCTCTCAAGCCGGTGACGACGCAGCCGGCCGCCGCGGCCGACAAGCGGCGCGCCGGCGCCCTCCCGGCCGATTCGATAGTGTGCGACACGTGCGGCCGCTGCCGCTGCGAGCAGTGCGCGCGCCCGCGCCCGCTGCCGTCCCGCTGGCTGTGCGGCTCGTGCCTGTGCAGCGCCGAGGCGTGCGTCGACTACGCGTCGTGCATGTGTTGCGTGAAAGCGCTGTTCTACCACTGCGGGAGCGGCGAGGAGGAGGCGGGCGAGCCGTGCGCGTGCGGGCCGCGGCTGGCGTGCGTGGGCGCGCTGGCGCTGCCGCTGCCGTGCCTGTGGCTGTACTGGCCGCTGCGCGGGTGCGCGGCGGCGGGCGCGGCGCTGTACGCGCGCTGCCGCCGCTCCGGCTGCCGCTGCCCCGAGCCCCCTCCGCGGCTCTCCAGTATTATCTAGTCCCGCCGCGCGCCGCCCGCGCCCTCCGAAGCGCCGAGTCGAGCGGCGCGACCGCGTTGTACAAATATTTATTTGCGAGCGGAGAGCTTCGGACCGCGCGGGGGTGGACTCAGTGATCGCTGTGCCTGGTGCGAGTGGTGTGTGGTGGCGCGGGGCCGGCGTCGGACGAGTGCCCCGCGCTCACTGAGTGAATCGTCTACGAGTACCTTGTAAATATAGTCGTATAGTGTGAATGTACGTGAACGTGTCGCCCGAACGTCGAAAGTCTCAAATTTTCTTGAGACCGTAACGTGTCATAAGAAAACGTTAACGTTAGTATTTTGGATTCCACAAAAATCCAGAGAAGATTAAGAAATGAGATATAAAACATACTTATTAAGATGTAGATAATTTACCATTTATTTATTAACTGAATTTGTATTTATTTGTAAATAAAACGACAACATTATATTATAAATACGAATGTTTACTACATTATGTTTGTTTTTTTCTGTTCCTCGATACCTGCTTGTATTGTACAGCAAAATGAATTGTTACTTACTTGAACGGAGATGCAGAATCCACAATCTTCACCATCTCCGAACCACTCAAATAAACACAGAACTTACAAATATGTATAACTAAATATTGAAATGCATATCAACACAAAAGTCATAACATAAAAGTCTTCAAGCTACTAAGGATACACACTGATCCTATTCTGCCTAACTCAAGAAAAAATTAAAAGCCATTTATAGAATAAGTAAGCAGCTAAGCTATACAACTACTGAGAATAATATAGTTTTAGACCAATGCTAAAAGAGACTGATTGGAAAAGTTCTTATATTCCTTAAAATCTTGTCACAATTTCATGTTACAGTGTACATAACAATTTTTGTATGAACTAATTAGGTGACTAATATTTCAGGTATATATTTGTAACTCCAAATACACTAAAATGAAGAATAATTTTGTATTCAGGTGTTTTTAAACATGCCTAGTATCAAATATTAAAATGTATAAGACTTCATCATTCGATTCCTTTGTCATAACTAATCTCTAGTAGAAATGGTCCAATAAAATAACAGCATTATTTGAGAACTAAGCGGGAAATGGAATAAACAGCTTTCTGCCGTGTTTCAAGGAATAAAAAAGCAATTCTTACTATAACAACAAGGAGGCATTATCTAACTACACTACGACTTAATTATTCAATAATTACACCATAAAACACACTGGCACTGTATTTTAAATTCAAACACTATCTTGATAATACAGTTATGAAATTAATTTGCGATAAAAATCATAAAAGAAAACTTTTCAAAACAAAATCCAGTTTGAATTTTTTTCATGTATCGCTAATGTCAGTGTCAAATAACAAGGAATATTTTGTCTATGGTTGAATAAAACTTTGTTTTCGGTTTCATTCATAATAAAAATCAATGTGTATTGCTTAGTTTTACTAAAATACTTCTTGAAAAAGGAATGTCTGGTTACTTTGATAGCATTAAATAAAAATTCTTTCCATGTAAGTTGAAGTAGGCGGTGTTCGTTTAGAAGGAAGTAGCGACGGCTCGACACGTCATCGGCGGCGGTGCGCCGCGTCGTGCCCGTTTCCTTTTACCGTCACCATCCGGGATGCTCGGAGCACGCCTCCTGTTACTCTCTTCCTTCTTCCCTCACGTACGCAGGCAATAAAATACTGTCATTCCCCTTTGGTAGCACGGACAGTGATGGCTGTACTTCGTGAATATTAATGATTTACGATTTCAAAGAATTGAACTAGTAGAGTACCAAACGACGCATTGATTGCACTGATAATTTTATTGATCTAACTTCTGTATATTATTCAGAGCAATACTATTTTTAAAAGTAATTGGTTCCTACATAATAAACGTCGTCATTAATATAGTAACTACTTATATCACTATGTTACTACTACTTTACTACACACTAATAGCTTCCATTACAATAATATTTTCCCCGCATGGCCTGAATTGTTCCCCGCTGCTAATTTAACACGTAACTAGTGCGTACGGCCACTGTTAGATCGTTTTAAATTGGAACAACAGATGTTGACAGGCTGTCGACAACGTCGTTTGATGGCCGGATGAGGCCTGGCGATGTGATTAAAGGATATTATTATTGGTTAAATATTGGATGTAATTGTAAAAGAAGTTTTAAGATGATATTTTTGTTTATGGTTATTTTTATAACTGGTAACTATTTTCGTCTAAAATGTGGGTTCATTTTAATGTGCCGCGAATTACAAAATTATTTTGTTTAGCTATTTTTGTTTTTACTTCTAAAAGATTGTAGAAGGCACAGACATGAAAAAGCTATTCAAGTCACTCAATGCTCGATAATCGGTAGCTACCTACGTACCTGTATTTTAACCACCACGCAATATATCCAAAATATTTCAATATATAAATATTAAAGCAATATCTAGATGAACTTTAAAGTCATTTAAAAAAAAAGTAGCATGTAATGTCGAGCTGCGCCGGAGTCGGTCGGTTGACCTCTGCTACGGAGGAGATGGATCATCCGCGCCATTGTCAGGTTGATTTGTGACCACGGCTGCCATTTGTGGTACATTCTAGTTTGATGTACACTTTGTACAAGACTATCGTTATTTCACTGTCAAATCTCGCCAGTTATCGAGCGCATTCCTTGACCTGTGCCCTGAGATGCATCATGCACTGCCACTTTGAGATCTTCGATGTTCGCTTTGTATACTTGTCTTGTAAGGCTCTTGTTCCTATCATAAGGTTCAGTAACATCAATTACATTTGCGAATTATTTATTGCAGCCCTTACTTACTTTATGTAAGTACTTAAAAGAACTCGTTCACCATTCTAGCAACTGGCTATACATCAAGCTATTTATAAAGCAAGTTTATTAAAAATACGAGTGGTGTGCCTTCATAAGAATCCCTTATAAAGAATATAATGGGCTGAACCTGACAGCTTTCGATCATTGGCTGAACATTCCGATCCAGTGACACACGCTATTGTGTTTTCTAACGTTAAAATATTCCTTATAAACGACAGGTTTAGAAATTAACAATTGAAATGTGTATAGTCGTATACTCGTATGTGTGAGATTATCAAACAATGAAGAGTACGTACTTGTGCGAGTAACAACATCGATTATAATCAATTGCTTTTTTATAGGTAAGTGCTTGTATCATATCTGCCTATAGGCTTGTGAATACTACGTTGTCGGTGAATACTTGTTTGGTGCACGTCATGTTTTTGAATTTATTTTTCATATTTTACCTAGTTCAGACCTAGTTTAGAGGTAGGCGATTTACAAGGTCTGGTTTCCATTTTTTTACATCGAAATTTTCCATCGACTAAATTTGGTATTATGATATCCAATATTTTTCTTAAGTATCATGGATTGGTATTTTCATAAAAACTACAATTGACAAAATGTAGACCGTACCTACCCAAGTACCCACAGTCTGTCAGTGAATTTGTTGTAGCCATCATCCAATTGCCTGGTAAGTACCTAGATAAACCAACTAAATTAATATGAATATGGAGATATCAGGAAAGGGGGCATGATGAACATGATGTTTGGCGATAGTTAGTACGCATAATGCAGCGAGTCGGTCGCGAGCGTAGCCGATAATGTGGGCAGGTCATCGCGCAGGAAGTCGCGGCGCTTCAAACAGGCCACATTCTGCCCAACGAACAGATAACAACTGTTGGGTAATCACTATAACAACCGACAGTTGCTAACCTATCTCCACACAGAAATTAGACTACGGAAATTATAAGACAATTATAGACAGCAGTGTCATTTTTACGAGCGTCCGTCCCGCTGCGACGCTCTTGTATAAATTATGTCATGTAAAATTTATTAGACGTCCAATTTTATTTTTCCTTGTTGACGAAGTTCGACGACTGCTACAAAGATAAGATTTGTACACACTGAACTATAGCAGCTCTTATGAATAAGACAATGCACGCTCGAGTCGAGAGCCGAGAGGTTCTCCGTCATTCATAGTGGCCCCAACTACAAAATGTTTCCTAATGATTTTATGAATTCGAAGGGACTTTATTCTTTTCCCATTTAAGATTCCTGACGTCAAGCGGGCACATAAACAGAGCCTGCTCAACGAAACCATAAATCGATTCATTCATATACGACGTTTCGCTTCATCAATCAATCGTCTATAAATAAAAGATGGAGACACGATGGAAGCGGCTTCCACTTCAAATTCTGACGTCAGCTACAATGGGTGAGATGTTTTTTATCGTCATATAAAAATATTATATCTACCTGCTGCCATAATTTATATAAAAACGAAAAAACATAAATACAGTCGTAATTCACCCGATGCTGTTGGTTGCTGTCTTTGAAAAACAGTTGTTCAGTTTTAGAATTCTCACTGCCGACACATATCCAAATAGATTAAAAATGATATAGTAATCAATAAAACAATCCAATAATTCTCAAATAATAGACAGTTCAAACTCTAGTCAAAGCATTTTTGAAGCAGAAGAATTTGAAGTCGCAGCAATAAAGGAAATGATGCATATTTTGTATGTCAATATCAATTGATACTATCCAACAATTAACAATTGCTTTAAATATGGTGTTGTTCATGAGCTAAACAGTAGCCAAGCTACATAAGCAAAAAATGTATTCAACTTACTGTACACTATCATCGCATCGTTTACTGCAACCAAATTCTAAATTAATTCAAAATGAATATTTTGTATTAAGTAAGTGATATCATAGAATAGATGAGTCATCAATTTCACTTTCAGAGTTATTACCTACCTATCACAATTGTTATTAGTGTGAGTGGGCAGCTGAGTCGCATCGACGCCATTCATTTTATCATGTCCGACAAACGTGTCGTTTTATAAACACAAAACAACTATAAATGATCTTTAATATTCTCGAAATACTTTCATTACGTACATACTTAATTATAAGATGTATGAGATGGGATGTTTTAGAAAGAAAATGTTTTATTCTCCTACCGTGTAAACATGTTAGAATTTTGTCGTATCTAATATTAAATAAAATATTTTGTCACTCAATGAACGAAAAGTTTGATAAAATGTGTAGTATTTTACGACAGATTTTACTACTTATCTTGAATTATTAGTGACAAGTGAAGAATAATTAAATGTGGAGCACGAGACGAGACGAGAGTTTAAATATGTTGGCTATACTTGATTTAATATTGAGTTTTTCGTGTCGCCGCGCAGCTAGTGGGCAGCGAGTTATCATGTGCAAGACTCGGGCGATATCTCGTAGGTACAAATTGGCGACGTTGCAAACTACGGTCATCGGGTCATGCGTCGGCACAGTATAGATAAAAAATCGTCCTCAATGTGGGCGTCAGCATCGTAACTTGTGCTACTGTCTATACAAGTCTGTAGTGGAACTAACTCTCACCCATTCATATCAGAATACTTGTTTGTTTTGATATCGCTAACGCCCTTAAGTTTGTATCATGGATAAAAGAAAGAGACTGGATTGGCCTTGTGGGCGGGCCACACGCGCCGAGGGTGCGAACGAACGTGCATACCGCTGTCGTAACGCTCAAATGTTCATACTTACCGGCTAGCAATCGCTGTCATGTTTTGACAGCGTACGTATCTCCGCAAAAAATATTATATTATGCCGTCTTGCGCTATTATAACGTGTCGGAAAAGAAGCCAGGTGTGTAGCATAGCACGAGAAGGAATTTCTTTTCACCGGTAAGTCCAAAAACATAAAAATACTTGTGATATTTGTAATTATAACATTAGCATTATGAAATTTATAGATAAAAACGATATAATCGCAAGCAGACTAATAGTAATACATTGCTTGCGATAGATGAGTACAATCTTGCACTACGTGAAAAATCGCGCAATGTATTACGTCCATCGCGAGAGTCCCGAGTACCGAAACAAAAGTTCATTTCCTTCAAAATCTATGACATCGATAGTGTTGGGCAAATTTGTAATCAATGTCGATTGTTACTATGATACAGTCTATTATAATCAATAGCACACTTTATAATTAAAATGATAAGTATTATTTATTACGACTAATTAGTAATATAGATTTTGAGTGAGTTTTATGTTTTTTTTTTATATAGAATGTGACATATGATTGTGGATTGACACAACTGGTAGAATTAATTGGATTCCTACTAAATGTAGCATATTTCGTTATAAATATAACTATAACCATGTTATTTCAATGTGTTCTGTACTTTATACAAATTTATTGTAAATGTGAGAGCCCTGTAATTAGCTAAAATGACAATGCCAGAATCTCTATAGAGCTTTGCCTCACCAAAAAATATATTGTACATTCATGCCAAATGTAGCATTCAATTGCTGCTCTATTAGTGATAACTAAAAACATGATTAAAAGCCTTTAGAGCTTGCGGTTTCTATATAAATCTAAGAACAAAATATTACATTTAAGTACCAGTTTAGATTAATTGCAGTTATAATGGTAGAAATAATTAAATTAAGTGCTTTATATTATTACAATGCTATCATAGGGGGTTTAGCTATGGAAGGAAGGAATTTCATCACCAATATCACCTTTAGTAATCCTACTTTTAATTCATAGTCATAACGAAACAACAATGTAAACAGAACAGACAGAGCGAATGTCAAATAATGACTTTTTGGACGTAACTGACACACGCATGCCAATGACGTTTCGTTACATCTAATCACTAACGTTCAAACACGAAATAATAATTAGAATATGCATTCATTATAATATATATTATAAAAAAATAAATTAACTAACAGTATGTATTTATACCAAATTCATATTAAAATCCGTACACATGACATTAATAAATCCTTTTTTTATTGAATGACTCTTTGTGTTCCTTTTGCAAGCGTACTAAGAAACGCAGATGGTCGCGATATATATATATATAATACAGGAAGCAGGCCTTGGGTTTTTAAATTCTTTTTATTTCCAATTTTTATCCGCAACTTTATCAGGATAATAATTAAGTAACCAAACGTCTTACATATTTTCATTGCATAATATTGATTAATTTTACATTTCTTGTACATTGATGAAATTAAGTGGGGCAGGATCTGGCATTGTCATTTAATTAGACTAGTAGAATGCATTTGTGTCAGCTTAGAGTTGTCATGCTCACTCAAAGGTCTCATTGGCGGTGGCACGGGCATTGGATCGTTCGATTCCCTGCAACATGGTTGAGTTGGACGGTGCTGGTGTACGTGCCATGTTGGTGAACGAGCGCTGTCAACTGGGACTGGTCAGCTCCAGACTGTATTAATTTTGTTGTTCTTAAGGTTTTTTTTCTCTCGCTTTGACTGAATATTAGTTTTACATTGTTCTCACATAGTTGAAGCAATCGATGCAAAGAAAAGCAATGTAATCAAGAATTGTATTGTGAATCTGATTGAAAAAGATCGAATGAACAGATCTTCGTTCTTCTCCATAGGAATCTACACTTTGGAACGAGCAAATAGCTTCACTAGAGGGCTGACCGACAGACAGACGTTATTAATATTATTATATTTGCTTTGACGTTCAAAAGTGCCTATGATTTAATTTTTTTACTGATTTTTAACTTATTGAGTAAAAAAGTGGTTTTAAAATTCAGTTATGTATTTTTTATTTATTTTACTTTTATTACTTGGTTTCTATTTCGCATGAATACAATTTCACAATATTCAACAATACTTGTAAAACAAAAACAAGATTACTTAAATTTTATCGATATCAACAATCGACCTTTGTCTCGCCCTAGCATACATGAGTTTTTATGCGTGTTAGAGTGTACGTTAAATGCAGTCATTGCGTTTGTGTGACAACCAATAGCAAATTCGAGATTTAAATGTGTGTTATTTATTTGTGGGTGTAATCCGCTCAGACATTGGTCTCTTGCTTGTAGTGAAATTAAAGGGTGGGAGAAACGGCGACACGCGTTCTGATACAAATCAGGAACTATTTCATTTCTACTCTCTTTAAATGTTCTGTGGTTTGTATTGTTTTTGTTTTACCTAGTAGGATAATAGGATACAATAAAATAAGATAATGAACAATTACAACATAATATTTTTTTATTTTTCTACAGCTCTACAAACTGACTTTTGCGGGAAAAAGTTAATAAAATTATTTTATGCCTTGTTTTAAGCTTTTGAGTTAGTCAACCTCAAGTCGTTCTACTGAAACGATCTTTCAGTAGAGCTAAGTCTCTAAAATATTATGTTTAAGAAAAGGTTTTGCTTATAGATACTGAAGAGAGATAATAAATTGTCATAGTTTCAACTTTCCAACCACATTTTAAAGGAGTGCTCCAAGGAGCCATCTTATGACCCAATTTTATTTTTGTTTTGTCACTTTTTAATTTTGGTTAATTTCATTTTTTTATGATTTTTATTGTATTGTATTTTTTATTATGTATTTGTAGAAATAAACTTAATTGTAAATACAAACTACACCGTAGGTAAGTTACTTAGAACTAAAGAGTATTTTTAGAACAAATATTTATTTTTTCAAGTAGCTAGCTAACTACGTAACTGCTCATGTACGTATTACGTAGAAAAGCTGTCGAGTTTTCAATAAACACGTAAGACGAAGATATTGTATCACGGTATGACGTCAAATAGTCATTTCGTACGTAGGCGGAGCCACGCGCAAAACTAATAAAAATAGTTACATTTTCCAATATAAAACTTAGGCAAGCTCTTAAAGCAGAAATTCAAATGAAATAAATATTCTAAAAATACGAGTCTGAAATGGTGTTCTTAGGAATCGATAATCGAAGGAGAGACTCAAAGGGCGAAGAGAACTTGAATGCGCCAGGAACGCGACTGTCACCCTTTCAATGGAAACGTCTTGGTGCGAACAAGTTTTTGTGTGGGTAGTCTCGTGGGAGCTGCCACTTTATTCTATTATATGTGTTATAGACGCAAGTTAGCTATTTAACTTGTGGTAACTAGTTTTAGCTGAGGTTTTAGTTAGAAACAGCATTGGATGTAGGCAGTGTACTTACGTTACTTCTTTGCATTTCGTCAGTTCTGTGGTATGTGGGATTTGGTTTGCTGTTTGTATTATACGTACGAGTATATGACCAAACGTTTGACTCTAACTTTCATTCCCCGAACTGGATAAAGTACTGACGCATCTTAGCTGTTTGCTTTGTGAATTTTTGTTACTTAAATTCCATGTGCGGTCAGCAGATTGTCTCATACTCGTAATAATAAATCTTTTCTTAGTACTTAAAAGAAACAGGTATGTATAAACCAAGTTTATATTTCCTTAAAGAAAATAGTCTATCTATAGCAACCTACAATCTCTCAATTTCACATTTTTACAAAACAACTGTATGAATGAATGTCACAATAACAACAGAATAATTCAAATATGTAATGATAATAATGATTAATACAATATTATAAATTTCACGGTGCGGGCAACTTTCACGCGACCAGTGTTGTCAGTTCCACTCCTGCGCAATAATGTAGCAACACTGGCAACACCGACGCCATGAGACGTTGAATTAATTATATTGTTCACTTGTAACAAGGTGTGTTTTAGATACAAGCAAGAACCAATTTCACTTTAACACTTATTGAAGAACCATTCGGAACAAACTATCTTGCAAGTCTTACCTTTCCTCTACCTAAGGATTTTCTTAGTCATATAGGTGTCATTACTTCCAAGAATTTATGAATGAACTTATAGTACTTGTAAACATAATATACAGTCGTTATAAATAATATGATATGTATATTGAATACCTTTTCTAGACCAATAGTCATCACTGTTGAATAAAAAGTAAACTACAGTCATCCAGATATGTATCAATAAAGCCAATACAAAAGACATCAGTCCTAAACATGTACCATAAGAAATAATAATAAATAAAGAAACTATAGGCATGTGCACCCGGGGTTATCATAATATGGAGTACGACCCTAGGTACATATTGCTCTAATAATCATACGTTACAATGAATTTATAATATCGTGAGCACAGGAAGAGCTCCAGTTACGACATCAACTACGGTGATAATGATGTCCAGTGTAACTTCATAACTTGTATAAAAGTTGTGTGTTAACTTTGAAATAAAATGTTTAACACTCCTGCTTCTACGGTCTTCTTTTACTAAAAGGTTTTGGGTAGATTTTACTACTCCGTCTTTTAAAAATCTATAAATGAAGCTATAGTACTTAGGTGTCTTATATAAAGTGGTCTGAAACTGAGGAAATATTTAAAGGCATCAAAAATTGAATACCTATTTACGATAAACAGTGTCCAAAAGATTTTGGGATGTTAAATATAAATGTATTGGGCTTTGCTGTGATAAAGCCACCGTGTCTAATATTAGCAATCATACCCATTTGAAGGTTCACTCGAACACAACACAACACGAGCGTCCTAAATCGTTAACTGGAGAAGGAAATCAACAATTTGTCCCACACGGCGTAAATGTGAGTGCAAGTGCAATCTACAATGTCGATCCAACGTTGTCATCACATGACAATACGCGAGTGTGAATTCCATCGTAATCGGATGTGGCGGTACGGTGGTACAGAGCGGACGCACGTCCGTTCTCGTCCGGCCGGACACCGGCCTGATGCCGAGATATGAACCGCTCCCGCATCCGGCATCCCGTTTGTCAAAGTGACCTTTGTTTGCAGAATGAACTGACTTCGAAAATATGACGCACGGATCCGGTCGTAGTTTAAACGTATGCAGATTCGGAGATGAATCGGTCGGCGACCTGCCTCAATGAATTCTGAGACAGATGTTGCGGTTCTCTGAGTATAGAAGCTGACCTTTTACTGAAATACAGCTGTATACTGTTTGTATAATCAGTGGAAAACTTTAACCTGTTTTAAATAGACGTTCCAGTGGGTCGTTAACTCTTCGACTTGAGTTTTAATTGCGTATTCCTTCATTTCACGATTATTCTGTGAACCAGAATCGTAGGTTGGAATTTATGGATAAAGTTCAGTTGTAAATAACTAAGTAAACTGCTGTTATCGATCGCCATCTTGTTGAAAAACACCCGACGCAGGCAGGCAGTGTTCTCGTGACGCGTTCTCGGTTCATTCATAGAACGGCCTACGCTTCACCCCAACCCACCCTCCTAGCTTTCTTCAATGATTTGTAGGGGTTACGTAAACTGCTTTAGTTTCGTTAACACATGTACAAAGCAAGCTTATTGCTACAGTGACTCATTCATCGCCATTGTTATACAACTCGATATTACGTACTTTTAGAGTGAATGATAGTTTTATTGTTTGAGTTACATCAGAAGTAATAAAGATAATACTGAAAGCAACGATGATGTTATTAAAGACTGCTTTCATAATCATAGAAACACAGGTAAATCATTCTTAGTGTATTCATATCTGGTACTGACAAAGGAGCATAATTCAGTCACAAATAATGTTGTATCCGTAACACTAATAAATAGATATGTACAAACATTTCATTTTCAGGTTAGGATCAAAAATCATGTTTTCGAGAGGCAGAATTCATTCGTTGGGATTTCTAACATCGCTTCTTGAATATGATTATGCAAATGCTTCTCGATACACATCGTAATCTGTCCCCCTCGGCCTACGTAGTGAATGGAAAAGTGGCGGGAGGGTTTAGGGAGGGCCTACCTCTGGCGTCACATAAACTTTTTTGTTCTAAGTTCTAACTTTTGTCGTTGTACGTCATTTCATTATCTTTCATACAGTTGTAGATTGAAACTTGAGGCTCGATTCAAAGAGTCATGATAATAATAATACTGCAAAGAAAATTTTGAGGTTAAGTTAGAACTTTTTTTCTTTTATTTCATAACTGTGGAAAATGTATGAGATAGGATATAGAGGAGATAAAGGCCTAAAATATTATTTCCATATGCAAACCATGTGAGTTTCACCTGTTCACTTTATTAGGAAGTAAGCCATTCGTCAAGAGTAACGTAATAACAACGTCTGTTTACTCTAGCCGTGAGGTAATAGTTAAATACATGTCTAATGATCTGTTTGTGTTATACTACATTATACAAAACATTCAAATAACTCCGATGCATTTTAAATTATTGCCATTTGAATTTGTTGGAACACGAAAACATTCGTGGCGATTGTGTGACGTAATACTAGTCCATTGATTTATATTGTTCGCGTTTTGATTCATAATATTAGGTACGTTGTTCCGACATAACAAACTTTTCAATGTCGAAGAGTTTTGTAGTACTTCTTCGTGTTATGTGATATTTTGTAACAATATTATGTTAGGTTATGTCATTGGCAGTATATGGCGATAGGCTCACTCCCTATTAGGTACATGGGACTTATAACACAAATGGTGATAAATGGATGATCATTGTATCTCGGCATTACGTGCGCCTCTGCTTACCCCTTCGGGATTAAAAGGTGTGATGTTACAAATAAATGTTGTCATTGGAACCAGGTACTTAGAATAAGTATCCACGATAATAACAGTGGCCTACAATATAATTAATTCCGTGTGTAAGTCTAGAAACAGTTGGTGTTGGCGCAATTGAATCGGCTTGTCGCTAGCCCCTTGTTCGACACAAAAGGATAATCTCAAAGATTAGAAGTTGCAGAGAGGTGCCACATATTTTGATGATTAACATTTGATCATAATAAAAAACCACAGCTGTTGTTACCAATACATGTAATTTGCACTTTTCTGATTCATCACTGATTTCAGGATAAATCTCCTGAATTTTTCTCTAACCTAACCAGAACCCTAATCTAACCTAACTTTGGTTACTCAATATAATAAAATGGTGTTCATCTCACATCCATAAATATACGACATGAAAATATTCTCCTACCAATACATAAACAAAGATTGTCATTTAATAAGATTTGTTTACGGTATGAACGGGTAAACGAGCTGACAAATGGTAAGCAATCCCCGAGTCCCATGAACATCCGAAACTAGAGCGTGATCGGCCTTTTGGGGTTAGTAATTTAATTGTTTTTGGAGAATTGGGGATTAGGAAGATTGCCAAGGGGGAAATTGAGCCTACGGTAACCTCACTCCCACATCAAAACAAAACGCAAGCGTTGTTTCACGTCGGCTTTTTGTGAAGTCACTCCGGTTGAGCCGTCCCATACGTAGGTACTTGCCAAATCATGGCTCTCCCAAGATTCGTATCACAACATATGAATTGAAAGATGATTCTGCGAAGGTATCACTCATTGATGGCCGTATTCAAGTACATTTATTGATTTGATTGACTGACCTCACAAATTAAGAGTGCGTTCAATTGATTGATTGTATTTACCAAGCATGCCTACAGTGCCTATTACGTTGCCACGCTGAACAATACTTTGTCAACATAACCTAACATTTATTTACTTCTGTGCTTGAGGACATTTTCAAATATCAATAACACTTTTATTTTTGTTAGTACTGGCTATTACATATACTGATTACTAATTACTGTGAAACACCTAATTTCGTTGTAAGCCTCGAATTTGAAAGTATGGAAAACCTGGAGAGGTTATGTTTTCTAGATAATTCTCTTAAGACGAAAATGATCCTTGTGACGTTTAAACCAAGTGTCATATCTGCAGGATAGATGATCTCGCGCCTACATTAGGTACGAGCCTACGCTACTACGTCCGTCTGAGCAAGAGGACCCGAGAGACGTGGGCGCTGCGTGGGCGGCATGTAGGCGAATCGGCAGCTATATACTTATAATAAAATGTTATTCGCATTTGGGCAATTAATGTGCGACGCGATAGGGCTCTGACGTCATCACTTTTAAATATGGATAGCCGTTATGTTATGAAGATTGTATTGGGATATTAGTTCGGTCATTAGTTTCGAATTTGGAAGTTTGGTCGTTGAAATAAAAGTATGGAGGTTGATAATCGTTTTAAAGACGCCTCCTTGTCGTTTATAGTTCCGATTCTTGATTTGTAGGTACAACGAATATATGCTGGCCCCATGGGGTGTCTACTTACCTACGATATCAAGAAAATACCACGTATTATGTTGTTGTTCATAGTTTAAATATGAAATTCAAATTCTGAGAGACATTTTCAATTTGAATTGGATTTTCTTTTTGAGAAAAGAAAGCTTTGAAATGACATAGTTGCGCATGCTTAATAGAAATAAGGAAGCAAGTGCCACGTGACTGAATTCGTAAACAAAATTCATTCTCGTTGAATCGGATCATAGATTTGAATACGATTCACTAAACATTGATAATCTATTGTAATGAACGCTGAAACGTAGCGTAATATATTGCCTATTTCCTTCTTTACAACGCCTTATTTTATGAAGATTCTTAGAATCTGCAAGTTTCCTTAAGAGATTTCTTTGAAATGACTAACTTGTCTCGGGGAAGACGAATAGGACTATCAGACTTCTGCTAACTGATAAAAAACTGATGTCTAGTATCACATGGAAGCATGAAAGATAGCTCTCTTTCAATTTCTACTGCAGCATCGAGCAATCTGTGTACTGCACGCCACGGTCACGACCGCCCAATCTTAGTCCATAAGGAGATTCTCCTTGACAAAATCGTGACCACGGAATTATCAGTACATAAGTAGAAACTTAAGGATTTTTACAATCAAGAAGAAGTTAAATATCTATGTATTAAATAAAACATATTAACCCTATGCACATTCGAAGATTTCAAACTGATACTGGTTAAGAGCCTGATCCATCAGTCATTGAACTGCATTTACAAAAGCCCAAAGGAAGATTCTCAGTTAAAATAAATCATACTGAAGTCAGAACTACGGCGTACTAATGTTCCTCGTTCTATGAGTAGGAAAATGATTTCATGTCCCTATGATAATACGTACTCTCCAATAGAATATTATGATAATTATGCAGGTAGCCAAGTAGCCGGTGTGCGGATAGTGAATTTACGTTAATATCACGTTTCTAAAATTTGTCCAAATTTAAATTTGTATTTGCAAAGATATACTATGTGCCCATAAATTTTAACAAGTAGAATAACATGCATAGATAAACTCCTGCTTTTCGATTTACGAATCAATTTATGCAGTTGCGTGCGATAGATTTTCCATTTTCTCGACGTGACGCTCAATGAAAAATCATAGCGTGGTGTGGCCGTCGGCGTCGGGCTTCGGCGGTAGTCGGAGTGTGTCGGGCGCGCTCGTGATAGATCGGCCACGGTCGGGCGCGCTCGGCTGCGCGTGCGTCGCTCTCGGCCCTGCAGGAAACAGGAAGTGGACTAACCGCGGGCTTCCGCTCCCATTCGCGCCGCTCGCCGACCCGCCGGACGCGCACTGTTTCATTCACAACTCTTGTATTTTGTGCCGTTGAAGTAATATTATCTAGTTACGAGTAAATGTTGTGAGCTTTAAATTACACACCGTGCCGTGCTATCCGGAAACCGGAGCGTAACTCGAGAATGTTTACGAAACTATCACCGGCTAGCCTTACTGAATGTATGTTGTGATTGTAACTTAATGTAACTGTACACTTATTACGAAAAATTGTTGTAAGTATATGCATAATACATGGCTACCTACTACACACCTTGTACATGAATGAGCGTCCATTAACGTTGACGTAATCGCTATCATTCATGATGGTGCCAGTATAATTGAATGGGTATTTAATGACATTTTATAGTACTTGAATGGAGTAATATTAGACATTAAATAAAGATCTAAGTATAGTAAACGACTTCAGAATTGAGGAGAAAGTAACATTATAAAGAGACAGGCTATCATGCCTTCGTAGTTTACAAAAAATATTACCTAAACTAGCGACTCTACAACTAACCTCTAGTATACGAGTTGCTACGAACACATCGTCGCCTCTATTTCGGTATAGGAATTTCGGGAACTCTATCTTGGTAGAGACGGATTCTACTCCACTTTCTCACATGACAATCTGTAGAGCGATCTTGAATGACAAAGAGCGAATGTTGTGAATGTCAATGAAGTTTCTCTGGAGTATCTTGTTGATCTTTATGAGGGAATCATAGAGACAAACACAACCTACTTTACTTTATAAAGTATATGTAAGTATGTATGTGTTTCTGTTTAATTTTTGGTTTGATACAAAATAAGATCACGGTTGTTATTTACAAGAAGAAGGAAACAAAGAAGGCAGTACTGGAATCAGTAGTCATATAGCCAAATAGCCAGTAATGTCCCATGTAATGCAATGCGAGCATGAGAGTAGTGAACTTTTTTCCATTCGAAGCTACACTTCGGAATAAGCACTAACGGACATACTGACAGACTATTATTTCTTTATTTGTTGACATTTCAAAAGTACCTACTTATGGTTTAATTGGAATAGACGATTTGACTTTGACGCACATTTTTATTCAGTGGTAACAAAAAGCATTGAACTTCGCTACGTAATGAAACAACAGTGACGCATTAAGTGACGTCAAGCTGAACCTAGACGCGATCGATGTAGCTAGTGTTTCGTCATAAGTGCAACGAACGCGAGATTCCACATCACTCCACCCAGAATCTAAGTGCCTATTAAGATCTTTTTAAACTTCTGTTAGACATTTTCAATGTCAGTCATGATTATTTTCCTCACCAGGACGAAGAACCAACCAATAAGAGCGCCGATCGCGTTCCCATTTCGATAAAGCAAACTCGTACTAAACCTTCTTGTACGTTTTTCGCAGGACTATCTGATTCAATCAAACTCAACAAAATACTGGAAGGAATCATCTTCTACGTTTCGGCATTTATGAATGCTATTTAATTTCTACATCTGCGGTATTTTTGAACAATTGTGACTTTGATATACCTCTGGTGTAGTGAGGTTAGCAGTACCGATCTCTGACCATCAGGTGGTCCGTCTGCTTTAGGTCCTATCTTTTAAAATTGTCTCCTTCTCAAAGAGCATAATCCTCACTCTTGATAAGCGGTATGGTATTGTTTCAGGGGGAAAATTATCTATAACCTTTGGTAGTTGAGAATTTGTGGAAGTATAGTGTGTGCCGGTGTCTGAACATACACTTTAAGCACCACATCAGTCACTGGTGACTGACGCTTAGCGGAGGATTTGTCTTCAACAGTTTTCTTTTTACAGTTAATGCTAGATGCGTTGAACTTCGTGACGTAAAGTTGTTACAATAGTGACGTCAAACTGAACCCAGACACGATCGATGTAACTAGTGTTTCGTCATCAAATGCAACGGACGGGGAGAGGTGCGGTATTCATGGCATGACTACGCCCAATAACTATCAATAATATACGTCAATGATACGTAATGCTAATTATTATTGTGTTAATCATACCTGCTAAGTGTACGTCATCTGCTATTGTTTGTTATAGAATAACTGTTTTATGAATAGCATGATTTAATGTTAGACTAAAGTGAGTCTACTCACAATTAATAATAATCACTTACTGGTCATTGCTGAAGTGTTCGTCATCGACTAGACGTTATCTCCATGTCTTAGAGCCAGTACGTTACAGTCGCTAATTCAAACTTACAGAAATCCCCAATTAGCTTCTTTTCCAATTTTCCCAATCCCTGATTCCCCAACAACCCTTAAATTTCTAACCCCTAAAAGACCGGTGAAGCACTTGTAACGCCTCTGGTGTTTCGGGTGTCCATGGGCGGCGGCGATTGCGTACCATTAGGTGATCCGTCTGCTTGTTTACCGGCTTATTCCATAAAAAAAACGATACATTCCCTGAAAATCAAAACCAGACCCAGAAGCCAACATGCTATATTTACAACAGTAGATGAACAAGTCTGATCCACCGAAATCAATATCCTACTCAATTACTCAAAGCAAAGGAACTAAGCTTCAACTATGACAAAAGGTTATCAGAAATCTAATTTAGAAAGTGGAATTTTATTTACTGTGACGAAATTACCTCTGACGTCAGACGGGGGAGGGATAATTAACGAGATAAGGGTGGGGAGTGGGGGGCTGACGTGACATCTCAATGAACGGGCGAATACTCCTGTTACGTCATCACTAACCAAACTACTCGTACTATAACGAACTCCTCAGATAACCCCTATCCACCAGGGATTAAAGTACATATTCCTCTAAAATTCAATTTCACAGCTCCAGCATAGTTTGTTCATTGGATGACGCGCTTAGTTGAGCGACCGTCGAGGTTGTTTGGAAGGATAAATATTTTGCTTTCAAAAGAGTTTTTATTAATTTTTCAATTTCGTAAATGTGCGATACAAAACACTGTGACGTAGTTGTTTTTACTTGGTATTTAAATGAAAATGTACTGAGTGAAAATACATAACATTGATTCATTTGCAGAGACAAATACGGGCTTTATCAGCACCCAAAATGCTAATTAGAGGCCTATTGTACAAGGCTACGCATAATATGACATAAATGTGGGTAGGTATGCGTTGAATGTACCTACTTACGTAACCAGTCCTAATTCCTGCCGTATTTATCCTTTTCCTACGATTTCAACAAAATGATATAGGCAACAAATAGACGAAAAGCTATTATCACATAAGTACAGAAAAAGTTATTGAAAATCCATAAAACAATCTCCCATACTTTTTCACTAGGAATCCAGAAGACAATCTCACGTGCCGAATTCCCTTGTAAATCTATTACTAAGTACTTACGGTCTAGCGGGTTTACCGGGGCTCCGACTCGAAAAGCAAGAGTTGGAACGGGGTGGTTTTAGTCAGTAAGAGTCTGACACTCCCTCTCGCCTCGCCCATGGAAAAGTCATTGAATGATTTTCCCCCTCAAAAAAAAAAGGTACTTACGGCACAAAATTATAATCATAATTTCTATCTGGTGCTACAATTGTTCTCTTAAAAGCGTCGGAAGCATTAGCATCATTTACTAAAAAGAATACAATTGTAGACTCTAATAACTTACCGCAAAACACCGAAGGAACTTTTATTTAAATAGCCGCCTACAGCCCAATACCTTAATTCAAGATTGCGGAATATTCCAGTAAAGTTTACCTGAACTCAACTTATCTAAATAGAGACCCGCAAACAAGCTACAAATGGTACTTACTAAGTGGTTGCATTTATTCAGAAATAGGTAAATACGTGCAGAAGTTCCGAATCGTAGTTCCAACTAACGTTTTATTTTTGGAACGGTAATAACGATCTTTTTCAAATTAGCAGAAATTAGGATACAATTTATTGCCTATCCTTCCTACCGTTATAAATATGTCTCTGCATTCCTTTTACAAATAAGTCTTCTTCGAGGCTTAAAATCATTAATTTGAAAAGGGACAAGCGCCGCCTCTGGGTCGCTTCAAACAAAAAATCTGCGCAGTTTTTGTCCCTACTGCATTGTCTAAACCTTCTGTATTCAATTACTTTTGTGTCCGACCATTGATGGCGGCGGAAACATCAATGAATGAACCCCGACTCCATTCTTATTACACTTCCGCTATCCGTCCTTGTCACCCGTACTATAAAACCTTTTGCAAGAACGGGACCGAGTTTACACAAAATGCAATGGAAACAATTTTATTGACTATGAAAGCGGTGCCGCCAAAGCTTACTAGCTTCCGTGAAAACAAATAACATATTGAATGGCGTCTATGGTCTTGAATTTCTTACAGGAAACATATGTGGAAATTCTCCTATAATTGAGATATTAAAAGGTAAATTGTAGGTGGGAGATGAAGCTGACCTGACCCAGTTTCTGCCGGTCAGGTCAGGGTCGATTGCCGGCTGCCTACGTCACAGAGGGGTCCCATTTCACAGTACCCAATCGATTCTAGGCTCTTCCACTACTACGGCATTTAACTGTTGCATTGAAACAACAAGTTCATTGAGCAATTCATTCAAAGGTCAGCAAGAGGATACAAATGTAGAAAATTCATGTAACACAGCTATTTATAGTTCAAGATTTTCCGCTTGACATTAAAGTAACAAGTAGGAGGTGTAACTAAAACTAACGGATAGTATAACTAGGTACAAAGAAAATAGGTCTGAATTAAGATAGCAATGAAATCGGATGGTAATAGGGGTTACATGTCCCGAAATTGTCTCTCTTCGCAGGAAGCATGGGAAAAAAGTAAAAGAATAAGTTTTAAAAATGTACCCATACCTCGTTGTCTTGTCGCAGCTATCCTATGCCTATCGTCAGATATCATACAGACACGATAATTCGTTCGAGTCTTTTGGTGTTCAAAACTAACAAAAATTATTGTAGAAAATCAAGAAAAAGTCCTTAATAAAGGTCCTTAATGAATTTTAACTGTTAAGTGAACCAAAATACACGTTTGTTCACATAAAGCAGTTTCATTTTATTTATATACTTACAAGCGAAACCTTCCATGATAAAATATGGTTTGATGTGAGTCTCACAGTAAATACAGCCTACGTCGGTCTGAAAGTAAGCATTAATGACAAAACTGTTTTGGTGAATTCCAGTTATTGAGCCCACGTGCCTGTTTATATATGAACCGACTACCTACAATGATATTATAAATTTAGATTTCGTTACAGAAAATGTTTCTGGTTTAACACAACACTGGTATTATTTATTTTTCGGTTATTTTAAAACTGATTGTATAAGGTTTTTTGTTTTTTTGGATTCGTTGTCACTGTCTCCAATTGTCTTAATGTTAGGACAATCTGTACCTCTATCATGAGTTTGAAGCAATAGTATTTGTCGATAGTCGCTAGCGACTAGTAATTTTATGGTAGATAGTTCCACTGGTGACCGGTAGAGGCGTTGTAAAATTTAACATACAAATTTGTCGTCGCTAGCGACTATCCACAAATCCTGTTGCTTCAAACTCATCATAGAAATACTAAATTAAACCTTATTACTGCTTGCTACAGTTTTGAGTTTTATGCTTTGCCTAGGCATATCTTTAACGATTTATTATTAACATTTAAACTAACAGCTCCAAATTAGTTACGTAAACTTCTTTTTTTTTCCTAAGCCTAACGGTTTCAACACGTCATTCCTCTATTTCAAAGACGTTAAAATTTAAGATTTTATGAAAGGAAACATTAAGAAGGAAATAATAATTGATGCGAACAGGGAACATGCGTATCCGGTGACGGCCGGAAGTAACGCCATACGCCTCACTCCGGAAGTGACGCGCCCCTTTCTTTCGCTCCTTGAATCATGTGCAAGCGCACTCCATTCATACAGCGTGGGAGAGTTACGACGGAACTAACCGTAACTTCTAATTCATGAATGAAAATAAAACGACAATTTACAAAGGTATGCGGGTATTTAAATAAAATAAGGTGAATAAAACTGTTTCTCATTTGGTCGGGTAATGCCGCGTGTTCTCTGAATGAAGTCGAGGGGAGGGTATTTTTATATACCGACCAACTGCGAGTTTCTTGTACTATTTTTATTGCGGTATTATCTTAATGCAAGGATCTCGAAGATAATTTTGTTTCATTACAATATACGAGTATTGTGGTATTTGTCTTATACATATTTTTAATGAGGTAGATAATTACACATGTTGATGGATCGCTATCAAGATTTCCTTGAGAACTGTTTACTTATAATAAAACGAAAATTATAAATATAAATTCTACGGCTGTTAAAATAAGATCTATATTTAATGTTAGTTATAACGTTTTAAATCGATGTCTGCTGTCAAAAATAGAATTATTATGGATAGCGAAAACTTGTTTTTTTTCCACGGTTTTGTTTTTTTTTTTAATTTTGTCTGAATCAAAAAGGTAATAATCAAGGAGGTCAGTAGATAAATTGTTTCATATTGATAGTGTCTGATTTATGGTATTAAATGGCACGTCTCCGTAATTAATGGGTCCGGTAGGCTTATTTGGTATTCTTTGGTATTAATATTATGAGTGGACAGTCTAGTTTTCCACTACTAGTAATGTACATAATTATAACATAGCGTTTAGATAGGTAAGTCTCTATAAAGACATCACAGCACCACAAGCTACTCTAAACTGTGAAATACCTGCAATGTATTTTGAACTGTGTTTCTAAAACGTTTGAGTTCAAAATCTATTAAAGAAATGAGAATTGGGTAGTTTGATATGCAGGCTTCTATACCGTCGTAGGAGTGCGGAACTCGTTGCGATTGTGACTAGACTATCAATGAGGCTGTGGTACCTAGATTACCTAGTATCTGTCAGATGTGACCTAAGTCTAAGCTAATTGAAATATATGTGTTTACAACTTAATCTGATATGTACCTAGTGGTAATGTTGATGCCATTTACATTATACGTATACATCATAACTAGTACTTACTAACTAGTAGATAGAATGAGTAAATAGAGTAGTTATACTGAAGAAGGGCTAAAATAAAGTACCCTTAATCGACTAGCATACATGAAAAGACTGTTGATGAAGCGAAAAAATTGGGCCTCCGGTAACCTCATTCACAGAACACAACCTAAGTGTTGTTTCACGTCGGTTTTCTGTGAAGTCGTGGTAACACGCCGTTCGAGCCGGCTCATTCGTGCCAAAGCATGGCTCTCCCACACTTATGTCCGAATACTCAAACGCTACTCAATTTTAAGACGCTCTCAAAACTAGTTCTGTCCCTATCAATCTATACTAATATTATAAAGCTGAAGAGTTTGTTTGATTGTTTGTTTGTTTGTTTGTTTGTTTGAACGCGCTAATCTCAGCTACGGGTCCGAATTGAATAATTCTTTGTGTATTGGATAGTGCATTTATCGAGGAAGGTTATAGGCTATAAAACATCTCGCTATGACCAATAGGAGCCGAGCAGAGCGGGTGAAACCGCGCGGAAGTAGCTAGTTCTTTATAAAATGACAGAGATAGCACGATATTTAAGTACAACTTAAAATTGGGTAGCATTTCTGTATTCGGGCGTCAATCTTCTAGATAGCTGCATCGTCTCTTAACATTCTGTTCAGAGACGTACACACGAAGATCCCAAGTCAAGCCCACAGTTACTACGTCACCAGCATTGTATGAGTCAATATTATTTAGCAGATAACATCTTGAACACATGTTCCTATAAAACTGCTATTAATTGGTGATTCAGTTCATTTTCAGTAACGTTTAGTGACCTCTCACCTAGGTCTTTTTTTGCGACTTCTCTCGTCTGAACGTTGCGAGAGGACTACTTAGCGAGTTTACCGGGGCTGCGGCTCGAAGTGCAGAAGTAGAAACGGGGTGGCTTTTAGACAGTAAGTGTCTGACACTCCCTCTCACGTTGCACAAGGCAGAAGAAGTCATATTAAAAAAAAAAGATAAATATAAAATCGAAACCCAAGAAAACTTTCCTAGTTTGGGCTGGGAACAGGAACCCCATGCTCAACTAAACAAGCAGTTTCGTAATATCACGTTATAAAGTTGTTCTGGAAAGAGCTAACGAGGGAGATGCTTATGTTTTGATGTATAAGATCAATCTAGACCAGTGTGTAGGTGTAACCCCCGTCCCCTACTCCCCCCTTAGGTTCCGAGCATGCGCAGACCAGCTCGTAGTAATGTTGTGAGCTGGTATTACGTATACAAGTCCTATAGGAATGACTAAAATCGATCATAACAATAATATTGTGTTATGATGATAACTTGATGTCTTCCTTATTGCGGGAGACAGATTAACAGTTTTGTGGATAGTCTTGACTTTGATCCATTCATCTTTTCTTAAAATGACACAAAAATACAAATAGTTTCGACGAATGATCAAGCAATAAAGAATTCAGAAGTAAAAACGTCTAGGTAATTGAAAATGCTATAAAAGAAATGACACCGCGTCCAAATCTAAGTCAAATATACTAAATCCATAAGTCATTGAACCTGAAAATTTAAAATTAAAATCCACACTGGTTAATAAAAACTGCAACTGCAATCTAACTCGCTGACTTTAACACTTTCTAGAAACATTTTAAACCTACGTTACAAATAATGCCAACGCATTTCCACTTTAAACAATCGAATTATACCCATTAATGGAATAATGACTAAGCTAATTCAAAATCCATTGATATAATCGAGTGATATTTGCGAAATACAATGCCTTTTACCAAGTAGTGTGGGCCGACATGCAACTAAGCAGCTGCTTCATTCACTTATAAAAACTACAAAACAAAAGGTCGCAACTACCACGCTCACACAAAAGAAACACACCTCTATCTCCATACCACAGAGATTAAAATTCTTTGTCGATCTTTTAGATATATGTCCCTGTATATAATTGGAAGAGGTTTACCAATAATTATGTAAGTTCCGTTACAGGCAACGTATGCCCCACCTCCGTTCTTTCATTAACGAAGCAAGTACTGTGTCCAAGTGAATTAGTTTCGTTTCGTTGTAAACAAAATGATAGCAACACGCGAAGGTTGGCTTTACACGCAAATATTACTCATTATGGGCACATTCATAATCAAATGTTACGTTTTTTAATGCCCTAAAGGTGTATGTAACTGTAGATATGTGAGAACACCCTGTAGGTAATCACGAGTACCTAGCTACTCTTAAATAAGTCAGTAGGTAAGTAAAGGTATAGGTTTTTATTTTTGAGGGGGGAAGTCATCCAATGACTTCTCCCGTCTTAGGCGAGGCGAGAGGGAGTGTCAGACTCTTACTCACTAAAAACCACCCCGTTCCTACTCCTGCTTTTCGAGCCGGAGCCCCGGTAAACCCGCTAGGTAATCTGCAGCTCCGGAGGTAAAGGTATGGGTATCAAACCATAAAGGGTGTTCTAGGTAAATATCCTACATTGCCAGATCTCGCACTTAAATTTCGAATTTGAAATCGACTTCGGTACCGATTTCTTAGCTCAATCAGCAAAATAAATGAAAGAACTGTGATAGACACAGTCCTAATGGCAAGATCTATATTAATGAGCTAATAACAATATCCAGAACTGCTGCAAACGCCATCACGCCATCATACTTCGCTTTTCCTTTATCTCTTATGTAACGTTGGACTGTAGGGACCGAGTCCCGAATGAACTCAAGGTTATCGGCATCCGAAGTAAAGTGGACACAATGAGCCCTTTCACGAGAGAGTTCATTCTCACGTAACAAACAATAATAACATCAGGGCTTTTTACTAAAAGGAGTAAATAGAAGTGTAATATCAACTCTGCAATAATTTTACTACGAATTGTTCAACTTAGGTAACGCTTTTAGCCAAATAGGTACAGAATTAGTGATTGTTTTTATCACCTGGAGAGACAATGTCCGGGTTTGGGGATGATACAATTCCTGCTTAATTTCACACAAATAGTGAAAAGTGGGTGTACAATGTACAGTGGCATTACATGTCGTAATGTACACCTCTGCTTACCCCTTCGGGATAAAAGGCGTGAAGTTGCTGAACTCCTGCTTCTTCAGCTTCCAGTTTTAAACTAACTCGCAGTTACCTCCAAAAGATACTAAAATAGAATCGAATAATATTCCCGTCAAAGGAACTAAGCATTAACGACGAAGAATTAATTACCACTATTAAATGAGAATACCATTGACAATCGCCTCCTTATTCGCGCAAGCGCATTTTAGCGCAGTAACTCTTTCCTTTTGCGCAAAACGGCCCATTCATCTCCCTTAATTAAAAATGGTAGCGCCAAGAACATTAATTTGCTTTTTACTTTTTTTATATGGCCAGACGGTAAATGCAAACTGCTTAGCAACAAGCCGCAAGTGCTGTTTGTACTTACTTTAAGTTAAGCCATGGGTTAGCAACATTATCATCCTTCTGTATGCTTTGGAATTAATGCATCAGAATTAGATTCAAAGCTAACTAGGTATTATGTTATCGGCTTACTCACGTAACTGTTTGCCGAGGAGCTCGACTAGTTTCAAGCCATGTTAAAGGCTCATATTCATGAGCAGCATTCCGCAACACACGAATAGTTACGTGAGTAAGACGATTCATAATAATTAATTTAGTATGTCTTACGAAAGTTATAATAAAAGATTCGAAGTCTTTGAAATGAAAGACATTTTGGAAACGTCAAAAGAATTGTCCGATAAAATGTCTGTTGATGAAGCTAGCAGCTCATTCCAAAGGATTTATATCCATATGGAGGAAACGATCAGGAAACTCGACCTCCGCTCTGGTTGTCGTACTAGTTTAAAAATCAATGCATCCTGGTTACTACTCGTATTAAAAGCAGTTATTTGAATGGAGTCCTAATTCAATCTGAACACTAAGCTAAATTAAATCATTTTTGTGGAAAAATGAGGCTTGTCATCTGTTACATAGGATTCATAATGTAATTAGCTAAAAGTCGGCGTTACTTTGAATACATGCACCTATAAAAGATGCAATGTTAATACAATTGCTAACAGTTTCCTTTGGGAACGTTTTTCATAGCTCAACGTTTTTCGCGGAATACGACGGCATTTAACACTATGTGATAGTTCACACTACATGACATTTACAGTTGCAATGTCGTGAGAGCCAAAACCGTTCGGTTTGAGACAATCCAGATAATCATTACGTGTGCATTGTATAACTGTGTTCAGTAATGGGAAACGTTATTCAATTGTCACAAGAATAAGCGAGTGATGCCATTCGAAATTGAAGTTTTCGATCAAATGATTTGGTAGTTCTAGTCGTAGTTGTGCACAAACCTATACTGTATCTTCTATCGATAACAACAAAAGTCTGATAATTTTGAATATCAACGTCACACCTTTTATCCGAAAGTGGGTAGGCAGAGGTGCATATTACGGTACGTAATGCCGCTATACAATGTACACCCACTTTTCACCATTTATGTTATAAGTCCCATGTAATAGGGCGTGAGCCTATTGCCATATAATGGGCACAATTCCGGACTCCATACTATTCGAATATCAAAAAGTAAAAATTCTTAAAACCATTTATAAATCCCAGACTCTGGAGAAGCAGTTTACTACACTTAATCTAATCTACATGTTTATTACACGTCATTCACAACCTAACCTCTTTATAGTTTCGACCGCTCCAAACGCCCTGTGACGTAGTTACAAACTAGATTACAATATTATGACGTCGCCAGAGTCGCCCGTGACGTCACAGTGCCACACCTTTCGCAAAACCGGGTGACCTATTGACCTATGTCAGCTATTCTTGGAGTCAATCGACCTGGGACAGATATAGACATCCTGCAACGCCCTCATTGCTATCCTACTATTTAGTAAGTTGGTAAGTAATGCAATACTATGAATACTATATCTATAGTATTATTTATACCTATGTGTATAGAACGGTATTGCAGATGTCTTGATTTTTGAGTGATCTAACTAGTTAGATGAAGGAGTCCTGGGGGTTTTTTTTTGAGAGGGGAAAGTAGTCCAATGCCTTGGGTCAGGTGAGAGAAAGTGTCATACTCTTACTGACTAAAAACCACCATATTCCTACTCCTGCAAACCGGAGGCCCGGTAACCTTTTACGTTGTCCGCAGCTCCGAGTATTACAAAATCGAACCAACTAATTATTAGGAAAAGTCATTATGAGTCAGGTTAACTCTATTATGGACATTAGTCTTTGTAACTTTCCTAGGTGTAATTTTCTGTGCGTTTCTGTCTACTCCTTCAAGGAATACAAAGCGTTATATTTAGTCCCTAAAACATTTAACGAAAGGTCAGAAATCAAACGTGTCTGCCTTAGAATTAAGTTGTTCCTACCATTTTGGGTACTGGGCTAAAATAATATCATCTGTTATAGAAACGTTGTGGGCGTTTTATTTATCATGGCATTTGTAGAAATGTCGCCATGAATATTTATGTCTGTTTCATATTACCATTTACAAGAGGTATCCATTATTTCTGCGATCTTGATGTTATACAAACCAAAAACTTTAAGGGCACTTGGCAACAGTAAATATTTTCTGTTGCGGACTGTTCTGCTAGAAAATAATGATTAAGTAATTAAACTAATCCTTAGTAACGATTTTGTATCTAAAACAATGGCTAAGGATTGGTTTAAGTAATCATTAATTGACTCTGAGTACGGCGGTTAATCGTATAAAAATTAAAATAGAATAGAAAATAGAAAATCTAAGTCGCAATACAAAACATGCCCGATTGTAAGTACCAGACAGCTTTGGGACAAACACACGTGCACTCCCTTTTCTTAAATCCATCAATTGTGTACCGGTACTCGGTAGGTAGGTACAGCTTGCGAGCATACACAGCTGATACCCTCTCTTTTATAACTGAGATCGGTACACAGAGATAACATAATGGATTTATTTGCTAACTTATCACTAAAGTTATGAATGAACCGAACTCCCGATAACACCAGTTATAAATTGTCATTAATTTGTTATGATTACAGCGACGAGCGTGTTTATCCTTAATGTAAAATACTGTTTATTTGAATATGTTTGATACTCAGTTCATTTGTTCCGGTTCTTGTTGAGATAAGCCCTTCGAAAGGTCAAATGGATTTATGATTATCTTGTACTACAAACTACAACATTGTTTAAATATTAATTAATAAATAATGGCCCCGTTATGACTTCCTGTGCCGATACTTGTATAAACAGTCTGGAAAAATAATTAATGGTCGTCCGTTTGTTGTTGGCAATCATCGATAAATTAGTATCGGTAGTACCTATCTACAAAGCGGTACTTTGGAAGAGAATTCCATGTGACCGGATCATCGTAAAACCATTAACTTGTAATGAAACCAAATCTGTTTATGGATTCCAAACTCTCATACTCTCATCCGCACTTGTCTATCCCGGAAAGGTATTTTTTCATCATCCATCTTGTCTATCAGCAATCTCTCCAAGAATTACACTTACTAAAAACTTAAGACCCTTCGGAGTGTGCTTCAAGTTCCAATTTATCTACCTAGCCACATGTTGTACGAAATAAAAAAAAATGTGAAGTGAATGGGCCGAGAGTGGATCGTCGGCGATTCATAAAATTCAGCTCGCCCTGAATGGAGCATCTGGTTGGCCAGGTGCGTCGCCATCTTGCCTCTTGAACGAACAAAGGGTGAACCACTTCTGCGAAATGTTCGTGTATAGATATCGAAAGTCGATATAGTACCGACTACCGACCGAACCGATACATCGATTCTTGCATCATACGAAGTGCTGCCGTGTTTATTTTCCAAGAAATTCTACTTATCTTTGATGTATCAGATTTTTATACATTTTAACTACGTTTTGGGCAGGTGCAAGCGATGAGATAATGGCATTATAGCTCCTGACTAGCAAAAAATAAAAAAGGTAAATTATTATAAGTGCGCAGACGCAATTTCCGTTCTTGCTAGTTACACACATAGTTCGATGTGAAAATTAATTAAAACCTAGCCTAGCGAATAAACTTGAAATAAACAAGAATCAGATTCTGAAATCAAGTTCATATACACAGAATAGAGCAACTTTGCGCGCGCAAAGTGGTTGGGGCAAGTCAATAAGTGAGTACAAGCGAGTAGTTAACCACTCTCCCTGGTGTATCTAGCACGGATCTCTATTTTTACATGGCGCAAACTTAAATTAATTAGTGCTCGTCATTTAATCCGAGGAGCAGTGTTGTAGGTGGGTGCGCGCGTTCCCACGGTGCGCCCGCGCCGCCGGAAACCGTCCCCCCTTGTCCCCCGTCCCCCGGCCCATGACGCCCGCGCACTGCTGCTAAGCCCCGAATCGATCCATCGCTCACGCACTCGCTTCCCATCAAAACTAAAAACTGCCTGATTCACTCATTCAGCTGCGAAACCATACTGAAGGCACGAATAGCGAAATATCTATTCATGTAGCGACACCCGGCGGCCCTTTTACAGCTCTATTGCGTTTCCTTCCGTTTGTATTGTACACGATCATCCCAGTTATGGTATGTCTTAAATCTTGCATGCCATTATCGTATTTACGCGTCAGCAGCATAGATTAGAATCGCGTACGGTACTGCCTTCTGCAGTCGTGTCGAAAGACGCGCATGGTCATAAATTAAGCAGATTTGTTGCTTAAAAAATCGGGGAAAAAAAGCTTTGGGTTTACACAATAGATGTTTGGCAAGGGTCCGGAAGGAAGCGATGTATTCGAAAGTTATTAGTGTGGCTCGTAAAGTATTGTCCTTGCTTGTAACTACAGAATTACTTCCGTCGATTCATCGTACCTCATTTTGGTTTTAAATGCTTACCTGATGGAACATGGAACACAATGGTCGTCATATTCGGTAGAAAAACTGTGCTAACTTCGGTCAACAATGGGTGGAAACGAATCCAAGGCCGAAATCACCATTAAAGTATTGTGATGATAAGTTTACAGCATAATTGTTGTTTCAATATTTAAGGATAATGTTAGAAACAAGGAAATATACGGATTCGACTGAGATAAGTGGTAATAAGTAGCCATTATGTAAGAATCAAGTACACTTATAAATAATTTTGAGATAATCTGAACCATTGTCTGATTTTATGTAGGTGTGAGTTTACAACTTCTTTATAATAGTTACGATTAAAGTAAGTTCTTGGACACTTCAACGGAACATATTTTCACACCTGGTGAGGTAGTTACATTTACACCTCTAACCGACATCATTTATTTGTTCTATGTGGGAGTCAGTGGGAGACACCTGCTGCATGGCCAAAATTCAGCCATTAGTGCTTCTTTAATCTCATGAGACTATAAAATAACCACGCGAAGACTGCCAAGGGTTCATTACCAGGGTCTGCCGCACTTATGCTTTTCTAAGGATGGACTCATCAGTATGCCAAAGGATTTGTTCGATAACATTTGTAATACTTTGGTGTTTGTCCTACTGTCTAACACAATTTTTAAACAATGGTTTATTAACTAGCCAATTTTTAAGTTCTTAGTTTTTTAACGCAAGATATCCACCATACTTGTCAGCAATTTCTTAGGAAAAATCACTTTGAACTAAAGTTACTTGCAGGCATATGGCAATGCAGCCTATGAATAAGTTAGTGTAGTAAGTGTACATACCCAACTATTGTAAGCTCATTTCATTTCACTCAAGGACTGAGTCACAAGTCTTGTATGGGTAAATAAAGGGGCTTGAGGCCGCCCGCTCGACCTTAAAGGTTGCGAGGCGGGCATCGAACCAAGTAACTCGTTATGTAACGCGAAACGCAAACTGACGCGTTTATGTACACGGTTAAACGACATTGGTGCAAACGTTTAGTGGTTATGTTATTTGTGCATATTTTATGGACTCAAATATTCTTTTATTGTGTGGTTTGCTAATTCTTAAATGAGCTGCGTGAAGTGTGAAAATGTGTGATCTACAAAATCAAAGACATGTTTAAAGATGAGACGATGAGATTGCCGAATATCATGATGTTTGCAAAATAACAATAATAATACGTTTTTAAACCACGTTTGTTCAAGATTTCTATATTGCCATAATAATACATTTTCTTTCAGGTCTATCTCAATGTGTTCTTGCATGCTAATCTAGGCCATTACTATGAGACTCCTATTTGACCTTACGCTACTCAAAGTCAAGATGTTTTTAGAGAAACTACTCCAATTTCAAAACAGTCACGAATGACCCAAAGACCTTCAGTTAGAGCTAACAATAAAAAGAAAAAAACATGTACCTACGTTTAAAAAGTAAACATTTCAAGATTGACCAAGCTTGCGCAGGAGTGGGTCCTGTAAGGTTGCGCGCGTGCCTGCAAACAAAGCGACCCCGCTCCCCTCCCCCCCTACCCCGCAACACCCCGTCACAAATAATAAGCAAATACACTTTGTTCCCTCACATGCTTTATTTTTTATTTTAACAGTTGCTTAAATGTAACTCCAAGAACGTTTCTTTGGTCACGGACGAGGAATTATGAAGAATAGGATTTTGGATCGCGCTCCAAAAACGTTTTTGCAAAGATTTTGTAATTGAGATGTTGTTAATCTATGCATCTTAGTTGCGAAACATGTAACGTAGTGAAAAGAAATGTACGTTCTTGGTTGCATAAGTGCTCATCTATCTCTTACGGGCCTTAAAAGACATTTAAGTTCAAGCTGGTTTTTGGATAGAACCTACAAATCTTGGTTATGGTACTGATGATATCCATTTAGATTACTAATGACTCTCATTTCTAGATGTAGTCATCTAGAAAATCTAGGAAAATGTAGTAATTTTCCTTATTATATCGGCATCCGTACTTACTCACTCCAATAGTGCGTCAATCTATTTCATTACTAGGAAAAAACACAAATTGAATATTCTACAATCCAACTCATTCCACCTGTCTAAATAACTCAAATCCTTAGTAAAATTTGAATGACGCAAAAACAAAAAACTCCATCCGAGATAACGATCAAGATAAACATTAGAACTCAGTAACACATTATTTTTTTATGAATCACTAATAATGAATGAGGATCCGAAGATGTTATGAAAAAACTGTTTGGATCTGATAATGAATTCGAATTCAAATAAAACGGACATAAGGCTGTTAGTGGCACCTAGAAATGATTTACTAGAGACAAAGACAGGCAAGCTGATGAATTAAATGTCTATTGTTGTTTTACGTGCTTAACGTGGAGGTTACTAAAATTGGTGGGCTGCAGTGCCGAACTTTTGTAGAAGGAATGTTTCGACAGGTGTGCGGGCTATGGCGGCGCAAGGTGACTGTGGATAAGTTCGGATTAATTCTGTCCGAGTTAAGATTTTTGGACTGATCTCAATGAATTTTGAAATTATTTAAGTTCAAACCCGGTTTAAAAGTGTTGAAAATTAATATAATGTTGCAGTGATGAAATATGGTTTAATGGTAGGTATTTTTTTTTTCAAAAAGAATGAGCAGGAATACGATTCATGACATGACTATAGTATCAAAAATTCTACTTGACATTTCCCTATGTTAGAAAAACACACAAAGTATTTCTTAGAACGTAAAAACATCTAAAATAATAATGATTATACATAGGGAAAAATTAAGGATATATACAAGAAAATTAGACATAGGAAGGTATAAAACTTGCTACAACGTGCTATAAAATAAAATCTAGAGGATATCCACACAAATCTTACAGCGTATAATATTCGGGAACCACATGTCATTTCCTCTGGAGCCCCATTGGGTTGGGGGTGCATGCTGCGATTTCAATAAAAACTACTTTGATTTGCTGCGAAGGGTTATGTCTTGTGTCGCAAAAACAAGCGATAATTTTGAACGTATTCATGTGCACCTGATATATCTGTCGTTCTAACTATTGTTAAAAATGAATGCATCCAAGATGTTCATTGGTTGGCCTTTGTTAAAAAATTTGATGCAGTTATTTATTTATTTAATAAATCTTTAATGTACACAATACAATAAAATAATGGTACATAAGGCGAACTTAATGCCGTATGGCATTCTCTACCAGTTATGGTCCTTTTTGGTCCCTACAATAGATCTTGATTTACTGGCAAAATTAATGACCGATCTTAATCCAAAGACGACAAATCGATATGGATTGTTGACAGAAACTCCATACGAGTAATGCCAAAAATCAAACTCCATAGCTTTTTTTATCTGACTATCTAATATCATCACCCGGCTAGGATAAGGTCCCTCTCACCTCACCCAAGCATGGAGAAGATATTAGACTTTCCCCAAAAGAAAAAAAAAGTGTGTTTAGATCGGTTATTAGCCGTTAAAGGAGTTGCAATATGAATTACCCTAAAATATTCCTATTACTTATGACGTCAAGTCCATCTCGTACGAAAGCTGAGTCACTTCTATAAATTCCTCAAAGTCTAGCTAGACAAAATAAGTACGATAAGATCTAAGATCTAATCTAACTGCACATAGAAAAAGAGGTACGGCAAATATCAAGGAGCAATTTACAATAACAACTGGCAACGTGCAATGCATTCATACTCATGTTTTGACGGAAAATTTTAATGTCCTGTGTAGTTCTTTCAATACTAGCTAAATACTTTTTGTATGTTATAAGCTGGTCAAGGAAACACCAGAGGGTTATTGGCGGAATCGGGGATTGGCAAGATTAGAAGGGGGATAATTGGATCTCCAGTAACCTCACTCACACAACGAAACACAACGCAAGCGTTGTTTCACGTCGGTTTTCTGTGAGACCGTGGTATTACTCCGGTCGAGCCGGACCATTCGTGCCGAAGCATGGCTTTCCCAGACTTAAAAAATGTTTTTGGAACTTCAATACATCTTTGCCACTTGCTTAGTATTGAGTACTTTTTGAAAAATGATGTCACTACGTTTAAGATTTTGTAGCAGATTTAAGGACAAATCTTTTTCTTGTAGATTTTCATTTTAATCAAACATTCGCACAAATAGAATCACGTAAGCCAATAGATAGGAGAATAATTTCTTCAACATTCAATATTATTGAAACAATATTCAAGTACATATTTCCAAGTAGATTGTGTGTGAACAAAGCGATTGGCACTGAATGAGTGGTATTATCTGTTATTGATGTTGGTGAGTTATGTGTTTGCGACGCCCCGACCGTCGCCTGCGCAGCCGTGCAGTCTCACTTGGACATCACTCGTGACGAGAATACACCGCTGTGTATAGAACATGTTAGGTAAAATTTAGCCTTGAATTCCTTATAAAATAATGAATCTTGGTCAAGATCGCGGTAGAACAGGAAAAAGAAAAAAATCTTAGAGATAAGTCGACAATTTTCACTCACCTTGCAATTTTCCTATCAAGTAGTTTTATTCCAATGGTAGGTTATTTAGTTACAACAATCGTGTGACGAATGACTATCCATTTATGTTTAAGCAGTCTAGCTGAGACCACCGCGTTTTTCATGAATTTTGCATTAGTTAATGTTATTTTGGGATTCTAGAATCTTATTTTCAAATAGACCTTGTTTGAATTGTTTCTTTACGGTACAAGTGTACTACGTAACGGTTTGTAAATTTAAAAATACATGAACATCTTGCTTATTTTGTACGCAGGTCACATGACAGGAAACAACTAACTGTATGTGTACCATTAATATTATAAATACTGTTGACGCAATATGATGGAGAAAACGACAAAGAAAATGTGTGGGAAAAGGGAAGCAGATACAGAGCCTTTGATAATGAGATACAGTAAATAATGAAGAGATAGTCTGTCAACAGCTCGCCTGCTCGCCCTATGCTGATGAAACAGACGTCGAAGTGGAACGCACATGCGGCGAACAGGACACGGCGCAATCGCGAACATTAGCATGCAAGCGCACGCGCGCGCCGGAAGCCGCGCGCGGGAACGGCCGCGCACTTACATCCAAGATGGCCGCGCACTTACGATGAATCGATAATTAATCGATAACCGATTTCATATTTCATATCCATCGCACCTTATTAACAGCATGTGATGTAACCAGGACTTAGCAGGAAGACGATGTCACGATCAGAATGCGGACCGCGCGAGATCCTTGAGACGACCAAATCGATCCCATGAAGTTGATCAGTAGAATCATTAAACTGTTTCATTTTATGGGAGGTCGTTTGAAGTACATGTGTACGTTTTTATAGTTTGATTGTTAGTTCTTAAGGTATGTAATCTGTTCCTACAGGTACGTATACGGATGAGTAACGAGCGATAAAGTGTACAGACGGGAAGTTGAATTTCTTGGAGAGCCCGTAAAATGTAGGGCTCGTGCGTCATCACCACGCCGAAGCTGTTCAACTTTATTCTCCTGAAACGTTCCAATTCCAGTTAAAAGTTAATTGCTTTTAACAGCTTAGGTAATGAAATAGTTTCATCAATTACTCCACTTAATGGCGATTAGGTATCTATAGGAAATTAAACTGTGAAATCGTGTTTGCTCTTCTCGCTTTGATAGCTAATTTTAAAGGAGCGTTTCTTTGTCTAACGACGTTAGGAGACTGGTATCCCGGAGCTGCGGACTACCTAGCGGGTTTACCGGGGCTCCGGCTCGAAAGGCAGGAGAAGGAACGGGGTGGTTTTTAGTCAGTAAGAGTCTGACACTCCCTCTCGCCTCGCCCAAGGCGAGAAAAGTCATTGGATGATTTTCGCCCCTCAAAAAAAAAAAAAAGGAGACTGGTATCAAATTAAAGAATTGGGAAGACAATGCTTACTTGCTTCAGGAATTACAACTAAATCATGCCTACCAATTTCAACACCCAAAGCAAAATTGGCATACAAGATGTAACTAATGCCCACTTCTTTACCAGTTATTTAGTCCATTAGTCACCACCAGTTATTTAGTTAAGTCCAGTATGTGAGGGGTGAGCGGTGAACCTACATTTTCTACATTCAAAGCTAGGAAGTGCACTCTTTCTCGCCAGACGCACTTGCAACCATTTCAGCAAAGGAAACCACATATACATAGCCCTAATTTAAAAATAATCAACAAAACCTCTAACGTTGAAGCAGCATTGTTTCAAGACTTCCAAGATTTATTAGGTAAGGTAATGCAATATATTTTAAACACAATAATATTAAACAATGTCTCGGTTGACAAACTGCAGTGTCTAATTGTACTGACATGATGACAGGATAAAAATTTATATTCAGCAGTCTCATGTTTACGACATCACTATATTTGCATGTATTGTCCGTGCGAGATTGCAATGGATTTAATTGTTTAGGTACTTTACATGTTACCTAGGCACTTTATAGAGATGTTGCTAACCAGACGTTGGAGCAATAATGGACTGAGGTAAGTAAGAAAGTCATAAAAAGAACAAAAACTGATAATAATCCGCTACCTACCTATCATCACAAATCCCGTAGTTCCAAATGGGTGAGCGTTGACAACTCCAAATTCAAAATAGAGACAGCGCAGCGATTAAAGAAAGTCTATGGTACTTTTTTGACAGTGTCATAGTCGAGCGCGCATAGTTTTTTACTACCCTGTGCAACGGTCCAGTGCACCCGCTCCCGTGGTCACGACAAACCGTAATCACCATCTTCTCCAAAACATTGATTTTGTATGACTTTTATTGAGATTATTGGGGCATTTAAAGTTAATGCTGGGCTTTTTCGATTTTTCGAAAATTTCTCAGTAATAACACGGAGTCTGGCATTGTCCAGTAAGTATATGTCAATAGACTCACCCCCTATTACATGGGACCTTAACACAAATGGTGAAAAGTGGGTGTACATTGTACAGTGGCATTAAGTGCCGTAATGTGCACCTCTGCCTAATTCTTCGGGGATAAAAGGCGTGACAATACTTTAAAGGTACTGGAGTTAACTTTTTGTCACCGCTTTTTATTAAGTCTGAAGATCCGGGATGAAAAGGATAGAATCTATCTGAGAGCCATTTCTGAAGAAATTAAGAGGATATTGGATTAATTTGAAGTGTGAACTGGTAGTACATTATACGCAAGGCAACTATGAGACCTTTAGTTCAGTAGGATTAGTCTTGTGTTTACGTAAAACTGCATATCGTCATCTACTTTATTCACTTATTTTCAACCCTTTTTGCATTATTTGTGTAACCACATACATACATTTGAATAAGCGGTTCCCAAATGTCATCATCTGCTTCTCAAATAGACTGATCTAAAACTTTTTTAGTTGCCTTATCAGTTGACTCTGTAAATCACATGGCCATCATTCAGCACTCAGCAGTTTCTGGTTTTAATGACGATGATAAAGATTATGTTATTTGGTGATTATAGCTTAATTGACCTACCAATTAAGGTTGGTGGAAATTTTTAAAGAGACCATCAAAATAAGATTCACCTGGTACTTACTTAAATATTAATATTCTAAGTCCAAGTGATCGGTCTTTTGAGTTTAGTACTTACTGTGCCTATAACCTAGTGACTTCATTTCGTTTGATATCTTAAAATATAGCCAGTTATGCAACACTGAATACTAGGGAATCAATATCAATCAAAGATGACATGTTTTACGACATTTCCGAATGGAATCTTCCCCCCTGTCAACTCGAGAGTGATTAAAATCCAATAAACTAGATAATATTGGACTTCTACTTACTTAATTAACTGTCGATTTCAGCTCAACGCATAGGTATTTAGGAATGATTAAATGTTAAATATCTGGCGTTGATCGATAATCCCGTCAGATCTTTTCGTGGATCAAAAAATATAGTTGGAATTTTACAGCATATTGATAGTAAGTAGGTAATTACATGTTCTATGTACTACGTAAGTATTGGTAGGAGTGTCACTATCAGATAAACCTCTGCAAGCAAGTGACGTCGCAGTCGTGACGTCGCGAGGGCGCGCGGGGAGGGCGCGAGGACGCTGACCCGCGGCTCGCGCAACCATCGTCGCCACTATCCTGGCCAAGGCGTTATTTATTCTGCCTCTACTGACAAATTACGCCTTTCGCGCTTTTTTAATCATTAACCGTAATAATCGTGTCTTGGAGTTATTGATTTTTGTTATTAGGTAATGATTAGTTCGTTTCGTAAGTTCCGTTACGTCGTTTTAAATTCAATTTCGTAAATGACCGTTGAGATAAGATGTTTTTTGTTTACGATTTTTTTTTTTACTCTAAGAAGAATGCAATAGAGTTGTGGACACCACCCTACCTCCTTTATACTAACTGTTGACAGTTTAGTTATTCATAACACACTACTTGAACTCCCAACTACATTACATTTAATATGTCAATTAGGTTAGAGCCCAGTTTGTTTCTGATAACACGACTCAGTTGAATGAATTCTAAAAATAGATAGGTAAATAACCTTAGGTGCCTACCCTATCAAACATTAGATATTGACGTTCCTAGCCTGCATGTGGTCTACTTCATAATTTCATTAGGATAGATGCTACTATTACTCTCCTGTTCCTCCAATAACTAACTGATTCAGCTAAGACAGTTGTTCGTAGCCCTAGGAGATCTTTGGCTTGTCAGTTTCGATGTTTTTTTTTGGTTAATTATTACTACAGAGTTTTAACTTAAATCAGTAACTAGCAAACCCGGCGAACTGTGTTTCGCCACCAATGCGTTTCCCTGTTTTCCTCTTGAATTTTTCCAGAAATTTCTTTGCTATAAACCTCATGGAGCCCTTTCAACAAATGCAAAACCGTGGAAATCGGTTCGTGCGTTCTGGAGTTATAGTGTCATTAAGAAAAACCCGACTTATATTTATATTATTGACTACAATGGTTGTTTAATGTTGGTTAAGGGTGGTGGGATCATCCGACACGAAAAAAATTGAAAAAGGAAAGTTGCAATGCATGATAATGTTTCCAATTTCTACAACATAGTGATATTAGACACGTGGACGCAAATGTGCTGTGTAGTACTTTCCTATCAGCTTACTGAGTGTTTCCTATTTGATTTGTTGACTCATATCCTTCTATATTGAATAGAAACGTTGCACATCAAAAAAATTGATCCTAGTTACCAATTTCATCCGGAGCTGCGGACTAACTAGTGGGTTTGCCGGTGCTCCGACACGAAAAGCAGGAGTAGGAGGGTGATTCTTTAAAAAACTTTAACTTTTATTTAACAAATCATTATGCTCCTGCGTTATTAAGCGTCGTGGTAGTTTATTGTCATCCATCCTTATTTTAATTGGATTGGTTGAGAGCAGTGGCATTGCTTAATTTATTGAAACCAAGAGTATCAATCGGCAGAATTGTTAACTTTTGGGTGAGGATAATGACGCCGTTAACTTTTTGTTAATTTTTTGAAGAATCACCCAGGAACGGCGTGGTTTTTAGTCAGTAACAGTCTGACACTACTCGCCTCGTCCAAGACTAGAGGTGATTGGATGATTATCGGCCCACAAAAAAAGCAAAAGTTGCCGATTTAAAAATATATATATTTCTACGTAGTTCCTGACAACTGGTCGCAAGTGCGATTACTGAGCAGGGGCTGATTGCAGGATCAATTCTCGCAAAGTATTACTAAGAAATTCCAGTACCCAGTACTGAGTCAGTAAAATTTATTTAACGTCCGGACATGCCTATGTGCCTTTTATTCCACGAAAGGGTAGGCACAGGTCAACAAGAAACCGTTTCAGCAGATTTCTTGGAGATAATTAGGAAGGACCAGGAATTTGGTATTTAAAAATTCCCAGGACAACCGGAGAATACAAGATTTTTATGTGCATACGATCTTGTAGGCATAAATAGCAAAATCTAGTTCCTTAGTAGTATGAACCAACTCGTACTTGTACCAAGCTGACTAGTCATACTCATAGTCGGAATTAGACATAATCAAAGAAATTTATCAGTCAAGCGGTTGGGTCGTATGATACAAGACGCGGTTAAATGTTAATGGGAAGTTCATAAAATTTCCGGTGGCTCGTCGTAGATGATATCATTACGTTGGAATTGGGAGGGTCACAGGCTCACTGACGAGGAACAAGGACGACTGAAATAGATCTTTAGGTAGCTGAATGATTCGGTTGTGGGTTTTCATAGTGCCTGCTTAGTAGTGCACTGTTGAAAGAGTTGTTTGTAAGAATGTTTTGTCGAAGTAAAGCTTGATAAACGAAGGTGCATCCAGTCATAAGGTAAGTTTAAATAGATATGTGAAAGAAAGTAAACTAACAAAATCTTTTTAAAGTCAAATGCATTGACCGCCGACCCGGAGCTGCGGACTGCCTAGTGGGTTACCGGAGCTCCAGCTCGAAAAGCAGGTGTAGGGATGGGGTGATTTTTAGTCGGTAAGAGTCTGACACTCCCTCTCCTCTCTGTAATTTAAATTACAATGTCTTATAAGACAGCATGGTAAGTACGCGTATGACTAAAAATAGACATAATAATAAATCAACGAATGTGTGAGAAAAACAGTGATAAACACTCAGACGTTACAGTTTTTATCAAGCACAACGATAAAGCGGCAACTCAAATCAAATTATATCAAGCAATTTACATGTCATCAAGTAACTATTATTAATTATTCATCACTAATTAGCAGTTTTGTATGGGAGCTAGTCGGCAGATCAGAGCGGTTCGTTTATGCCGGAAACAGGAAGAGGGCAATCAACATTCCTAAAAATATCACACATTTGGTGTTCATCCGGCGAACGCGGAGCTGCGCCGGCGACGCTGCGGCTTTAGAACTCACTGTACACTAATATTATACTTACCTGTCAGTAATATTAAGAATAACACATCCAACTAAGTGGTTTACTTTTCCTTCTTGGTTCATTAACACATAGGTGCTAGATAATGAGCGCCAAACTGAAGCATTCTCTTCAAATCAATCAGTTTCCTGCCCCACGTACAATTTTCTTAGTCACCCTTCAAATATTCGTTATTTTTTATTTAAATACCTACCCAATATTACCTACTTATCTAGTATCAGTAAAACCGAACGTTGATTTAGTCCACGTTGGTCTAATTTTAAGAATTCCTGTAAATAAATAACATCGTGAGGTACTCGTACAGTATCGAACCGACTGCCGCCTAAGCCTATGTGTACATACTTAGGTAGCTTATCGTTACATTACAATGTGTAATAGCTGTAACCGATAACATCGACCTTCCTATCGAAAAAAAGCGTTCAATATTTATCATAATGTCATCGTAATAATTATTATTGTTCAGCGGCGGCTGGTTCAATTACAATTCCCAACTTGTCGGAGTCTAGTACTCGCCGGCACATAATTAGATAATTTCTATTATTTATATGCGAAGTGTCGTGTGTGATGTGCATCGGAACGAGTGTGCTTCCTCTGTCCGAAGAAACGCTTCTAACGAAAGAGGATGTATGGCTCGCCACTCGGCACCAATGATTTCATTTACAAAAAGTTCTCGTCATGAGCTGCTGTGCACGGTCGGCTTTTCCTACGACTGACGGGCCACGTAAGGCGGTTTTCATTTCCTCTATGGTAATATTATTAAACGTGTCAGCGTACTAATGAGATACGGGATCGAGTCACGATTTACCAATAGAACACGCGTTGATTGTTATAACTGCTATGAATGGCATTATTCATTTATTAGAGGATGTGTCTTATAAGGCCCGTTCACGTGCGACAAGGAAGCGTCTGCTGTTTAGTTGATAGGTACTTAATTGAAGTTGCTGTCTATTTGAATGAATGAATGCACAGTTGACTTGATTTGGTACCTACATAAATATTTGTAAAAGCGAAGAAATGTAATGCGCTTGGTAGGTACCTACTTTTTAAATCTCTGTGCACTTGCCTTAAGTTATGATAGTTTCTACATATTACCTAGAATATCTACCTAAAAATCGTAGAAGTAGATACTTGCCTACCATCGTTTTAAGAATTCAGTAGGATAAAAAAAGCATTCTGGTTCTTTCACACACGTAACCTAGCTTAACATCAACAAATACTCCAACTTTGTAAGTTATTACGATTTTAAATCACTATACACATAATGAATGTACCGTCTTACAAATATGGATTGTATCCCACTCGAAAGAACTACTAAACTAATATGAATATGGAAATTGATAATGTGGGTAGTTTTAATATTCACCTTATGTTTAAAGCTACTCGTAACGCCATCTAGCGGAAATCGGTATCACTAAAATGTTACACGTAATAAACAAAATAACAAATCATCGTGAAGAATTACTATTAAACCAAGCGTTGGCGGTAATACTTAATATTTAATTCCATTATTAATAAAGGTAAATGACAATGTCATAAAAGTCATTAAACAAATAAATATTAAAAAAATATCTTAGCCGTCGTACAGCGACATCTTGCGTACTAGAACAAAACTAAATAGTCATTTTGCTAGTTCGATTTAAGTTCTGTCCCTAAACTCCTTAAAACGAATATTAACATTTATGAAATTATTAACAAAACATTTTGTTCGGTGTAAGCTACTAAAATCTTTTTATACTTTATATTTTTATTGTAACAAAATCCTTATCGTTGTGCTGTGGTTCTAAATATTGACCAATAGATGGCGCTCATTATTTTACAACAAATTTAAATTCAACTTTACGAAAATTAGGATTTGTACACAAACGCCAGTCAATAATTAATTTTTGAAACGGTCCGAATTGCACATAATTTAATTTACGTCATCTGTTTGCCCCTACACAAAGTTTTGTAGTTACTGCTAAAAGTTTATAGAAATATTATTATTGTCTTTTTTAAGGGAACTAGGCGAGGCTAACAACCTTACTAGCAGGTCGCTAGCTTGATGGTAAGAGATCAGCGCCACACACACAGAAATAAGGAAGGAAAGGGGAACAAGTCATAAAGAAGGTTGCTAATGATTAAAAAATAATAAAAAGTCAACAAATGCGTACCTTACTAAGTGTATTTAAAACTTAAACTCTAACAAACTATAGTACTCATAAATATATATTTAATTATATTTAATTTCCTGTAATTTCAATTATGATTATGTTAACGATTGAATTATAGAATCCAATGATGTATTTCTACATAATTCCACAAATATAATAACGGTCGAAATTAGTCACCAATCTCAATCCAAAGACTTTGGACATTAGTTCTGTTGAGGGAAGAAGCGGGAGGGGGAGGAGGTTTCATCCAATGACTTCTCCCGCCCCTTGGGTGAGGCGAGAGTGAGTACTGACTAAAACCCACCCCGTTCCTACTCCTGCTTTGAGCCGGAACCCCGGTAACCCGTTAGGTAATCCGCATCTCCGGAACGCACGTTGGCCATGGCCCTGTATAATTGATACAGCAGATACAGTGCTAGCTACGCCCCTGATTCTATTGAGTCCTAGATCGATCTTGAGATTGAGATCGGCTATTAATTTCAGATCGGCTATTAAATACCATACATCGAGCTAAAGAGTAAGAGTAATTAACTTGTGTCTCATTTGTTTATTTTGTAAATCTATCTTATTATTATTTCTTATTAATATTATAAATGCGATAGTTTATGTGTATGTTTGTTACTGAATCATGTCCAAACATGAAATATGAAAGTATAAGTCCAGACCAGAAGCCTTAACACGAGTTTGCTTTACATTGAACGAGAACGCGTTCGACGCTCTGATTGGCCGGCGCGAATGAACCAACCAATCAGAGCCGAACGCGCTCTAGTTTCGTTCAACGTAAAGCAAACTGGTACTAAGTGAACTGACTATAGTTATGTGTGATTCCGACGGTACTAAACACATATAGTTATTTTTATCTCTTTAGCTCGATATACATTATTTACCAGATCAAAATTTTGTAATACTAAACATTCACAATATTTTCTAACAAAATATCATTTATTCTAAAAGTGCTTTAAGACAAAGCGGGTTTGAGATGCAGTACATTGTAGGACAATAAAACCAATACTGACTACTATTATAACAGTACAAAAACTCACAGCAATTACATAGGTACCTTAGAGAAATGCTTCTTATATAAAAAATAATACAAAATTACAAATAGGTAGGTGTACATTCAGTATGTACTTAAGACATAGTTTTCAATTGACTTTTTCCATTTCCAAAGGCTTACATAGGTCATTTGAGATTAACAATTAGTTTAAAAGTAAAAGGAATGCATTATTCTAGATTTTAAAAGTACTTGTAAGCCCTTAAAAATCTGTAGGGACCAATTTCGAAACCTAATTTAAGGTCACTTGTGATTTCGAATCCATAGATAATAGATATGATGTAAAGTGATGGGCCATAAACAAACTAAATAGAGTTGTAGAGGAAATGCATTAAAATTAGGTTTGACTAGTAAATGCTTTGTTTGTGGTGCCTACTTATTACACGTAGAATAGCCGGACGCGTGATGTTGTGATCAGCAAATCTCCATCGAAAAACTTTGTTTCAATGACGACGTTACCACTGGAAAAGAAACAAAATATGTTTTAGTAAAATACGTAATTATTAACATACATGACCGAGATCAATGCTTCGGCATGAATGGGCCGATTTGAACTGAGTGATACCACGATCGCACAGAATACCGACATAAAACAACGTTTGCGTTGTATTTCGTTGTATGAGTGTGGTTATAGCATGCCCAATGGGGTGAACCCAATTCCCAACCCTGATTCCCTAACAACCCTTAAATTCCTAACCCCTAAAAAAACCAACAACGCACTTGTAACACCTCTGGTGTTTCGGGTGACCATGGGCGGCGGCGATTGCTTACCATCAAATGATCCGTCTGCTCGTTTACCGGCTTATACCATAAAAAAGACAACTAGTATAGACATTAAAAAAAAATTGATTAGATTTTATTTTATTACACCTCTGATTCAAAGAATCTGGTGTTGCAAGTATCCTAGGCTGATGTCTATTGCTTACCATCAGGCCTTCTTCTCTATAGACCACTATCCCATAAAAAAGTACTATTGCTACTCACTTGAGAACATTAGCCGGCATCATCTGAGATTCGGGAGCAGACTCGATAACTGACTGCCACGTGTTTGTAGAATTGCGGATCACGAAGCCAAACTCAAAAAACCATTCCTCCAAGCATCGCCCTTTGAATAGGACTTTCTGAAAATGTTAAAACATTTATATTAAAAAAGGGTTCTTATTTCTGAGAAGATTACCTATCTAAGAAGTAAACTTCTCAGAAATAGACTTATAAGGTAAAAGAAGTATCTTTAGTTTAATCCCAAACACTATTTCCTTACAAACATTTTATGAAGTCAGTTAAATATTCCTTTCCGTTTCTTAAATTCTCAGCAATAACAAATGTGTTTTGAATTGTATTGGCGTATTGTAAAACTGCAGAGACGATAAGTAATTTCACAGTGTGCACAGTTGTAAAAGTTAATTTGCCATAGCATATAGTTGGGTCCACCACAACAAACTATAACAAACAAACCTAACAAAACCCGAGTTAGCTAAATAGTTCAGCTGTTCTCGAGATTTACACTTGAGTATTAACACATTCAGTGATTCCTTAATATAATATACACAAGTGGTTACACAGTACCTGTTCTAAACGGAACCGGTCCATAGACTCTATGGAGCTGAAGTTCATTTCCCGGGACACGACGCGGCACTTCAGGATGCGCTTGGGCACGCGAGCCTCATGCTCTATGTCAGGGTTTGACATGTCTTCGCTATTCTGCCAAAGGATCTTGCCTGGAATAGATAGAATAAATTAATTTACAAAATAACGCTTATTTTATAATACACTTGATGTAGATTTACAATTTCAATATTTATTTGGTTAACTCAGAAACTGTCAGTGGTATTACTTGCCATAATGTACACCACTGCATACCCCTTTGGGGATTAAAGGAGTGACGATATGTATGTGTGTAACTTAGAAACTGGGCACACTCCAACATAGAAAAAACGAATTATGGCACATATTGGAACTGAATTAGAAAAAAATATAACAGAGCTTTAGAGCGCTTATACTCACCAGTATCTGCATCTCGCAAATTCATCCAGTTTCTGTAAAAAAAAATACATTTTATATTTAGTAAATATGTGTCAAAATAACTGGCGCATTAGTCTGCTATTACAATTGTGTCAGAATGGTCGGTGATCGACCATTACTAAGACCAGGCTAAGGCCCCTGATTGGTGTTTTCCTAGTCACTTGTTTTCTTTTTCAAGATAATTAACACATGCAGCATTTTAAACTTATTGTTTCTGTCACATATGTGGTATTTTTATTGTCATAGTCAATAACTAGTGTAAGAAGTGGATCTCTCTCGATCCTTTAGCAATTTTCCCATATGAAACTGTTTATCAGTTATTTTTTTTCAAGAAAATTTAAACACCCAACATTTTTAAGTAATGGATCTCTCTCAAAAAGACTGAGCGTGGTGATTTACCACCCGTAATGTGCTATTCAGATACCCTATGAAGATGTAATAGCTAAACTATGTGACAGTTTAAACTGATACTAAGATATGTAAGTGCAAAGAAGATGTGCAGCTCAAGTATACAAGGTCTTGATAGTAGGGAGATCCATAGCACACATCCATAGTATGCATCTATAGCACATATATTTCCATATAAAAACATAGCTTGGCTGTGTCCGTTTCTACCAAAACTAATCTATGTGTACCAAAGAATATGATTAGTGGAAGCCAAATGCATCCACAGACACATAGCATAGCACATCTCTGGTGGAAAAGCATCCTAAGAATTAGTTCTCTATCAATCACATAGCATTTTTTAAGTGTGGAACTGTGTACTGATATTATTATTGTCCAAGAAAATAACATAACAACATGCAACATTGTTATTTTGAACAAGTGTTATTTTGAAATCCATAATTGAAACTAATATAAGAAATGGATCTCCCTTTAAATTCTTTAGCATTTTTGTCAAGGAAATTACCACATGCAATCCATTCACTAGGTATTGCTTGCTTTTGTCACACATGTGGTATTTTTAATGGTGTTGGAGTAAAAGCTGAACAAGGCATCTTGTGTTGATTTGTGGTATTTAGATGAAGACATTGGTTGTAGATATTAATTAAGACACATTTTTCAAATCAATAAAGACCACAACGTTATGATATTCATACTGTATGAGTCCTTGAGCCAAGGTATGAAGCTGAACAAGTCACAAGTTTTCAAATTGATATTTTTAGATCTAAAAACGGTATAATGCAAAGCATTATTTATTAACATGTATAAGAAAAATTCACTAACGAGGCTCTTTGAAAATAGTTGTGATAATAGCACCTAGTCACGCAACATATTGAATATTTCTATAGAAAAAGGATACTTACACTTGAAAGCCTTTTAGAATGGATGCCACACGGTCTTCTCTGTTTTCTTCAGCTGGTAAAACCTCCGTCATTGTTACAACTTATTTAAAACTCGATTACACGACAGAAATCTTGATTTGAATCAATATTTTTGTAATTTAGTTTTTAGCACAACAAAACTTACACAAGTCACAACAAAAAATGACAGAAAATCAAGTGCCTTCAACCCTTAAATGTCAGAGGTGAAATGAAATATGAAATGAATGAAGAGCAAAGTTCCGTCCTCCGGTTTATGTTTTTTATGCCTTGACTTCGAGTATTTTAAGCCAGTAAAGTTTTTCACCAAATCTTTTTGGTGCTGTCAGTACATTCCATTTCACGATAAATGATTAACTGTCAATACAATTACTTATTATATAAATTATCGGTAATTAAAAATGATTATGTCTATAAAAAGATAAAGTCATTGGTCAAAATAATACAACTAAATGGCCTTAAAGTAATAGATGCCCAAATGAGCCAATCATTTTTGAATTTACAGTAGTAAATGAATATTATTTAGCGTGTAACGTAATGTGTAAAATCAAAATGGTAGACTAAATTGACAGAAAATAGAATAGAATGGAAGAGAATAGAACAGTTGTTGGTATTTTTGTATACCTGCTGTGTAATTCAATAAAACAATAAAGAGACTAGTTATCTGGCGAATGTACATATTAATTCAACTGCATTTATGTAACGTGTCGATTAGGGGTTGTTTTGAATTGGAGCGCATTAATTTCTATGAACTCGAAAAGCGAAACTGACGAAGCTTCAAGGTAATTTTGTTGTGATATTTTGTGTAAAAAAAAACAGTTCATCTCTGCTAGTACATAGGAAACTAAGATTTTGTGATTGGATTAGAGAACGTCATTAGTTGATGCGTAATAATAACAAAGGTTAGGTTAGGCATTACTTGCTATTTTCGTTCTTTGTTTTGTATTGAAATTGCGTCGCATCGGCAGGAGGAATCGAGTACAATATTTGTGTGTGTATTTGAAGGGGGAGCGAAGCATCATCGTCAAAAAATCCAGCCCCGAATAGTAGTGAGGAGGAGCCTACGACAAGTTTATGTTCTGGTGCAGTAACCAGTCGTACTGAAGACATTATGAAGCGTGCTGCCGCTAGACAGCTGATCGAGAGGTATTTCTACCAGCTATTGGATGGCTGCGGCAATCCAAACTGCGACAATCAATACTGTGCATCAAGTGGAGAGGTAATCATCACTACCCAACACCCATTGTCTTGTTTGTTTACATTTTCATTTATCTCAAAAGAAAAACAAATAGCCAGTTTAAAAATCGACAAACTGAATTACAATAACATTGACATTCAAGTTTCAGAAACAGCAGTTTTATAAGTCCGAATTATTTATTTGATAACATAACATTATGCAGATTGTTATCACTTTGATCTAATGTTGTGCAATGATAATTTACTAATATGAGAAAATTATTAACTTTTAATATTCTTATTAGAAAATACTATTTATTTATTTTCTCTCAATTTTGTGTTTTATATATAGTCTATTTCACAATAATAAACAATGTTCATTATTGATTGTGTAATCTATGTAATGTGGGTACATACAAAATCCACCATTACTAAGTGACTCATAGACAACAACAGCTGATTCTAATTGGTGGAATGTTAGTGTCAATGTAAGAATGAAAGAAGGTTCGATATGATGAAATGAAATGATTTATATTTTTCTCTAAATAGGCTACAAAAGAGCACTTTTACACATCAAAAATTATAAATAAATCTAGATTAGGTCGGCATTTCCTAACAGACTATTCTGAGAAGAAAAACAAACTCAGAGGTCATTGTCTCTTTCCTTCCTTCCATTGTTCCTTGAGGAGCACCTTTCATTTGTTTTTTTACAAAATATGATGGTTGTTTGGGTCTATACTCAAAGGCAGTTTACACCTGAAATGTTATTTTATTTTAACTGCTGTTTTTTAATGCTTTAACACAATGGTTCTCAAACTAGTCTGGATTAAAACCTATCTAAATTAAGTTCCTAAACTCAGAGAATTAAACCTTTACCAATATGAAAAATAAAATACAGAATTATTGGTTAGTATGTCTTTCTACAGACAAGGCCCACTAAAAATTCACTTCTGACCCACTAATGGTTCACGACCCAGAATTTCAGAAACCCTGCGTTAAAATTTATTTGTAAATATGCTACTTATTTCTGGTTAGGCTATGCAATAATACTATGTATTCCAAACTTTGCTAATATGATTAAAATGAAGAATTGAGTAACTTTTCCCATATTGTCTGACTTTCAAAAGTGGTCTTCACTTCTATAGTTATAATTTAATGGAAATCTTTGACTAAAAATATTTTCTTTTTATGATATGATTATTTATTGTACATTCTAACTATTTGCAGGCCAGAAACTTATCACCAAATGAGGCAGCTGCGGAAGCCATAAAACTGTTCTATAAAGAGGCTCGCCTTTGTGACACACTCCCTAACAAAGTCCCTCGCACGGAGGCTAGTGGCTGTGACTCTAGTGCTGGGTAAGTGAACGTAATATATTGCCTCCTATAAATATATCTATTAAACTATAGCAACTTTAGTTAAGTGATGATCACTCACAATTAGGTTGATTCCCGAGTTCGAAAAATAGACATTAACTAGTGATTTTTCGGTTTTTCGAAAGTTTCTAAGTAAAACTATGCAGTCTGTATTAACAGTAGGTTCACCCTGTATTACATAGAGTTCTTAAAGCCTGGCACCCACTTGCACTGGCAATCGGTGCGCCTTTGTAAAACTTGGGCGCCTTACTGTTATTTTGAGCGGCTGAGGGCTGCTTCAGACGGGCGCCTTAGGGATGTCTCGGCTTTTTAAGCATATCTAAGGACATCAAGACTTATTTTGGGTAGCCTTGAAAAGTTCGATTTTCTGTATGGCCTTGGTATCACTCCGATTGTGTCGTCTCTTTCACGCCGAAGCAAGCCTCTTTCACAATTAAACTAATCCATTGAAGCTTCAAAAAATAATCTAATTAAAAATGACGCCTATTTCCATATTTTGTGTAGGACAACATGTAACACTTCAAAGGACAAGGATGATAACAAGGACAAAGAGGCCCAGCCCTCCAGCAACGCGAGGGAGAGCACATCCAAGGAGGAGGAACCACAAACTAGTCATAATGTATCTCACCAAGAAGAATCCAAAAGTCGTAGTCATAACAGTAAGTATTATACTAACCCACCATTCCTACTCACCCCACGGGTATCGTAATAGTCACTGTAATAGAACTCGCCGATAAATTTGAACCTAGGCCCAGAGCACACCAATAGAAGAGCAATGGAATTTAATTGATGGCAACAATTAAATAGAAACCTTAACTAGTTGTCTTGCTATAAGACTCCTGTATCTATTCTCCCTTTGAATTCTATTCACCCTGTTTTACGGTATAACTCGACTGAAAAAGAGAATAATTCAATAATTAACTATTTTTGTCCTGAAATCCACGGTTTGCGTACGGTGTGGAACTGTTCTCCTGTAATAAACGCACCCTTTATTATTTTTTTAATTTACGCTAGATATGTAGACACTAGTGATGTAACAAACATTCGCATTTGCATTAGCGGATAACGACACACTTTTTTCAATACGAATATTGCGAATCGTCTAACATTTTATAAAACTGAAGTTTTAAAAAATTGTAAATTCAATAGAGGATATGAATTTACTAAGTTCCAACAGATACCATCACCTGTGCCTCAAAAAGTTATTTTGAGTTAAAGCTAAACATATCAAGGCTTTATTTTCTTAAAATTGGCAATTTTTCATAATTATTTTTCCAGGAATCGCTATTTTTAAAGTATTATGATTCCAAGAATCACGTTATATAATATGTCACGTACGCACTTTTTCACAGTAGTCTACCTTCAAGGCGCTTTTTTTGACGTGGTTTCTCCTGTAGGCCTAGTCCATGAACTGTTCTTGTGATGGAGTATTGAGGGGCAGACAATATTTTTTTAATTGCATGATATGGACGTTTAATTCCAAATAACTTTCGACGCACACGAAGCAACTTTTGACACTTGATTCCTAATATTGAATTCAATTCAACTCTTCCCTAATTTATATTATTTTATTACTAATTTGATGTCTACTTTGATCAGAGTAGAAGTATGTAGATGAAAACAATAAAAAATCTGTGCTACGACTTGCATGCCAAGTAAACTACTAGAATAATGCCAAACACAAATTGATCCAAATTTTTAAGTTAATATTCACATTCGCGAAAGCCGGCAGGTATTTGCATTCGCGGATAGATATTCGCAAATGTCTAAAAATCACATGCGTTACATTATGCGGTACTTATGGACTCGATAATTTAGGCTGTTATTTATTGTTAATTAAGTGTTTTAACATTTTAGTAGATGTTTATGGTGATTAATCAATTACCATAAAACTTGTGTCGCAATTTAATTTCATCTGCATATAGTGTTATATTATCCTTTATTCGTTGTTTTATAAGTTGCGCCCGAAGTAATTAAGAAAAATAGTAGTAATAATCAATTGATTATTTACAATTTCATAATATGTTAACAAATGTAAAATATTAGTTGTTAATTTGTAACAATTAGCCCTAATAATGTATCAATTAGTAATGACCATTCATTTATTGCTATTATTAATATATTCGCTAATTATCCTAATGACAATAATCCTAACTCATTTGCTAAGTATCTATTGTTTGACAAATGATTCTATTGAAATATTTTCAAACGTTAATCACTACATTAAAAAAATAATTAGGTAATTACTTTCATATTAAGAGAAATTTGTATTTAAACTCCATTGACCACCAATATAACTTATTCGTGTTCCTGATCCCACTCAGTACACTTCTATAGTGATATTATACATTTTAAGTCAATTTATTTTGTACTTTACCTATCGTAATGAGTCATCCAAGAGCGTATACGGTGGTCCGTCGGCTGGAGATTTTAATGGCGGCGTTTTTAGAAGACATGGAAAATATCCACCTTGCAGATGGTGCCCCATTGACGGAAGAGCGTATGTATGAGCTATGTGAGGAGTGTCTCCAGAATAAAGTCCGGGAGCCTCTGATCAGGGCTCTCGGGGAGGCGTTCACACAACCAGCCATACTCGCGAGGTGTTTTGCCAGCAAGGCAGCTGCGAATAGCGACGAGGATGTTAAAATGAAAGATGGTGAGTTTCTTTTACCAATTTTTTTATACTAAGTTACAAAGTTACGGGCTGCTTGACGTCTACTATAGACGGACATCCGTAGTCTGAGTACTGCGCCTTTTCATTTCTGATGGAAGTGTCCGTAACTTTAGTTAAGATTTAAACTAATTTGTCTGAATGGTGGGCTTAATAGCAGGAGGACCGGCTACTACCTATTAAGTGTTCGATTCCGTATGTGTTCAAATCGTTGTTTCAACCAGGGTTTGAGTATGGTGTATATTTTGATCATCTGGTGAAGTTATCGCTAAATAAAATTATTTTCTTTTTCAGATAAGGAATCAAAAGCAATGTGTTTATCGAGTGATCCGGATAAAGACGTGGATAGCGTGGCGGGGCCTGAACTGGACGTCGCCTCGTGTCGTAGAGCTTTTCAATACCTTGCCAAAGTAAGTGTGACACTTTTTTATTCGATTCTTGTTGGACTTGTTGATATTATTCTCGAGACTATTTTTCTAAACAACCATTTTTGACTGAATCCAGTGAGAAATTTTACATTTGGTCAAAGTTGAACAATTTTTTTTAAATAAATACATATTATACGTCTTATAAACTAGTGGAGCTTTTCTCAATTACTTCACGTAATTTATGTACATTATTAAGAATACTTAATTAATGAATATTACCCTTGTTTTCAGGTGCCATCCGAATATTATAGCTCAGCGTTAGTGACGTCGCTGAAAACTTTAGCTGACAATATGTGCATAGACTTACGAATAACAAAGAAGATGAGCATAGAAGATGTGGTCAACTGCTTTGTGATCGCCTTCGAAGTGCCAGACCTTGGATGCAGCGACTATCTTGAGATAGCACTACCAGCTCTATGCCAGGCGGCTGAACATTTACCCCTTAAAGGTAAGGAATATTGAGTAGTGTTCAATACTTGTCAGTGGCTTCGGCCGTTTTTTCAGAATACAAAGTAGCCCATGTGGCCTTCGTACCAGTTTGCTTTACGTTGAACGAAAACGAAACGAGAGCGCATTCGGCGCTCTGATTGGCTAGCGCGAATGAACCAACCAATTAGAGCGCCGAACGCGCTCGTTTCAATCTCGTTAAACGTAAAACTAGTATTAAGCTATCTGGACTATAATCTGTCTGAGATTCTAGAGTCATTTAAATCGTTTAGTTAATTTTCGAGCTCATACTGAATACAGTAATACTGAGTAAACAATGTATCCTTTATATTTATTGAAACATCATCACTAGCCAGTTTTCTTTCGACAACTTTTGATATCGTCACTCCACCAATGTTGGTTAGCTATATATAGCTAACTAGCTATAGCTAACCTAGCTATTTATAAGTTTATAGATTGTCCTGACAATAGATTCAATTAGTGAACTCTTTATAATACTATGTAGTTTTAAAACTGAGTGTTAACTTATGTAATACTTTCCAGGTAAAGCACGGCTGGCGCGCATCTGGGCACAGCACTGCAAGGACAGCTTGCGTCACATATTGGAGACTTTGCAGCAACTCATCACGCTGAGGGTCATATCCACCAACTACACCAGGCAGTTCCAGCTGCAAGATGACGAGGTTGTCACTATGGCAACCAAATTTATGAAGGTAAGGTTCTATTTGCTTTTACTAATTGTTAAAATTTAGTGTAATGTCCTTCAGATTTTTATTTGTATCGCCTTACCTATTTGATCAAATGTTTGTTTAGATTTTATCCAATTTATTAAGATTTTATAGATAGAGGTCACTAAAGAATAAATAACTCTTGTTTCAATAATGTGATTAAAGAAATTGTAACGTAAAGCGACGATGCAAATATGCATTAGGGCTTAAAAACACTACTCTCGCATATGTGCGTTTCTGTTCACCCTTTCAAGATTTATAGAACATGACTCTCGCAAATGTACATTTATGCTCCCATTTTGAAGATTTATAATTTTTATCCAAAATTCTAATCAAACTTACACATCCCTGTTAAAATTCACAGATAGTGTACTACGCTAACATGTTGGCCGGTTCGATGGAGTCAAATACTTTACGGGAAGAGCCCATAGTGATCGCCAGTCAACAAGACCCGTTCGAGAACGTGCTAGACCTGTACCCACCGAGTTCCATGAAGGCCTCGAAACAGTTGCAGCCCGATGACCCCCTAGGTACGTTACTAGTTCATATTTTTGCTGTTTAATCTCGTTTTATTGTAATTTGAACTTTGTTTGGTAGTTGTTAAAGTTGCTTTTCGAATTTTTTTGTAAAGATAAGTAAATATTTCTTACCTTTTGCATAAAAATCGTGTTATTTTAATTTAAACTCTGTTTAGTAGTTGTTAAAGTTCCTTTTAAATTGAAAGTTGTTCTTTTATAACTTTTTCATTTTTTAAATCAATATTTCTGTCTTTTCCTTTTATGTCTTGGTTTATTGTATTTTATATTAACAGTGTTTTTGTTTTGTTTCAGCCATTGAATTAGATATTAATGTATTAGATGCTAGAAAACCATACTTGCCATTCGAGGAGTTCTACAACGAGCCTCTTAGTGATACAATTGAAATGGACATAGACTTCGGAAACTATAAGACGGAAATTAATAAAGGTGAGTTAACTTACAACATTATAATTAGAGTAATTTTTTGCATAATATATTATTAAACAGTGAAATCATAGTATCCGATTCCATAAACTTAGTTTTTGGACTGGTAAGACTTAAAACGATAGTAACGCCATCTAGTGAGTGCAAAAACAATATTGAAAAGTTATTGACGTCATTTAAACGTAATTTCTAATGAACGTCTATTTCTGTTAACTTTATCATTTATTTAATCATATGTTTCTTTCGTTCTAGGAAAAAAATTCGCGTTCCTAAGGTACCCGTTTATACTGACGGTGGCCACGAAATCTCTCGGCCTGTACTATGAGAACAGAATCCGAATGTACTCGGAACGTCGCGTGTCGTTGCTACACGCCGTCGTAGGCGCAGCGCCGCCCATGCCTTTCCTTAGGCTCAAAGTCCGACGAACTCATATCATCGATGATGCTTTAGTTGGGGTGAGTGTTTTTGTAATTTAAGTCTTTTGTGGTTGGTAATAGGGTTTAAATTACATGTGCGTTTTATAGACATTTCTATAAGGAAAGTAGTGTTCAGCAAGACATTGTTTCGATTTTACAACTGTCTAAAGTTTTATCTAGAATCAATTCCAAAAAGTTAACTTATCCAATTATTTGTAAACATTTAAGGTCGTAATAATATGGGTCATTTCAGTATTCGTACTATTAGAGGCTTTAGTGTAGGTTAAAGTCTAATAGCTTTTTGATTTTAATTAGCTAAGATTTGCTATTACCATTGGAAAGATAGATAGATAGATATCAGCCATAATCGTCCCACTTCAGAGCAAAGACCTCTCTACCCAAACTATTACTATTACGGCGCATTCCTATAATCTACCTATCGGTAGATTTGCCTACCAGAGGTAGAATTTTGACATAAGCTCCATACAAAATGTGTCAAAATCTACCGATAGGTAGGTTATTGGAATGCGCCGTTAGTCAATTGTTTTCATCCTTATCAATTATCCATATCTACAGCGTTTTTTAATAATTTATTTTGTTTTTCAGTTGGAAATGGTAGCCATGGAGCGAGCTTTGGATCTAAAAAAGCAATTGGTGGTCGAGTTTGAAGGGGAACAGGGCGTGGACGAGGGCGGAGTCTCCAAGGAGTTCTTCCAGTTAATTGTTGAGGAAATCTTCAACCCTGACTATGGCATGTTCACTCATCGTCCGGACTCGCAAACTGTGTGGTAAGTTACCTATACATTACTATAATAAGTAAGCAATAAATAATTTATTTTGAGCTGCTTGGAATAGGTTCTTCAACTTTCTGCGTTAAATCAATTCTCCATAGTAAATTAAGCGACCCATTTTGATTTTTAAATACCTAAAAACCGTGGTCTAGTTTCCTTACACGAACTTTTCGGAGATTTATTTTTAAAAATAAATTAGAAATTGAGATTTTGGTCTGTTTCTTTGTTTGTTCGTTGGTACGAATCGATAAGTTTCATATTAGTACTAGTCTTATTTAAAAATCTTTCATAGTAGAACCCTACGCTATTTGTAATAAAAACTAATTTTACAATTATTTTTCAGGTTCAATATGACATCATTTGAAACCGAGGCGCAGTTCACGTTAATCGGCATAGTACTTGGTCTAGCTATTTACAATAACGTTATACTAGCGGTCAATTTCCCCATGGTTGTATATAGGAAACTTATGGGCAAGAAGGGATCTTTTGAAGATTTAGCTGATTGGAATCCCGTAAGTAAACTTTGATATTGTTGATTTATCATAATCTTATCTTAAATGACTTTCGAATTCTTGATTAGATTTACCTAACCTAAAAATCACTGTTTACTTACGTACTGTACACGCTGCTCATGATGAAGAGTCCCTCTGTGACTCGAAACTAGTAGAGCTTTTTTCCATTAATAATACGTGAGCAAAACGGGTGTTTTTAGTTAAATTAGATTTACCTCTTTTGTCTTATTAATATTTTATATTGCTATTTTGGGTTTCAAAATGAACTATTCTGAGTTATTTCTTGTAAAGGAACCTTTAAATTGTGTTTGGCTTACTTGACAATTTTTTTGCTAATCTTTAGAAACAAACTATATTATGATTTTGTGATTTTTCCCCAACCTTATCTCTTTTTATTGTTTCAGATATTATACAACGGCTTAAAAGACATGCTCGATTACACCGGCGAAGATTTAGAAGAAGTATATTATCAGACGTTTAGGATTTGGTACACAGACGTATTCGGCAATGCTGTTTTCCATGATCTAAAAGAGGATGGAGACAATATATTCGTTACACAGGAAAATAAAAGGGTAAGTTGTTTATTTTTATAATGTAAATAAATTTTTATTGCGATCCTCGTAATTTCTGCAGCCCGACTAGTTTCGAGCTCAACCGGAGCTTAAAGAAATCAGTATATCTCACGATAGCTATTACTTTGTTAAAGTCTTCTTAATGAACAATAATTAATTTTGTTAATTCTGTCACACATTAGTTTTATGCTACAGTTTTCATCTTAGTAACCATATTTATTTTTTGTATTTCAGGAGTTTGTAGAAATGTACGCGGACTTCTTGTTAAACGAGTCAGTGGAGACACAGTTCAAGGCGTTCAGGCGTGGCTTCTTGATGGTCACTGATGAGAGTCCACTGGCCGCGCTGTTCCGGCCTGAAGAGGTCGAGATGCTAGTCTGTGGTAGCAAGGTATGTAGAGAATTTTCTAAATAATTTTTAGAAACAAAAACAATCAGAAACCTTTTTTTTAAATTGGATGAAAGTTGTCATTCTCCTAATGTAAAATGTCCTAGCTCCAGTTTTTACATGAACTTTTAATTGTTTTACTTTTGTATAACTTTTGCATTGACATTAAGAATAATGATCATAATTCATAAGTAACGTCCACTTTGCTGCTGATGATTCTCTTTTGAAAAAACAACCTTCCTAAATTAGGTGTGTTCCATGAAAAGCCGTCATTATTCTGCTAGTTGAATATCAAAACTGTAAGACGATAAATAGATGCCCAACTATTTTGACCATTCTACACAAAATGTTATAGCAGCAACATTACTTATATCATCACATTTCATTACAGAATTTGGACTTCAGCGAGCTAGAGAAATCGACAGAGTATGACGGCGGCTACACGGCAGAGTCACAAACAATAAAGGACTTCTGGAGTGTCGTACACAGTCTATCACTAGACGATAAACGCAAACTGCTGGAGTTTACAACTGGGTCCGATCGTGTACCAGTGGGGGGGCTTAGCCACCTTAAACTCGTCATCGCAAGAAATGGACCAGACTGCGACCGTCTACCGACCGCTCATACATGCTTCAACGTCCTTCTACTCCCAGAATATGAAACGAAGGACAAACTACAAGACAGACTGATGAAAGCCATAAGCTACTCCAAAGGCTTCGGATTGCTTTAATAACTGTGAACAAACCAGCGTTGTTGTAAGCCATTACTGGTCTTTGTAACATTCATGAATAAAGTTTGTTTTATTTATACACGATTTTTGTTTCATTTTGTAAAATAAGGCTATCTGCCTGTTGTTGTTTTGAGACTTGTTATAAAAAATGTTTGTTGATGTAAGTTTAATTAGTTGTCCAAAATAAATCTAATTGAATGAAATAGTTTACAATTTTTCAATTAACCATGTCCTAAAAAATAACCAGATCTACATTTTTGAATTGGATTTAAATGGGATCCATCTAAATCTAATTGAATACTTAGTACTCGGAAACAGGATAGGTAAATAAAATGAGTAATATTTTATGGTAACGGAATTTATTCTGGCAAAATAAGTAAATGTAAACAATTTAAAATTGATTGATCGTTATAATATACAACATCAATACATTTTAGTAGAAAGTCCTTTTTTGCTGATGGCAATACAGTGTAAAGAATTCATAAATGAAAAGGTTACTCAAACAAATATATCGATATATTATAAAATTGCGACATAAAATATAGACTAAGATTTCGTTCGATAAACGTTTTTGCAAAAAGTATTTATCTTTATTGTCTACTAACTAAACTAAATCTAGAAGTTCATACCAATCTGTAAACCCTTTCATATAATGTATGATTATAAAATAGTAAAGTACGTCGTATTATTTGATTTCTGCGCCTCTAAAGAACTCAGTGAGCGTAACAACTGGTAAACATTTTTTATGTAGTTTCATGTGTGTTGGTTTAAATGAAGAAAATTTGTTTAATCTCAGATGAATTTACAACAAACTGGAAGATGACCAATGAGAATTAGGTCGATAGTTTATATTTTTCAGTTATAGTAATTGGATCTGCTACGAAATTCGTATAAATTCATCTGAATTGAATTTGGCTATGAACAGAGCTGCACTCGTAATTCAGGAAGCGAAAATCTTATGATGCTGTACAACTGCTTGGAGTTGTAGCTCGTGGACCACGAGTGGGAAGGGACGGCGGCAGGGAGCTTCGGGCTGCCGCGAGCCTGATGCCGCAGAAGTGCCTGTCACACCTGCGGCTGATGAACGACGATGTCTGAAACAGGCAATAAGTAAGTCCTGTATAGTCTACTTACGCATCTAAATCACGAATTAACATAACGTCTTTTGATCCCTGGTGTACATTTTCTAACCCATAATGGGCTACTAAGACTGGTGAGTGAAAATAGCGACTGAGTAACTGGCTAGAAAGACTGCCTCGTTAGACGAATAGGGATGCTTTAAGTAAGGCAATCAGGCTCGCCTCAAAACCATAAAAGACGTATAACAAAGTAACATACGCACGAAACGTTTTGGGAATACCTTTATTGTGTGTACAGCTAAGGAGTGGAATGCCTTGCCGTGGTCTGTTTCCTGATAAATATAACCTTGGAGTCTTTAAGGCTAGAGTGAATAGGTAACTTCTAGGTAAGCGTGCTTCATCTTCGACTACACCATCGCTTCTTATCAGGTGCGATAGGGGTCAAACGCGAGCCTATCAGCAATAAAAAAAAAACAAAAAACGTAAACCGGTAGATATCGCACGTCTTTGTCTACTTCATCTGTGCTTTCGCGGAATGCACTTCTTTAGAGTTACAAACGTTTAGTTTTAATGGATTACGTTCTATTAGTTGAGAAGTTATCTGGTAATCTAGTTGCAGTTACTTACTTGTGCCTAGCATCACAATGGCAGGCGGCGGAGGTGATGGCTGCAGCAGCTGCCTGACGTCGCGCGTGTCGCTCGCAAACGTGGCGGTCCGCGGTGCCGGCGCACGTCGCCGTGTCGAGGCAACCTGGCGCGCTGCCGCGACGTGCCGCGCGCGACATCGACGCGTATGTTGGGGCTGCTACGCGGTCCACCTACATTTTGCAATAGAAGGTAAGTAAGAACTTAGTTATACATACTTGCCTATTTCCAAAACAAAAGATCATTAGCTACATAGATTTTACAGATTGTTGCTTTTACCTCAAAACTAGCCTTGCGACGTCTCCTCCGAGGTGACAACGCAGCAGTTTCAGTGCGCTTGCGTCGCTGCGGCTGTGGAGCGCCTGCGCCGGGCCCAAACAACCCGCGGTCCTCGGCCACTCGGATCATAAACTTAGCGTCGAGCCGGGTGATCTCCTGCGGTCAACCTACCGTTGTGCAAGGCCTAGGTCTCGACACCACAATACAAAAGCAGTAACGACCCACAAAAGTGTTTTAGTAGCTAATAATAATAATTAAGATATTTTTTTGCTGAAGAATAAAGCCGTCATTCATACTTTGACTTTGATGTTGAAATACATCGTCGTACATTTTATTAATAAATTATTCATCAAGTCGTTATTGCTTTATAAAATAAACCATTTTTATCAACTAAATACAGAAATGCTTACCTTTCTCTGAATTAAACCGAGGAAACATCCGTCCCTGTCAAGAATGTAGTTGATATCCAAACCATTCCCCAGATTCGGTAGTGTCCTTATTTCAAACAAATCACAACTTGGCACCTGGAATAGCAACGGACAATTACAATTTTTCTTACAGAAAATGTTGGTGATAAGGTCCATTTTCGTGTGGCATACTTACAATAACATCAGGGCTATCTTTATCAGGGTCTTTCGGGATGTCATAGCTCGGCATTGCAGGTATAGGCCTTGCTTTATTTGTAGCTGGACATGACTGCACTTCCAGATTTTCAGCTTGTTTCTTCAGTGTCGTGGTACTAGATTTGATCTTGGCTGTGCTTGGCCGGGAACCAGAAGCCGACCTCGTGGGTGAGCATTCACAGACGGACATTTCTTCATCTTCATTCTCATCCTTCTCTATGTCAGAATTTGAAGCGGACCCAAGAGATGATACGGATTCACTGGCTTCAAGTACATTGGCTGCGTTACCATCGACGACTACAGTTTCATTTACGACCGATAAAGCTTGCTTTTGTGGACTCTGGAAAAGCGCAAATATATTTTGGTTCATTCCATTTTCTTGCGTCAAACAACAAGCATGATATGACGTAAATTGGAGAGAATAGAAAACCAGTATCCTCACAGGCTGCCGATGTTTCCTCTTAAGCAACGCATGTCGTTCGCGTGCCAGTCTATTCGCCTCCGCTACTGCTCGAGTGATCTGTGCCTGATTCTCAGCCTCC